>NW_010972528.1:13793500-14090962 GCF_000737465.1 Haliaeetus leucocephalus
CCCCCCCCAGTTTTTGAGAGCCACAGTATGTGTTTGCATGCTTAGATATCTACCCTAAAGCTAGGTGCAGAATTTATGGCTGGAGGAAAGGGTGAATGACTAAGATGACTTTGAAATGGGACTGATCCTCAGCTGTCCTATCAGCTGTTGTGGCCAGTAACAGCAACAGCTATGTAGTGGCATCCTTGAAATGCATCTTTGACTAGTAAGATTTTTATTTATCCATTGAGTTTTCACTGGCTTTCTTCTGTGTTCTAAAGTAATTCAGGTACAAAAAGCATCAAATATATATGTATACAGGATACCAAAAATAATTTAAAAAACCCCAAACAAACCAAAAAATACCCCTTTCAAAAGCTATAGATAGTTTGGCTCAGTTGGTACTGCCTTCTTTAACTACAAGTGTGTATATAAAGTTATGAAGATCTGGGAAAGACTGAAATAATTGGTCAAAGATACATTGAGCTGTAGGATTAAAGACACACAGGTGTGGATGACTGACCTATTTGAAGAGCAGTTATGCAGGTCTAGTGCTGTGACTATTGTCCAAGCATCTCCCATTATAGCAGTTCCTGTGGTGGAATATCAGTACATAGAAACATCAAGAATTTTATCAAGTTGTCTGCTGTGGATGCACATGAATATGAAAGAAAAATGCTGACAATTTAAAGCTTATTCTGAAGTGTTCTTTGTTACTGTCCCGTCCTTTACTGTCGCTTTTTATTCCTTCCTACAATTCATAATTAAAAGGGAAAAAAAAGGGGGAGGAAGAAGGAAAGAAAAAAAAGAAGAAAGAAATCTTTCAAAGACCTTTGGCTCTAATTAGATTTTCATTAAGGTTTTATAAAATCTATTACACAAAGCCTCATAAGAAATGGGAGCACAATTCATGGAGATGATTAACAAATTGGCTTAATGAACTTATCTTGAACCTCTCAGACCCACTGTGGAGTTCTCATACCCTGAAGTGTTAGAAAGAAACACATCCAGTATGACAGTTCAGAACAGTATAAGAAGTAAAAATGAGATCAGATGGTCTCAGCCTTGTTTGTACTTTTTCAAGAGTGCACATCAACAAGCCATACTGAACTGTCACTAATTTGACAGCTGTAGAAGCGAAAAGCCCCATAAAGCCAGAATAAGACACTGGGATTTGTGCCAGCTGAAGGCAGTTTTACCTTGAAAAGGCTGACTCTGGGTTATGTGGTTGAACAAGGAGCCTACCATTGCTGAGCTCTTAACTTTCATTTGCATAGGAACTAAAGAAAAAGCAGCTGCTTGGTCCTATTTTACTATTTGTTTGCACTAGTGTAAATACCAGTATTATAATACTAGACTGATCTGCACAAGGCCTGCCAGCAGACAACCAATTCAAGAATAGAACTGCCAAAACAGAAGGTACTTTCAAAAATTACAAAAATTATATCAGAGAGGGGAATTAAGAAATTGCTTTAACATCTGTACGTTGGTCAGATGACGATTTTTAAGACTTTAAATCTACTGTATGGTTTACGCAGTGATACATATATATGGCATCTCAAAGCATTTTGCAAAAAATTACCAATTCTTGATGTTAAGTAGATATAGGTGGGAAAGATCACCTAAGCTCAGTTTTTGTTCAAGATGATCTGTCTTGTTTCTGACTGTTGTGGGATGTTTAGGTTTGATCATAACTGTGTGAAGTCTAAAAGCACAGGTGAAAGCAAACTTTCAGCCAGGAATTTGGACCTGGTTCATCATGACAAACACCCATTGAAGTTACAGTCTTCAGGAAATATTATTGAGATATAATAATTCCAGACAGGATTACCAGATCTTTATGAGATTGTGGTGTAGGAAATCATTAGAGCACAGCTACACTTTTTTTGGCGTTCCTCAGCTTGCATGTCACTTAAGCTCAAGGTTGCGGTTATGTCTTTCCATTTTATTTTTGCTCTTTGTAAAACAGAATCTTGCTTTGTTCATTAAAATGACCCTGCAAGAGGAGTGGTCTCCTGTCCTTTTTACCCGAATGGTGGAGGTTACTGCGGCATCCTGCCAGAAAGCCGCCTGTCCTCTCCCAAAGGGATATACTGTATCAGGTCTAAGTGTGCTTTGCCTTGGTGTGTGATAGGTAGGTGTGATGCCTTGCAGTGAGACTGGTTAAGACACGTTAAGTTCCCCTGGCTCAGAAGCAAGCAGGGTTAAGCAGGGGTACAGCTTGAAGCCTACTTGGACAAATAACTCCTCATGGAAGTTCTGGCTTCAGCAGCCATGCCCCTGTTCTCCCTTCTGCTTTCTCATGCTGTCGCTTCCTTCCACTTCTGTTGATAATGGAATTTGTACTGTTGTACGTTAAGCCAAATCAAGGTGACTAGCTGATAACGTTTTGCTGATGAGTTGTTCTTCTGCCGAATCATTTCCCTAACCTGTATCTCTGCGTGGCTGTGCTGTTTATGCCAGCACAGCCCCAGAGCAGCGAGGGAAACAGGGGTATGTGGCTGAGGAGAGATTGAGCCCTGGCAGCTATGTGGTAGCACTGCTATTGAATGTTCAATTACACTCAGCTATTTCCAGCCTGAGAATTAAAGTCAGCTATTTTCCCTTACTGGGAGGGAGTAAACACCATAAACCTTCTTCTTGGCTCTGTTTAACTCCTAATTCAGCTTGCTGTATGGGATGTCCTCTGTTTCCTTTTCCCATCCATCTGTGCAAGAGCATGAGCAGCAGCTCCCTTGCCGTTCCCCAAACTGTCATCTGTGAAAGGGAATTCAGCGGAGTAAAGCAGCTCCGTGTGTAACCGTATGTCCCCACATGAGCTCGCAGAACAGGAATCACAGTTTGTTCTTATTATTGTTGTCTCTTGCCAAGCTCAAAGCATCTCCTTTTCAGTCATTGAAGAGGGTTTCAAATGGTTCTAAGAAGCAGAAGTTCTGGAAAGCAAACTTGGGAAATTAGGCTTCTGTCTCCTGAATGGTAGTAGCTAGATGGGTGGTCTGCCCTTTTGATTGCCAGTCTCTGAGCCGGTGTACTGGATTGATGTCTGTCACTTGTCAACATGATGTGTTCCAGCTTCTTTTGGGTGTTTTGCTCCAGAGTACTTATCTCAGAATGAATCTAATACTTGGAGCTATGTGATCTGTTCACTTTTCCTAGCATTTATCTGCAGAATACAGTAGCATCAAATAATGTAGAGTCTTGTCTCTAATTGGTGTTGTAGAAGATAGCTTGAATATAGGTATTTTGCAAACTCTAAATACATATTAAGAAAAATCTTTTGTCTTCATAATATCAAGGTCAAAAAACTGCTTTGCAGCCTTACAGGTTTTTTAAAAGTTAGGTCTCAAATGTTAGAAAGTAGAAAAATCTTAGGTTGCCCTTGTAACCTTTAGAAGCTTCCTTGTGCACGTACATTGTGATAGCTATTTTAGAATTATTTTAATTGCAGAATAACAATCTTAGATTCAAATTTTGCACTTCAGAAAGGTTAAGAAATTGCACCTCAGGGCACACAACTACGTCACACTGGGACTTTCTTAAATGTGGCTCTACTGGAAGCAAATATGCCTTCCTGTTAAAAGGATAATTTGTTAGTCAAATAAACTGGGATTGTCCTCGTAGTGCTGTCCGTGTTTGGTCTTGCAGTAAACTTAAATGTATATGAGCAAATGTCCCTTAAGGTTGTGTTCATTTTACTTTTAATTTCATACTAAGGTTTTCTGAAGTTCATTATTTATTTATTAAGGGGAAGGATGAGGCTTAATTACTGGAATAAAGAATAATGCAGAGCTGCAGTTGTGTATTGTTCTCAGGGTTACTTTTCTACTGCAGGAAGTGCCAGAACACCAGTATGGGCACACAGATGATTTAGCTCACAGCAGGGCCATGTAGCTCTTAAAATTATGGTATGGAAGTAACCTTGTTCCCATAAGGAATTAGGGATCTTATTTCTGAGGATCAATCAAAAAAATTGGTAAAATTCATAATATTTCTGTTCATTTGCCTGAAAAATGTAGGGACTTGAATCAACTGTAGTGAACATTGGGGAATGGGGCAATTTTGAATATAGGCTAAATCTTGCTCATTGTGTGTATGCAAAAACTATTACTGAAACTGGAGTAAATAGACTATGGCCTCTAGTTTCCACTGCAGTTGAACTCCAGGTCCTTAATGAATTCAGTAGGACAAGGATTTGGCCAGTATTTTCTCTTTTGCAGACAAAGATATAACAGGACTGGACTGATAAAATCCAAATGATGTATTTATGAGATTTTAGTTCTGATAGCAGGACACAAAAAATATCATTTAATACTTGCAGCTTTTTGACATTACATCCCTTGACACTGAGTACTTATACTTGTGGATTATAATTCCAAACATCAGGGGGGAGATGTGTCGTGGGGGGGGGGGGGGAAGATCGTGACAGCAGATGCAGTCAGGTATATAAACAAACACAAAAATATTGCAGGCTTGGGGTTTTTTTGATATGGTGTATATTTGTGTTTTACCTAATCACAATAGAAAAAAATCTGTATTTTTAATTTTGTTGTATATTTGATCTTTTGTCACCAAATTATTCTTTAGCAATAAACAGATCTTTGAAACAGTTCTCAGAGGAAATATACATGAAATTATATTGCCTATTTGCCATTTCCTTGGAAGGACTTACTAATTAAAACCAAAGCAAGTTGAGACAACTCCTGTATTGACTGTTATGATTTTTAAGCAGACTAGTTGAATGGTCTATCTTAGATCTATTTTTACACAGCTTCATCTCACTACTCTTATACATGACATTAAATGATTAATGTATTTTCTCCTCCCCCCTCCAACATCTACAACATCTGTGAACTGCATTATTTTGAGGGATGTTTCCAGCTTAATTTATTAAATCTCTCTCAGTACGTTAGTTTCTTACTTCATTTTCAGATAGTAGTAAAATTCAAGTTACTGAATAATAGTCGATGGAGTAAGTCACTCCGCTATGAGAAAATAAGTTTTGCTAGTAGAAATACTGTATGTCAGTTTAACATGGTTTATTGCACAGACTATGTAGTAAATGCTTTTCTCTTAATTCCACTCATAACTTCACTTTCACATGAGCCGCAATTGTGGATAAACTGGCATGACGAGGCACTGGAAACCATTCCATTTCCAACATGCAGCCTAAGCTCTCAGCAGCATTAGATGACATAGAGCTTAAAATGCTATCAGTCATCTTGAGTCCTATGAAACAGTTCTTCCATTGTACCTGCTACTGACCTAAACCAATGGTAGCCACAAAGGAAATTTTTGTTGTGTTTTTTTTTGTTTGTTTGTTTTTTATTTTTTAAAACTGTTGGATTTGACTTTTCATCTTAATGGCATAAACTATTAACATCTCTTCGGCTTTATAAAAGAGACCAAAATAGTGCCTTTTCTTGGTTTTCTTATAAAGATTGATTAATCTCTGACATTTTGGCTGTGGTGTCATGAGGTTCTTAACTTGTCAAGCAGTAAGCAAATACAGCCATTTGCCTATTCTCCCCTCCCTCAATTTTGTATTCTCAGCTTATGAAAACCACTTTGATTACTACATCTACAGTTTCCAGGACTCTTTGTAAAGCCAGTACTGGTTCAGCATACTTCTTTGGCAGCTGCTGTTGGCAAGACTTGTATGACTTGCATGCAAAAAAAAAAAAAAAGAAGAAGGGAGTGTCATCTGACTTTGGGTTTATAAATGTAGATGTCAAAACTCTCATCAACTTCAGTGTTGCAACATCAGTCATCAGAGTTTATATCCAATAAATTTCTGATATTTAGATACTTCCTTTCAATAGAGAATTGTCACCAGTGTCTTTTATCAGATATTCCATTCTAGATTGTCCTATTCTCAATAGAAAAACCAAAAGGAGGACAGTGCTTGTGCCCCCTTAGGGAATTACCCCCCCCCCCAGTGCTCTGTGACAAGTACAAATTGCAGACAGGTCTGGGACTGCTGCTCTGTCTCTTAGAGACATCTAAACTACGGTTCTTTGTTGTTTTCAAGAAATGGTTTTATGCAGCTGTCAGATTGTACTTCAAAGGATTTTTCTAAATTTACTTCTGAAAGAACTGAACTGCCCCAATATGCTGCTTTGCTGGCTGTAGGAAGAACTACGAGTTTTTCTCCAAAGAGTCCACAGTGCATGTCTGGCACCACCGTGTCCTACAGGGCCATGGGATGGGCAGATATGGGCTGCTCCTGGCCAGGGTTGCTAATAGCGTGTTGTGAGAAGGAAGACATAAGCAAAACAGAAGAGAAAATCACTTCAGCTCCTTAACTTAGAAACATTATTTTACATGCAAATTTTAAAATGACATTTTCTTTGGGACCCTACTAACAAAATGGTATATTTTTCTAAAAGCAATTCAAATGACTTCATTTCAAAGTTGCACAGTAAGAGCACATTTCTTAGTGATTTGTATACTGTACCCTCACAGTGAATGTACATCATATTTGAAGGTAAAATGAATAATTTGTAGCTCTAAACAGAGACAAAGTTTGGTGCTTAAAGCTTCTTCATGTTTTTTTAAACCCCTTTTTCAGGGAGGCTTACTCAATACATGAGGAAAGGATGAGAGGAGCACTGAAAACAGCTTTTCTAATTAGGTTTCTGACTTGAAAATCTTATTTCAACAAAAATGTTAGGCAATGACCAAGAGTGGACTGAGGAATGCAAGTGTCTAAACCTGTCGTGTTCAGTCACCTACACCAGAGATTTCCCCCTGCCTGACTCTGGCATTCTGCCACCCCACACCCTCTGGTGATTTTTTTTTCCCAGCCTTTTTGAAGAGTTTCAAATTCAGCATTGTCAGAAAATACCAGCCGAGCAGCTCGTGTACTTCAGGTAGTGGTGAAATAAGATTATGTTTCAGAGAGAATGATCTGAATAAAGGTTAAGTCTTACAATCTAATGGAACTAATGCCCAGAAGTTTCTTTAGGTACAAATGGTAGTAAAATTGCTTTCTGTTGATTTAAAATGGGGATAGGTTAAAATGTGAAACAGGCTCTGCTTGCTAAAGTTTATTGCCTTATCAGTTAGAGATGGTTGGGAGTATGTGTGCATGCATGGAGGGTTTTTCATTGTTGCATCTAGTTAAGGGACTAACGTCCTCGCTACAGAAAGCAGCATCTGTCCCGTAAGCTTGGGAAAAGTGTTCTGTTTCCGTGAAAGTTGACTTTGGTATATTCAGGTATTCTGTAGAGCAACAAATTACAGAGGGGGTGGGCTGTCCTTGCTGAGTGTGTCCTGTCTAGGATAGGCTGCAATTCAAGATCAAATGTGCAAGAGAAGCATGTATGCAGCAGGATTCTGTGAGTGCACATCCCTTTTGGCAATTGCGCATGATGTCATTTATGATTCCTTTTCATGTCCATCATATTTCAAGTTAATTCTGGGGAATTAAATGGCAGTTGAAAAGGATCCACTCTCGACAAGTTTGAGGAGCAATCTGTAAAAGCTCTGAAGAGGCAAGAAGTTGTTCTGAAGTGAGAGGTGCCCCTGTGACTCTTTCAAGTGAGGTACTGTTGCACTCATCTTGACTCACTGAATGTTAGGATGCATTCAACACTGTCAGAAAAAGTGTTTCATTTAGATCTGTCTCTACTCGAAGTAGAGCTGTGCTTGACTGACCTTCTGCTGCGTATGGCAAACGATAGGTCTAGCTCCAGAGTGATGCATCGCTAGCGTCCTTGCCTATGGCTGAGGTTATGCTTGTCATGTGGCTGCATGCTCCTGGAGAGGAGGTTAAGGCTGTGGCTTAGCAGTGGATGGGTTTGCACTCTGGCCCTTCTGTGTGCAGCCAAGTGTGTGGGAGCAGGAGCCTGACTTGTTTGTTTGTCTTATAAATCCTGCCTGTATTGAGATGCTGAAGGCTCCAGCACCCTGGTGCTTGACAGGACTGGGAGTTCAAGTCCTTTCTCTTTAATTTTAATCTTCCAGGTAGAGCGATGTATTGTTTGGAGGTGAGGGAGGATATTTTGATAAGGGGTTTTTTGGGTGGGGGTTGTTTTTTTGAAAGGTAATTTCATAGACTTAGTTCAGACATGTACAAACTGAATTTTGAGAGGTGTGGAAGTCATATTTCAATATAGCAAAGGCAGGAATGTTTGTGCTAGAGATCTGAAAAACTCTTGAGTTAGCTTTGCTATTGAAATGCCTTTGCTGTGTGGAATTATGCTCTTAGTTAAATTTCAACACTCTCTTTTGGAGAGCTGGAAGTAAAGCTAGCTGTTTTGTTTGAAAAATAAAATATAAAAATTAATAATGGTGTCAGGAGTTTTTTGATATCCGGATTCTAGTTTCCATTAATCTCAAAACCACACCCTCCCCTCATGCATTTCTGTGATCAACTGCAGGTGCCCTTTAGAGAACTCTAACTTTCACTTGTGAAAATGCAGTGTTACATGTCTGGTTCTTGTCAGTTATGGTGTTTGCCTGGACTGTGCTGGTAGTTGACCAGGAATGTGACTGCTTGTAGTAATCCCCAGGGACTCGGCTCTAAAAATAATCCTCAGCAGCCTAAGGAACAGCTGGATCCAGTTACTGCTGTTTTCTTGGGTAATAATCAAATTAAGTTTCTCATAAGCTTCTGGGACTTCTAACAATTCAACATTTTGAATGTATCTACTGTTTGTTTTGGTGTACCACAGGGTACTGCTCTTCCAGGGGTAAATCCTAGGACTTGCACACTCAGGAGAAGCCTTTGTCTGGAGTTCTGCTTATTTCAAGTAGCTTGAGTTAGTCACTGATTTCAGTTTTGTTCCTGACTCTCTCCTTGCAGAACTGAACTGAAATTTAAGTATTTCCAAGAAAAATACATTTGGCTCCATAGGTAAACATCTGTATTTTGATACATGCAGATACATTTATTGCAGTGGTGATTTTCCTGTTACTGTTCTGTGTGTGTTTTGTTCTGTTTTTTTGGTAAGGATTTCATTCTCATTCTTCTTCTAGAAGGCTGGTAGGGAATGCTTCAAAGTCTCTGAGATACTGCCTTGCAATATCCCTTGACTATCTCTCAAACAGCTCCTGGTATTCTCTTTGTCTCTCCAGTATCTATTTAATGTTGGCTTGATTTGACTTCTTGGCCTTGCTGAAGCAGTAACTTTAGTTTGGAACCAGAGAGCAGCAGCTCTAGTTCTAGTAAACTAGTCTTTTCTTGTAATTGCTCATTTTTATTTGGGAATCTTCTGAGATAGAGCTGTTGTAATGTCTTTATGCTTGTCTTTTAAAAAAATAATTTAAAATTTAGCTAATTATTTGTGTAAGAAACTCAAATAAATCAATGCAGCTATTTACATGGGATTTTCTCATTAACTAGGTCTCAAATAGCATTTGTGCAGATGCTACATACTGATTTCATGCTTGATACGCAGACTTTTCCCCCATCAGTAAGGAATGTAAAAGATGTGATGAAGGTACCTCCTCTCCAGTCCTGCTTGTTCTTTATTTCCATTAAAATGGAGGTAGTGGTCGCCTACTAATTTCATACATTAGACTTCTTTTCACAAGAAATTTCAGTGTTTGTTAATCTGATAAATAACTAGATGTTGCTCATTATATTTCAGAAAGTAAGAATGAACTAATTGAAATTTGTGTGGACTTATATTTGTTAAAAACCAAAGTTTTCTAATGGTGAATAAAGCCTCAGCACTATAACTACCATTAGCCACTTAGCCATGGAGTTAATTTCGAAGTTGGTGGTAATGATTGTGTCAGCTTAATAACAAAAAAAGTCAGCCGAGTTTCAATACTTCCTTCAGTTGTCTCTTTCTGTAAAACAGAAAACTAATTAAAATAATGTTCTCGTGTTTTAATTGTGACTATGGATGACTGGTGGAAAACATGTAATTAACTGATGCAAAAGTTGACATAAGACAGTTGACACCAATTTTTTATACATCATTATATGAAGACGTGTAGTGAAGCAATTAGTCCTTCATTAGTTCTAAGTTATTTCAAAAGCTTTGAAATACTTGTGTGTTTAATTTTTAATCATCGAAGAAATGTATCTTCTAAGAGTGTTAACTTCAGGGACTTAAATTAAATGCACTCCCATGAGACTCATTTCAATAAGATAAACGGCCTCTACAGCTGCTGGGCCACAGAAGCTTTCATGAGCTTTTGGGGCTCAGCGGTGATGCAGGCTCTTCAAGATTTTCCTCATTTTTTCCACTTTTTCGTGACTGCAGAGTCTATCTTAGAAATGGTGTGTTATTGCACACATTGGAAAGGAGCTGCTGCCCACATTGATGCTGTTAGACGGCCGCCTTCTCTAACACTTTCAGCTTTTTAGTCACTGAAGCTAAACGCTGCAAGCTAGGCTTACATGTTAATACGTGTTTGACTTCTACTGCTTTGCCATTCAGTGTGAAAAATAGAACTGAAATATAACTTGGGTGAGGATAGGCAGCTGTCTAGCTGTGGGACAGGAGGTTTTGTTCAGATTTCCTTTGGGCTTTTTTGTCTCTAATTTGTCTTCCTGTTGACTGAGCTGGCTTTCATGATGAACCTATTATAAAGTTTATTGTCTCCCCATCTTTTTGAAGTTGTTGGGGTTGGTTTTGTGGTTTTTTTTTTTTTGTTTGGTTGGTTTTGGGTGTTTTTTTTTGTTGTTTGGGTGTTTTGTTTTGTTTTGTGTTTTTTTTTTCAGGAATTCCTGAAAAGATTATCTGGTTTGGCTTTCACTGGCAGTTTGTCACCTTCTTTCCTCTAAAGGTCCTTACAAAATCTCACCCTGGTTAGGCTGGAAGCAATAAAGTGGAATAGACATGCGTTCCAGTGTATCTTGCAAAGGATCCTGGTTCTGTGCAAAGTCTTTATAAGAAAAACTTTATAACCAATATGTATATTGTGAAATTATGGACAGCATATATAAAAGAGCAAAACTGTGGGAAACTCTAGTTGTCAAATACAACCACACAGTAAAAGAAACCTGTTGTATAAAATCTGGAGAACTTAGGGAAGACCACTTTCCAAATGCAGATGTCCTGTGTTTTGGCATAGGGAGGTTTTACTATGCGTTCATAAACTTTAACTGATTTCCGACTGAGTAATGAAAACATGTCCCAGACAAAGGCCAGTTCTGTTGATCTGAGCATGTCTGGAGCCTGCACATTGACACAGAATGGCCTTTTTTGTGTATTACAAAAGTCTTTTTCAATGCACTACAGGTACTAAAGCTGTGTTAGGTCATCAGCTAACATAAATTTAGGTAGTCTGACTTCAGTAGGGAAAGATTACATAACACCTGGACCTTTGAAACAGACATAATACATTTCTATTTGTTTATTTATTTTGGTAATAATAATTACTTTGTAATAAATTTTGACTTTCCTTTTAAGTTATGCTGAAATTCAGCTTTTGTTGTTTACCTAATGCTGCCAGGAGAAGAGTATTTAATTTCTAGTATGATGTTTCAAGGTGCACCTTTCCCTACCAATTTTCCAAAAATGCATTTTTTGGTATGCTGAAATGAACAGTGTCACTTTATATTCTTTCATCTCTGTGGCAATTAGTCATTGGTGTCACTGAGCTCACTGTGCAATAAAGGTTTTATAATGCAGCATTCAGGTATTCAGAGGTAGGCTCTGAGAAGATGCTTTTGCTAGGGATGTTTGTTCAACTTCTTTTGTTAGACAGAAATAAAACTTTGATGTGAAAGTAGTTGTAGTCAATGCGTATGAACAGCATTAGCTTATTATTTTTCCTGATACATTTGCACCTTTAAAACACCCACCCAGCTACACTCAGTTGGTGGAAGGGGAATGAAGAGAAGGAATCATGTTGGTCATGTTGTAAGCTGCATGAGACTTCTTTCCTTTAAATAATTTTCTACTCTGAAACAGATGGCACATTTTGAGATACACAGGGAGGAGTAGAGATGGAGGATGTTCACAGGTGACTGTAGACTCAAAGGAAGAGACAGTTATTAGGCTTTTCAGTTTCTAAATGCTTGCCATCCCATTTAAAAAAGTTTTGAAACAGATTTAGGAGCAGTTATCTGGTATCAGGTGGTTACACAGCTTATTTGATGCTGAAAGACAAACAGTATTGCAGAAAAGTGGAATTCATGTGAAAATGATTTAGCAAGAAAACAGGCCTTAAGGAGCACTATATATATATATATGAAAAAAAAAATAAAAATACTGATTTCACTTAATTGTAATTTGAAGTCTTCAGGAGATCAGGCCTGCTCAGGACCAAATCCTATTTGCATGCAAGAGACCAAATTTTCAGTCTGCAGGCTCATGGCTGTTTTACAGGATAAGCTGCTGGATGTGAAACAGACTGCTACAGTAGCCCTCAACAAACTTTTCCCTCTGTATGAAGGTTAAATGAGAATTCTTTGGGCAGAAAATTATCTTTTTCTTTTAATTTTCTTTTTAATTTTTTTTTTTCTCCTCCTATTGCCTTGGCCATCTGCATCCTTCAACAAGATGCTTACTTCAGGCTGCTTGAGGTAAGGTGAGGGAAAATGCACCATAAACCACTTACAGCAGATTGATGAGGTATAGGAAAGCAGCCTTTAACAGGAATGGCACTCTTGTTCTTTTTCCAGGGAAAAGTAGGTGAAGTTGTTTATTAGTTTCCAAAGGAACCTTATTATGCTATGAAAAAAATGAGCGATGCCAGTCAGTCTTGTGTATTTAATGTGCCATATCTCAGTGTATTCAACCAAACAGTTGAAGCATAAACCAGAAAACTCAAGTTGAACAATTTACTGACAGCAGTTCAAGGAGCAAACACTGGACTGATGGGAGGAGGACTGGTCTGTAGGTCTCTGCTTTTGGGAATAGTTGCTAAAGTCCAGACTCTGGAGGGTGAAAATGGGCTTTCAGCTTAACAACTGGTGATATGTTAGTGAAGAACAGGGTTCCTATGGGAGGAACATGGCATGAATAAAAGCAGAGTTGCATCATCCAGCAGCAAAAGATGTCAGAGTGGATCCAGTTGGTAACAGATTTGTTTGCAGTATACAAATTTCTAAAACTTGTTCCCACACTTAAGCCAGTTAATAGAGATGAGAGAGATACTTTTGGAAAACTGATGATCAGTGTCTACAATTTTTAATTTATCAAACAGGTGGAAAAAATGAAGAACATTGGATGTTTTACCCTTGTATGACATACAAGGTTACTGATGACACAGGCATTATTTTCCCTTTATGCCGATAACTTTGAAGTTGAAAGTGTTGAGTGTTGTATTTCACAAGACATTTTAAGCATTACAGACTTGATGTTATGGAAATGGAAAAATGTCAGTCATGCTGGTATTAGACCAGGAAACAAGAATGATAAGTAATATTAAGTGACAAACTCAGTACTTAACACCAAATACTGAAGGTTGTTCCATTTTTAGTGTTTCTCTTATCCTGAATATTCAATTAAACTTATCTTTAAAATCAGAAATAAAACAGTGGTGGTTTTCTTTACTCTCCAATCTTTATCACTGTCCTAGGTAACATAAGGTGATTGCATAGTGTTAAAGATGAATTATTTGGAGTGTGCGATACTATTCAGTAGTATTAATTTTCTATTTTGATCCTTTATATTAAATTTCTGTGTTGAGTTTTGTGCTGGGAAGGGTCTGCTGGATAGCAGTACTTACTGAAGTTTTTGATTTGTAGCACTGACTGACACTTCATAAATACAGAATAGAGTTCAGCTTATACAAGCCCAGTATACATCTGGAATAATGTTAAGTGCGTGAGAGTTGTGCAGGATTATTTGGTGGGCTTTTTAAAGCTCTCGGAGGGTGGCATCCATAGTCCTTTCCCAGACATTATTTAAGCAGAAACCTCAGTAATATTGCAGACTGCTGAATGGAGTCTTTAGTTTGATTTTTTAAACATGTATTTTTTCAATAGTTTGGAAAAAAAATAATCTTAATTTCTGATAATTTTGTTTTGATTATACATAGCTGGTTATTTAAAATTTTTTGTTGTTGTTGTTCTCTGCTCTGTAGCAGTAATTTTATTACTGGCCATACTGGGGTGTATTAGTACTTGTAACAGACTATTTGGTGAATCATTTTTTAATAAAAATGGAAATTCCTCTCTGTTGGAGATCAGGTATTTTCCTTTTATTCCTCATTCAAACACTGTATGATACAATTTGTAGCTAGACTTCTGTGCTTTGCTCTTCAGAGTGGTACAGGGGAGTTCTTCACTTGCAAGAACACTTTCTTTTGCTGGATTGGAGAATTAATTGGAGACTCTGTTAATGGTCATTTATTGGTAATGATCAATAGACTCCTGCAGAACTGAATATGAAGCCCATTTTATTGAACTCTTTTCTAAGGGCATCCTGTGCTTATTTTAGCTTGGTGTCCTGGTTTCGACTGGGATAGAGTTAATTGTCTTCCTAGTAGCTATTATTTTTTATAAAAACACTTGGGAATAAATTAAGTTCTTCCCTGTGATGACTGAAACCCAAATTTGCCAGAGCTTTGAGGTAGAGTTGTAGAATTTTTTTCCCTGATGTTGAGAAACAGAAACTATTGAAATGTGTTCTAAGCAAGAGAAATGGAAGTAGACCACAGAAAGTTTTCAAAGAACTATTGAAACAGATTAAAGTAAGATTCATACGTAAATCATCCTCCCACCTTTGTGTCCTTTTAGAAAGGATCCTTTCTTCCAGTGCAGTTATTTTGGTCCACTAAATCACTGTAGTTCTCTCTTGCCTTTCCTGAGAGGCTTCCATGAGGGGCAGTTTCCACTTCTGCTACAGGCTACACACTTGCTCTATCTGTCCCATGTTATTATTGCCCTGCCCTGCTGATAGCCTTCGATTGTCCTCAGAGAAAGAATAATTGGTCATTCCCTAAGAAAATTCAAGCTAATTGAATATAAAAGTTAGGATATATGTAATTGTCGTGGTTTGACACCAGCCAGCAACTAAGCACCACACAACCTCTCTATTGCTCCCCGTCCTCAGTTGGACAGGGGAGAAAAAATATAATGAAAGGCTTGTGGGTCGAGATAAGCACAGGGAGAGATCACTCACCAATTACTGTCACAGGCAAAACAGACTCAACTTGGGGAAAATTAAATTAATTTGTTACTTGTCAAATCAGAGTAGGATAATGAGAAATAAACCCAAATCTTAAAACACCTTCCCCCCACCCCTCCCTTCTTCCCAGGCATAGCTTCACTCACAAATTCTCTGCCTCCCCATCCCCAGCAGGGCCGGGGGACGGGAAATGGGGGTTGGGGTCAGTTCATCACACGTTGTCTCTGCTGCTCCTTCCTCCTCAGGGGGAGGACTCCTCACACTCTTCCCCTGCTCCACCGTGGGGTCCCTCCCACGGGAGGTAGTCCTTAATGAACTTCTGCAACGTGGGTTCTTCCCACGGGCTGCAGTTCTTCACGAACTGCTCCAGCGTGGGTCCCTTCCACAGGGTCACAAGTCCTGCCAGAAAACCTGCTCCGTGGGCTCCTCTCTCCACAGATCCGCAGGTCCTGCCAGGAGCCTGCTCCAGCGTGGGCTTCCCATGGGGTCACAGCCTCCTTTGGGCATCCCCCTGCTCCGGCGTGGGGCCCTCCCCGGGCTGCAGGTGGAGATCTGCTCCGCCGTGGAGCTCCCTGGGCTGCAGGGGGCCAGCCTGCCTCACCATGGTCTTCCTCACGGGCTGCAGGGGAATCTCTGCTCCGGCGCCTGGACCACCTCCTCCCCCTCCTTCTCTGACCTGGGGGTCTGCAGGGTTGTTTCTCTCACATCTTCTCACTCCTCTCTCCAGCTGCACTTTCTGTTGCACAGCAACTTTTTTTTCCTTTCTTAAATCTGTTATCCCAGAGGTGCTACCACCATCGCTGATGTGCTCAGCCTTGGCCAGCAGCGGGTCTGGCATTGGCTCTGTCGGACATAGGGGAAGCTTCTAGCAGCTTCTCACAGAAGCTGCCTCTGTAGCTCCCCCACTACCAAAACCTTGCCATGCAGACACAGTACAGTAATATAAGATGTTTCCTCTTTGATGCACCAGTCTCAAGCTTTTAAGATAAGAGCGCATATATATGAAGTAGTATACATATAATGCAGGTGGCACCCACTATATTTGTAGCATGTATATATAATATAAATCACTCCTTGGTTTGTACAGTATTAAAATTCTGTTCCTTATTTTTTGAGGATTGAAGATTTAATCAAACATTTTTAATGCACCTCATGTCCTACTGAAATTGAGTCCATGTGAAGGGATTGCATAATACTCTTCTGCTAGGACAACCTACAACCATCTATTTCTCTTGGTTTGTTGGTGGCTTTGATGCTACCTTGATGCAGATATGGTGGGATCTGGGAATGCTTTCATAATTCACTTTCAAATATTTGTTAGCAGTAAAAAAATTTGGAACTTGAAAGTGAAGCAAGCACTGTCTAGCAGGCTCAGGCATACAGCCTACACTATGTGTATATTAGGAAAATTGTAGTGCCTTGTAAAAGGCCCACTGAGACTACTTAAAAATTGATTGCAAATTGGCAGGCAGACACACCAGCTAGCGCTGGAGTGAAGTTTATGATTTGTTTACATTTACCTAATCATAATTTAATTTTTCTACTGTTAACGCTTAATGCTAAACCAGTTTCCTAATATCATCAAGTTCCCAATAGTTTTAAGAAGATTCCAAGGGAGTAAGTGATAGCAACAGTCAGAGGAAAACATAACCGCACTCAGCCATGAAGGCCAGACTTGGGAACAGAGTTGTCACATGCAAGACTTCAATAGTTTAAATAAAAAAGCTGCTTTGTCTTTGAACAGTATCTTCAGAGTTCTGGAAAAAAAACCCCAAAAGATAAAACATTGTTACTAAATCCATTTTCTAATTTTCATTTACCTTTGTTACTCTGGTTCAGAGATTTCCTTGAAGCTTGCTTGGCTGCTAGAATACAGACATACAACTCATGTTTGTGTTTCTGTGCATCTGACTTTTTATTTCCACAAATTGAAATGTTTTACTAATGAGGTTTCTATCTTCTTGTCAGGTGTAGTGTGTCCCAAGGAGAATGCCAAAGGGATGAGCCTAAGGAGACAAACACTATTCAGTAAATAGAAAAGGCATGACAGACTGTAGTAGATTCTGTTCTGTCTTAAAAAAAAAAAAAAAAAGGAGATGGAGGCAAGAAGAGATGTGTATCTCACTACTGAATGTTCAGGTTAAGGTTTTCCCTTCTGGTTTTAAAAATCTAAGACTTTAATTTATTGCCCTTGTGATAATTTCAGCTCTGTGCTAAAATAAAGATTTTAAATTCTGACATGAAGAATATGTCTTTATCCAAAGATATTTGCTGAAGTATAGTGGGAAAAAAAAAAAAAAAGAAAAGAAGAAATCTCCAAATTATCAATTCTTAGTAATATGCATTCCTCAGTATTAATTCTCTGGGGATCAGAAGTAAGATTTATATCCACCATTACCTCTGGCTTGCTGGTTACCCAGCTTTCAGCTAACTTAGATTCACAAATAGTCAGTGTTCAGAGCTTTTCCACATGTACCTATGGTCTTTTAAGTGTAGAATTGAAAGCATGTGAGTAGTAATACAACAAATATTTTAAATTGTTACCCATATTCATCATATGAGAAGGCTTTTTCTTGTAAGTCTGCGAATCATGTTACATCAGTTGAGAAGACATATGCTAC
The DNA here is from genome assembly GCF_000737465.1 of Haliaeetus leucocephalus. Taxonomy (NCBI): domain Eukaryota; kingdom Metazoa; phylum Chordata; class Aves; order Accipitriformes; family Accipitridae; genus Haliaeetus; species Haliaeetus leucocephalus. The sequence goes on from NW_010972528.1 coordinate 13,811,139, forward strand.
TTGCATGATGTTTGCATATGTCACAAGTATTTCTGTGCCACGTTGATCTGTTTCCATGGATTAGTGCCTAACTTTGAAATTCAAGTTCAGTATTTACAAACAGCATTGGGAAGTTTTTCATAATTTATGTTCCCGTGGCAATAATAACTTTGAAGAAATGGGTGATGGTTTTAATTTGTTTCATTGCTTTATTAAAAGAGGACCTAGCTTTCTTGAAGACTTGTGCACAGGTAGGCTTGCTGAGCATATAGGTAATATACCTATTCATAAAGTTATATTAATCATTTGTGGCGGAGGAGTAAACAGAATTGTTTTGCATTGGTTCAGCATTAGTACTTTTGACCTGTATTCCTCTATTTAAATATTTGTTGTGTAACAGCGTAAATAATTGTGTATTTCACTTTGGACTGGACTGAATGGTTTCAGTTCCAGCTTCAGTTTGGCAGGCCTGTTCTCATCCACTCATACAAGTGGGAATGTATTCAAGAATGAGAATTGGAACTCAGCATACAAGATGTCTTTCATGTCAATACTCATGCACTTTTTTTTATCAGAAAGGGCTGCTCAGAATTATGACTTGAATTATGTACAATTCTAGGTGTCGAAGAAAGCACCTTCTCTCCAGGTGAGAATCAAGTAAATGAGAGCTTAATCCTTTCAATTCAACATGTGATTGAGGAAAGGAGGGATGGAAAGGGATGATGTGGTAGACAGCAGAATGTTAGCTGTGTCTTCAGTATGCTGGAGAGGTGAGGTGTAAAGGGTTTTAACTTGTGAAGAGCCAGCAATTGATCTCTTCCTCTGAAGCTAGCAGAAGGCATTGTTCAAGACCTGTATCAAATGTCTCAGCATTATATAGGAGACTGAAGGCATGATGTGTCAATTCAGGTATCCTACTCATGGTGCAGGTTGTACAATACATCTTGCTGTACCTAAGTTCATAATGGCTGAAAGCTCCATATTGCATTTTGATATTAATATGAAAAAAAGATGAGGGAGGGAGATGGAATCTGACTCTAAAATAATAAAAGTTGTCAAAACTTGCTACAGTGGCAGGATAAAATTTTCACCCCTCTCTTACTTAGTATTCATACTTGCTTTTGGCAAGTATGTGTTTGTACTGCTATTACTAACAGTTGTGTACTGTGATGCTGGATTTTGAGTGGTCATATTTGCAGGGTGATAGCTTGATGCCCAGAATACTGTGGAAAGGAGTGCCTGCTGTGCAGATTTATATATGGATGGGTCCAGATTGTCAGGCTACTATGAGAATGAGGTAGATGATGCATGTATACCTATACAAGTTTGTAGGCATGTCTTCCTGGAAAGTCCTGAACAGAAATGTGGAAAATTCAATTTTTTCCTTAAGAAGTTTTATATGTTTGCATGAATAAGAGACACATATCAAGAATCAAAAAATTAAGCTGCAGTTTTTTTGAATCTGTATTAAATCATCCTAGTGATGATGTCAGAGGTTCGCATCATGCCAGTATACATAGAAAATAGAGTTTAGAATCTGTTTATAGAGTAACACAGAAATAATGTGGATTAGTCACTATAATAACCCTAGATCCAGAGCAGAAAATTTTACTGCAGTATTATTAATGTTGGGGAAGGAGAGCCATGTCCTGCAAAAACATAAGTGATGGAGCAAAGGGAGGGTGAGAAACAAGTGCTTAAACCCGGATTCTTTTCTTGGTTATAGCTCATTTATCTTGAATAATCTGCTGGCCCTAAATGTCTTGAAGAATGCCATTATGTGGGAATTCCTTGTGGAAGTGAAAATTGTCTAGTACAAAGGACCTTGGTGGTTTGGGTGTGTTGATTTTTTTTTTTTTTCTTGGCATGGTAATTAGCTGAATGCTAAACTGGGTAGAAGATGCTCTTTCATACTGCATAGTGATAAAACATCTAAAGTAGAAAAATTGTCTAAATACGAGGTTTTTAGGCGTCCATTTAAATGTTTTTTGTTGTTTTGGTTTGAATGATGTTTCTCAGTTATTGCCGTGATTTGGATTTTCTTATTTAATGGTGCAGTGTATCACTGGTTTTTACACTGACTGAAAAAAATTACAGCTAGATTAGGCAGTCCTTAATCTTCAGTAATTAAATTATAAATTGATTTCACAACAAAAGATTAAGATGTGTAGATGTCTTCTAGAATAGATTGATAATGAATATCTGTGAATAGTTAACACTAAGAACACATGGGTTTTTTTCTTTGAAAGATAAGAAAAAAAGGGGAATTTAAATGAATATATTCTTTTCACACTGAAACAATTTCAAGAATAGTATAATGACTAAAAGTATTAAACATACTTCAATTCATATGTAGAAATAGGGCAAATGAATATGATTCCATTTATTCTATAGAGTAGATTTAGTTCTGCTAAGTGAACAAAAGCCTTAGTAAGCCAAGTTCCGTTGAGATTAGAACAGATCTAAGTTGAAAAAGAATGTAGCTTGAGTTGAGAAACAAGCTGGTTTATGCTTTGTAAAGCTACATGACAATATTTCCTTTCCTGTGTAGGCTTCTTCTACCTGTATGTTAGGGTTTCATTATTCTCCTTTGCTTTTCCAGTCTCCAATATGCCTTCATCTCCCACAAAGAGTTTTCCTTTAAGAAAAATAATTTGAGTAGATTTTGTGTTACTTAGCTTTAAAACCACAGTAAAATTGGAAAACCTGTGCAAGCATACCTGCCTCAAGTCAAGAAATTGATTTATTATGATAGTCTCTTTCTGTTCCGATTAGAAAAGAAACCATAGCAGGACTCCAAAAATCAAGGCCAGGTTCTTCTAACATTTACAGTAGTATATATCTGAGTAAAATCCACTGGAGCAAAGGACAAGCTAATCTGGCCTGCTCTTATGAAGAATGGCTAGTAGGGGTGAAGAAAGCCAGGGGAGAATTTCTAGACAAAACTGAAGATGTGAGAGCTACAGGGAGTGACAAGAAAGATTTCCCCCTGTGCAGCAGGACCATGAGGAAAATAGAAGGTTATTTTTCCAAGCATGTCTCAGACAGTTTGGGTCAAAATACACATTGGTGTAAGGCCATTAGACTACAGAAGAGTTACCCTGGGTTAAACTTGTCCTCAGTATGTCTCAGACAAGGGAAGAATTCTAGCTTTGAAGAAAGCAAGCTAGAGATTTATTCTCTTTTAAGCATCTCCTCCTACACTGTTGTACCTTTTTCTCTGTGTTAAAACTTTTTACCAGGAAGACCCTGGTTTTGACAACGATCTGTCAGCCCTCCAAGATAAAAGAACAGAATTGCTGAAGGCTTTACTGAAGAGTGTTGTATAAAGCCTGAAAAGAATTGTCCACTTCTAAGCTGACCTACATTTAATTATATGGTTAGAGCTTTTAAGTGAGCGCTGGGATTTGAGATTGGATGAAGCCTGCAATTTCTATAATAGCTTTGAGAATGTGAGCTTTGTGACCTCCTGTTTATTTAGAATTGATGTTGCGTGTCTGACGTTGCCGAACTGTATATAGTCTTGTGCAGCAGAATACACAATGACACAAAACCCAGAAGCTGACAGTTTTAGATAAGTTTAAGTCCTTTGCAAATGTAGTAAGTATAATATATGTGCTAATAAGAGTGTCTAGAGCTTTTATTTCATACTCTGGTTATCATTGCATCAAAACTGAGTAAGGATCGTTAAAATGCTGTGATCTTCGGACATTGGTTAGCTGTAGCTAAAAAAAACACCCAAATGGTTCAGAAGCTGAGATAGTGACTGGTATTTCTCAATCCAGAGAGACCTGAAATGAGGAGTCGCTTCTGGATTATTATTAGGATAGATGAGGCACTATGGTAATAGTGGAATTTGCTAAAATGACATATTTTCTTGTAAAGAAGTAGCCAGTTGTTTGAATTATTTGCATTAGAACAACTTCATTTGCTGAACCTGTTCACCAGTTTCACTGTGACGGTGACCACTACCTTTAGAGGCTGAACTAATTTGATACTTGAATGCACTGAAGGCATAAGATTCTCGATATTACACAGGCATCCTACCTTGATTTTTTGCCACAGAGCTAAATTGTTATGGGAGATTGCTTTTGGTCCCTGACTGCATATCCTATTCTATACAGCAGGAGGGTTCTGTGCAAGTCAGGGGCCTTTTAATCCCATCTGGAATGGGAGAAGGACCTTCTGTCAGTTAGACAGGTGGCAGCAGATAAGTAAGTCTAAGGAATCTTCAGACACTTAAATTTCCTTTTCCATGCTGTTTTACATGCATGGATCCTGGACTGAAAATTACGTGGCAGGTACACAAAGTACTGAAAGCAAAATCTTTTGGCTATTAATAGTTTACTTGTGCATTTAATTCTCTTTTCTCCTGCTATCACCAAAACACACAGGGTAGTCAGGCAAAAACAAGTATCTATTTTCAAGAACAGAAATAGTTTTCCAAACATTCGTGAATGCTCTCAATATTGTTTGCTTCACTTAACTGGGGAATGAAAAATGCAATGTGAGAGAAAATATGACTGAAATTGGGAACTAGATGCAGGACTCCAACTTTCTCATTGCTTGATAACAAGTCAGTGCTTCATATCAGCTTCTTATTGGCAAAGGAACTATGAATTTGTATTTAAGGATACAGCCAGCTTAAAATGTTCAAATTGAAGTTATTTGACAGTGAACAACCTTTCTTTGAGCAACCGTGTACCCAGAAGAGTTCCCTCAGTTCTGTCAGGCCCACTAGTTGAAAATATCTAGTTAGAAAGAAGTACTTTAATAATTAAATAGTCAACATTGTTTTGGGTATAGAAGTATTAAATACAATAGCATCTTCTCTGTGACTGGGCCACTTGCCAATGAGACTCTCACATGAAAATTGATGAGTAAGCAGCAAGCTTAATGTTGCAGCTTTCATTGCTTTACTGGGACCAGCACTGCTACCACTGGAAAATATACGAGAAAGTTATCTTCTTGCAATATATTTATAAAGAGAACAAGTTCAAAATTAGGCCTTTTATTTTCATGATCTGATCTGCCATTGTTGGTAATAAATTCCCTGCTTTTTGAGACAAATGCATAACTGAATGAATAGTATTGAGCATGTAGTTTTTATTTTTCTGATTTGGAGCTCATTGGTTGTAAGACAATGATTTTCCATTTTTGTCATTCAAAATAAAAAGGAGAAAAAGTAGTAACCACATTGATATTGCTAAGGTTGGCATCACACTATCTTTTGCCCTTGTTTAAATTAGAGTATTATTATGCACAATCACTGCTGAATGCAGGGGCTGCTGCTTTGTCCCCCTGCTTTTTTTCAAACTTTTAAATATGATCCTTACTTGAGCTAAGTAGAGGGCAGATAATCTTCAGCAACTGTGAGGATTCCTTTATTTCGTCAGTAGGACCTCGATATTGGTTTGAGGCAGAATTCCTCCACTTCACCTAGAGGGCATACCCTTATCTAGGAGGCAGCAGCTTTCTCAGCTGCTGTAAGCATGGAGTCAGGACTTCCTTTGTTACCTAGAATGGTTGTACAGCAAATCAGCTATGGGAAGATTATACGGTAGACAAACCTTACTAAGGCTACATTCATAACCATCAGAGGCAGAAGCCCTTGTTTTGTATTTGGGCATAGCATCCTGTAAGCAGCTGAGAGCTATTTCAGAGTAAGTGCTACAGGATGCACTCCAGAAAACACAGGATGATATTTTTTGCAGTTGGACAATGTTACGTGCCATTTTGGTCTCTCAAAACAGGAAAGAAAAACATCCTTTCCTACTGTTTGATCTCCTGCTATGTGTAGATACCATTTGAAACACAAGTAGCACAGCTTGTATTTGCTACTGTTGATGGTGAGATATATGCAGTATTTATCATGACATTCATTCCTTTTAGAAGTGTAAAAATGGAAACTGCATTTGGGTCATACTTGCTCCATGTGGAAGATGCAGTGTTACAATACAGTTCAGGTTGATGTGAAAGCAGAGGGGGCTAGGCTAGGACTGCTAGCCCTCGTGTGCTGGAATCACACAGTAGGAGTTTGTCTTCTTATTTGGAGAGAACAGCATAAGGCTTTCTGGTACTGGGACCAGAAAGCATTGTATGATGTTACAGCAGATCCATTCAGTTCCAGATGTCCATTGTCAGGCTGGAAATAACGTAATGAGAGCTGCACCTCATCCTGCAGCGTGTATGTTGCAGCATTTAAGAGCAGCCTGAGGAAATGCGAGGGGGGAAAAAATGATGCTGTATACTGGAAGGCCAGTTGTGGGAGGGTATAGAAAAGTTGAGCAGGAAAGGAGGGGAAAAACAGTAAGATAAGTAAAGGCAGCATGTTTGCTGCAGGGAGGGGAACACTTGAAATAAATGCAGAGTATTTTGACACGTGCAGGCGTTATGAAGAGTCATTGTGTGGTAGTCATCTCCTACCAATGTGGTCTTAAACCTTTAAAACTCCATAATGTTTTCCTTAAATTAACCCACTTGTGATACTGTTGTGAAACCATGCACACACAAAATATATCTAACATTTGTGTCTTACAGTTAAAGGTTACATACATGCTACTGATATAGCTTGCAGCAAATAAGATCCCTTCCTCCTCCCGTTTTGAGCTTCGTCTCTCTGCTCTGCTTAGCACACGGTGCAGCTCCTCTGTTTCTCCTGTTCCAGCTTTTGTCTTCTCATAATCGTCTGTGCTCTGTCTGTGCCGTACCCACAGGAGTACTTGCTCCCTGCTTTCCTCCTGTGCTGCTGTACCTTACATGGTAAGCTAAGCAGCAATGTCCACAGAGGTTTCCTCACTCTTCCTAGCAAAGCATAAGGCAACTGCAGTATCTAGGGTAGAGCACAGTGGCAGTGTATGAAATCAGAATATAGTCATGAACATAAGTCATGTATGATTTAATAATTTCATTCTAATATGGGTTCTTCAAAAGCTGTAAATATGGATTTATTTTTTTACTTATGTCTGTCCTTAATTTAATGCTTAGGACTTCTAATTTTACAAGAACTACTACTTAAACCCCATCAGTGCTGCCTCCTTTCCCCTGCTACGCAACCAGAGACAAACAAATTTGCTCAGCCAAACAACTGAGCAATGTTGGACATTGCTGAGGCTTTCTTCTGGAGGGACATCAGGTATAGTTGGTCAGAAATTGGAATAAATCACTTTGCAGCTTCATCATTTGTCTTGCTTGAATAGACTCAAAGCATGGGGAAAAAGCCATTAATCTTTTGCCTGTGGTGGGGCAGGAAGGGAGTGTGGGAGGGGCTAAGCAATGGAGTTTCACAGGGACCATTAAGGCTGCGATGAGGTTGCCTGTAAGGATTTTTCCTGCCTGCTTACAAGACTGGGCTGCTTTATTTAATACACAGAATGTAGAAGTAAAGGGGAGATCACTGATGAGGAAGGAAAGGAATAATTGCTGTTGTCATACTAAAAGAACTTTATGAGGACTTTCATTAAATCCTCATGGCTTCTAGTTATAGCAGCAGCATCTTCCACAAGTTAAATTTTTAATTTCTGAATTATCTCATTTTGTTTTTTAACATTGTGGAACACTCCATCTTAAATAAATGTGCTGGTTCAGAAATAATCGCAGGGAAAGAACCAAAAAAGCTGTACATTAGTTACTCAGACTTCTGCCAAAAACCCCCCAACATTGATGATTTAAACAAACGAATGAAGTCTTTATTTGCTATTTATTTACCTTAAATAACTCCACTTACTTACAATTATTGGATACCTGTGATGACACAGACCTACAATAGAACATAAACCAGGGTATGTGTAATACTGATTTCTAACAAATATCCATAGGAAAGTGTCAATTAATTTGAGTGAGGCCATTTTTGCTGAAATGTAGATGTGGATAAATAATGCATAGAAACAAAGTCTATTTGATAAAATTCTGCAAGAGGTTATTCTTAGAGCTTGCATTTGTATTGTCTTTATCTGTAACATGCAGGCTGAGCCTATGCTCATCTTGTACTATCTTCTTACTGTAGATGCTCTATCAATGATGGCAATAGTCACTCTGTCATATCATTCTGCTGAGAGAAATGTCTAAATAACAAAATGACAGTAAAATTTCAGCAGCTGCAGTACTCTTTCTGCTGCCATTGTAGCTGTTTTGGTAATGGCACAAAAGCAGTAGTTTCCCCTCAAGTCTGCCTTAAATCAGATCTTTGAGTTCAATGTAATCACTCTTTCTTGGGTGAGAAAGTTGTAGGGATTGAAAATCCACGTCAACAAAAATTAACAACTTAGTTGTAAAGTTCTGTGGGTGTCACATCTTAGGTATTAATTTAGATATTTTTGAGTAACCTATTAAAATAATATCACAATGGTAATATTTGTCTGTTTAAAGCTTTATACATACATAAGAATAGAGAGGGCATGCAAGAGGGTATCCAGCTGAGCAACATAAGCATAATGTAAAAAAAAGCAGATTTTTCTTTAAAAGCTTTTGTTTAGTTGATTTACTGACACTTTAAGTTTGTGTTCTGTTTTACCTCTGTAGAGTTCAGCTGTATTTTAAATGAATTTATTGTGGTGTTTTTTGTATTTAATGTAACAATTAAAACCTGCCCTATGCTCTTTTGTTTCCTTTGTAACATGTAACCTCAGGACTTTTTTAATAAGTACTTCTGACAGAGGAAAACAGTACTGGGAAGAAAACGGAGGCTGAAATTCTGATAGTACAACCAGTTTATCTTGCTCCTGGTCATATTCTTTGACACATCCTTGAAGAATTCTTTTAGAGCAATGCTGATACCCTATAGCAAAGAGGATGGTGGTGGCTGTGGAATCACATGCTGCAGAAGTTTTTGCACAATGTGTTCTTTCCCTCCTTCCCACTTATTCAAGTAGCATTTAGAGTGACCATATTATTTTTCATAGGGACTTTTGCAAAGGGTTTTTTGTGGCAGAACTCGGTCATTACTCTGCATTGCCAGATGGATGCTAAAATAATGCTTGTAGAGTTCAGAGGTTATGCTGCATAATTTAGCCTTCCTGTTTGGGCTAGCCACGAATAAGTGATACCAATTAAGGAATTTGTAGCACCAGCTGTAGTGAACATGGGTGCTAGGGTTGCATAAAGAAGATATTTCTTCATCCAGAAGAAATGTCATGTAGAAATGGAAAAATGTTTTTAGTCATTGCTTACCTGTTAGTCCCACCTGCAATTTCACGTTGCAACTACATGCTCTTTGAAGAAAGAATAGTTCTTATGACTTGCTAAACTACTCTCTGCTCTCTGTGGATGTTAAAAGAAGGTTATAAGTAAGATTTTCTAATACACATGATCCACTGCAACAGAAACATTTGTGTACTTCAACTATTCTGATACATGTTTCTGTGATTTAACAGATAAATCAGTGCCTTGTATGTTTGTTCACATCTTCATGGTATTAATGACGCATTTAAACTGGATATTTGGTTTTTTAGACTTTAATTTTAGACAGTGAACAGAAACAAAAATTCTTATTGAAATTCTATCTAATTAGCTTTTTAGTTTGCTTAATATAAATTTACATGATTAAAGCTGTATTTTTGTTTCATCTAACATTTAGTATTAATTGGTTACAATTTTGCCTGTAATACAAATATTTTAGCTTCTGTCAGGGCAAAGTTCATGTTTACTTGAATATCAATCAGTGTAAGGGGGAATTAATTCAATTCACATAATGGTTACACTGGTCATTACTCAGGACATCTAAAAGCAGAATTTATATAAAATTACTTGATTGTAATCTTCAGAAAATGAGGTTACCTTTGAACTCAATCCCAATTCTTAAATATCTGTTTCACATTAATATGGTCTGCAGTTTTTAATACCGGGAGCCTTAGTCATCTTGGCTGTATAAGTGTTTAGTTAATGATAGATTTAATAAAAAAAACCAAAACACCAGCAACTTAATTTCTGTGTACAAAAGGATACTTCTGTCAATGCTTTTGAAATTGTGACATTGCATTATGTATTTCTTCCATCAGAAAATGGTACTGAGAAAGAATAGCTAGATGTATCCTGAGTTAATTTTAAATTTTTCAGTTATAGTAGAATGAAAACTTATTTTGGTCCCTTCTTTTGAAAGCTACTATGGTTTTACCAATTTGGTTTTTTTTTTAAACATAAGAGTTTCACTTTTCCTGAACTATCATGTCAAATACCAGGCTTTAATTTTGTGCTTTATGAAAGATCTTTGAGTTTGTTAAGAGGTCACATCAAAACTCATATTCTGCTGTTGCATGGGATGTTTAACTGATGTCTGTTCTTTTCAGATTTGCTGTAGGAACATCTGGCTTTTTTATTCAACAGGAGAGAATCCAAAGAGTAGAAAAACAGCTAGACAAAATATCTTAGTTATGAATTCTGGTTTAATAAATGTGCTTTCTATGGATGATTCATGGATTTTATGATTACATTCAATTATTTTTTCAACAGCTTATGCTTCATTTCATCAAGAATTTCAATCAATGCCAACTGATTAATTATCATTCTACTAGTAGCCTTTTGTCTAATAAACAGTCATAATGAGCATGTTCAGTCTTGGCATATATAAATGTCAGTGGTGTACTAATAAAATACTTCTAGAATTGGATACTGGAGGTAGTCATGCTTTAGATCTGTTTTTGAGAAGACAAAAAAAGCAATCTCCTACCCTTTGTTTCCCTTTTCCATCCAAAATAAAAGCTGTAGTTGAGCAGTAAGACAGGGTCAAACTTCTTTATTCAAGAAGAATTTCATTGTGCCATGGTGAAATACTGTTAAGTCTATTGTCTTGACCTTAATTTTTACATGACGGTTTGCACAGTGCGTTCTGGAATTTTTTTTGAGTGTTTTTTCCCCACACTGTTTTAAGTGTTCATGTACATTGTCACTCTGCCAAAAACAAGATCCCCACAAACCAAAGGCAACGTATGACAGAATTGCACTTTTTGTGTGACATAAGAGGATGACGTTAGTGCCCTTTTTATGTTTAATTACAGAATAGCAACATACATAACCTTTCCAAACCAAGGATGTGTATTGCCAAATCATGGATAGATTGCAGAAATGAGAGAGCTGCCTTATGGCCAAAACCACTCTGGTCTTATATACCTTTGAACAGATGGTTCATTTAAGTACTGGCAGTGTAGCTTGACTAATTGCTTTAGACCTTCCATTTTTCTGCTTTATTTGGGTAAGAAGTGGGCAGCCCTGCCCGCACAGATATATGAACATATGAATTGTAAATAAAAACAGAATATGGAATATGAAACCATGTTTAACTGTATGAAGTGGTTTTCTTGAATTATAACAAAATGTATTAAGGTGAAACAATAATGGTTGTCTGGATATGAACTTGGGAAACTGGTTAAATTTCTAGCCTTGCAGCTATGGGTTATACCAAAAGCCTCCTGCCCTTTTACAATGGATGCTTGTGGAAGAGTAGGATAGAGATGTAGTGATAATTCCCCAGAATGGTCTTCCAGACAGTCTTGTGTTGTGACTTAGAGACTTTCTGCACTAGATTTACTCTGTGTGTGTGTGCGCGCGTAATGGCCTTTGACAGATTCATCTTCTGCTAATTTAATGGATTTTGGAATGTTTTGGTTTTTTTAGCATTTCTAGAATCTAGGGGCAGAATGTGCCACTTGACTGTACATTGTGTGAAGAAGTTAAATATTTTTGTTAATGCTGAACATAGCAAATTTTTTCTGTTGCCACTAGTCTTTCATTTGCAGGGACAAGATCTGTTGATCATTGCTTCTTCAGACTAGGTACAGTTTCATAGATCTTTGTCATATCCTTCTTCAGTTATCCATCTTCTAGTCAGAAGACTCTTTACTGTATGCATGTGTGTATATATGAACATATGTGCATGCACACACATATGCACACATACCCGCATGTACATATGTACACATATACCTATAGCTGTTCCTCACACTGAAACTGTTCCATGCCTTTAGGTAGTTTTTCCTGCCCTTCTCTGTACCTTTTTGAGTGTCTAGAAAATATATAGTCTTTTGGAGAGGCGAGAACAAAATAGTAAACAGTATTCAGGGTATGACTGCACATGGATATTTAGTAGGTTTTTTTCTTTATAGTTTCTAAGGCTTTGATTTATCTTTTTGTCATGGTTGTGGAACACTGAATGGATCTGTTTTAACCCCAAGTGCTCATTTCTTAGTATTCCTACTTAGCCCCCATTTTAAGTGTAAAATTAAGGTTTTTCCTCATTTACTTATACTTTATATTTCATTTGCCATTTTATCACACAGTCACTAGGTATTGGGAGGGCTTTCTGCAATTTCTGTGTGTGCTACTCTTGGTACTTCCTGCCAACTTGTCAAGAACTTTGCTACCTAACCAGTCCTTTTTTCTGTTTCCTTGTGAACGTTGCTGACTAGCCCAGATTGCTGTAACACTCCTTCCCACTGGTAAAATGTATCGCCTTATTCCTGCCCTGTGAGGATTTTGTTATCCCATGACAATTTGGTTTCTTTTAAGAGGCTTTAGAGATGGTATGGCTGCATATCTGGGGGAGTGTCAACTTGATCTTTCTTGTCTACATTTTACCCTTGCACGAAAGCGCATGTTCGATGACAGTACTTTGCCGTGTCATTGTAGGCATGGTCTGTTCTTTTGACTCCAGCTGTGCTGGCCATGCTGATGAATTACATTGGTGCAGCTACTGTGATATTACAATTTATTTTAAATTGAATCACCATGTAGAAACCTCTCAACACAAAATTAATTTTTCTCCTTTTTACTATAAGGCAGGTTTATAGCAAAGGTAAATATCACTGCCCAGGGAGTTTGCTTGTTGAATTTAGACTGTAGTCTTTATTTTGATTATGGAAAAATATTATTTCTGACCATGTAATGTGATCATAGGCCAGTCTAAAGAGTACCAATTTTTTATGGTTGCTACACAGAGGAGTCTGGTTAGCATTGCACCTGACCAACTTTGACTTACCAGTTGATATAGTATGATCAAGTTAAAATGACCGTTTTGATAGATCTGGAGTGAATTCAGTTTCTGTGGTGTCTTTGTTGTACTATTTTATTGTCATGGTGCTATATAAAGACCTAAGGTACGTCATACAAACAGGGTCTTGCTGTGTTTATGTTAAGTGGCAAGATGAGTGAAGATTACTCTCTTGTGTATCACTTGTGTGCTCTGTGCCTTTGAAATGACAGATGTGTACTCCAAGATTTACAGTGCAAAGGAGACAGTGAGAGAAATCAGTTCCAAGATAGTCAGTAAAATGTGAAAACTACAAATACCTCATTTACTGTGGAAAAATTCTTTTGTGGCATAATTGGTAGGTGTGGGTGTTACTAACTGTGTGTTTAGTGAATAGATCTATTTACACTGTAAATGTAATATTTAAATCCCTCACAACAATGCAAATAGTCTTTGAAGGGCATTTTTTTTTATGCACCAGGGTTTTTTTAATGTTTGAGTTCTGTGCAAAGGTGAAAGTGCTGTCTATTGCTTAAAAGGAAGCTAATGAGAGAATATTACATGAGGCTTCCTCAGATTGATTGTTGAATATGTCTGTCTCAGAATATTGAGCATAAACAAGTTTAAACATAACAGTTACTGTAGTCCTACTTTCCTTTCTTGGTTAAGCAGTGGTATTTTAACTAGTCTATCGGTACTGCTGTGCTGAATGAAGTTCAATGTTAGAAAAACATCAGGGTGTCTCTTGCATGGTATAATATACAGAACAGTAATTCTTCATATCAGCAGTCTATTGACACTGAGGACAGAAAAGGAAGAAGAAATATTTCTGCCTAGAATCTAATAGGGGAAAAAAAGAAGGAAGAAGGAATAAGAGTGAGATAATATCTGAAAGTATTTTCAAGGAGCTTTTAGAAGGGCTACTGCTGTGAGGTAGACTATCCAAGATAAACATTTCATTTCAAGGCAAATCACCTTTTACAATGGATAAAAATATTAGGAAATCTGAAATAGATGGTAATGTTGGTTCTCAGTTGAATTTCTGCTGTACTTTGTATTTTTTATCACTTGTATATATTAATAAAAATATGCTCAGGGTTGGTAGCTGTGAAGCATTTAAGTATGATAAATATACTGCCTAATATCTAATAAGGATGATATCTAGCAGATAATCTCACAATATTAAAATATATAACAGTATTGTAAAACATGAAGTTACAGTCTTACATGGCACAATAATAGTATGTCTTAATAGTGGCAGGTACATGATCAGAAATTCCAAAGAAATGCCTGGTGATAAACATTATTCTTAAGCTTTTGTATTTAGTGGTTTTGTCTGAAGATCATAATAGCAATGTGCTAGATTGAAAAGGTGTGGTTTGTATCTTCTTTTAAGAGTTGGGATGCTTGTTTGAACTTGGGTGAATGGTTTTGGCATCCAAATTACTTTGATGGAAAACTGAAGATGTTCCTCACTACACATCTCATTCAAGCAGGATGGTGAAATAAAGTAAGTGTTTGTAAGAATAATGAAAATAAGAGCTGGAAGAAGGAATGAAAAAACTAATGTCATTTTAGTATAAAACCTTAAGTTATGTGAGTGTTCAAAGCTATCGACATTCAGCTAATCTGGTTCAAACAAGCCTAGTACACAGCCTATACTGATAAAAATGCCCTTTACTGAGGCTGTACATAATTCCCATGATAAATATCTGTCTTCATCTGCTTGGGAATGAGCTTTAGATCGAACCATTCTGGAAAACTTTAGCTGAATGGACATATTGATATGCAGACATACTTTTAGGACCAAGCTAGAAAAAAAGATTATTTCTTTCTTTTTTTTTAAAAAAAAAAAAAAGTGCTTTTTGGCCTTTTCTTGAAAGCTGTTCATGTCCCTGCTCTTTCAGGAGAGATTTGAAACTTGCCAGGGTCTAGCTTTTGCAACTCTTAGTACTGTCTGCTTAAACTTTATCTTACTTCAGAATGTAGGAAAAAACTTTTCAAGTGCAGGATAGACATTTTAAAATGGCTGGGTAGGCAGGCTGTTGGAAAAGAGGAGGAACTTGACTGCTGAATCACTGGTCTCTTCAGATTTGTGTGTGTGTTTGGGGGTCATATCTAGCTTGAAACATTTTGGGTATTATTAGCAGTATTTCTGGATCTTCTTTACTGTAACTGAGATTGGTATACATGTAGTTCTACTCACAGTGAAGTGCACATAGCAGTCCTACTTGACATGCCTCAGATGGGATAGTCTGGTGTACATTTTTTGCTTTAATCTCTGTATATCTCTGTATTACCACCTTCCTGACTCAGACTACTGTTATGAAGATATATTATTTGGAAAACAGCAAAGTGTTATAGTGATGAGGACCATTTACAAAGCAAATCTCAGTATAGTGGAATAAATAAAACCTGAGTAGACAATAAGGAGAAGTATTATAGAATAATTGCTTCTCAAAAGATAGCTAGCATACTGTGAACCAAATTAGAAATGCTGAAGAAAAAAATAATACATGCTGAATAATAAAAAAAAAAATACATGCTGAAGAAGGTATTTAAGAACATACATGGAAGAGAACTGGGGTCAAGTTATATTGTCAACCTTGATGCCTCAGAATAATTCTTCTTGAAAATTCTAAATACAAACCTCATGCTAAAAGGACTCTGCAGTCATAACTGCTGTTTTGGGGAGAGTAGATTATATATATATAAGCTTTATTTTCTAATAAGGGTTGTGCAGTAGACTATTTGTCCTTACATTTCATATTCTGTGTCATTAGTTGAAATAAATTTCAAGAGGCTTTTTTTTCCAATAAGTTTTATGATTTCTAGAAATAAACAAAGACCCAATATACCATTTTTTTCTTTCTCCTTTGTATTCTAAATGATAGCATACTTTATTATGGAGAAAATAGTACTGCAGGAACAGAAAATTTCAGTGTATTTGAAGTATGCCCAAAGCTTCAAAACTCAACTGCACTATACAGATTATACGTTTACAAAGAAATTTAAAATTTGTCCAACCATCTTATGATTCTGCTTACAGTTTTGTAATGTAATGCTCTGAAAGTTTTGTGGATCTTGAAGGGTCCTATAACGTGGCTCTTGCAGTGGCATAGGTCATATTTTTATTGCTAACGATCTTGGTATTTCTATTAAAGATAACAATTCCAGTATCTGTGCCAGAGTTTTGCATGTAATGGACCCAGAATTAAGATACATAGTATTACTACTAAAACCAGGCTACTAGTTGAATACTTGTTCAATTTAAGCACCTTTAACTGGATATTCCTTGTTGCTTTACGGATGCTTAATTTACAGTCCAAAAGACATTTCCTCTTTTGTAAATGTTGTATTTCCTCATGTGCAACATGATTTTACTGTCTCTGGTAGCTAAATCACTATCAATAAAGCAGATCTGCAGTTGAGCCTCTATAGGTATCGTAAATGACAAAAAAATTTTACCTGATACATTGTGAAATTTTATTGGTATTGGCAAATGAACCACAAGTGTATTGTACCATAAACTAACATTGTCTTACTGGCTTGTAATGAGCTGATTAGTAATGCAAAATAATTGCAGACAGAATTGATATTACACTCCTGTGAAAAACAGCAAAATCAATATGATTCCAACCTCTCAGGCTCTAGTCACGTTTCTTTTTTTTTCTTCATATATTAAAATTGTGAAATTGGTTCTCCCTAAATTATTTTTTCTCAGTAGAAGAGCATTAAATCTGCAAGGTAAAATAGACTTAAGTGAAACAATGATACTTTGTGGTTTTATGATCTAGCTTGTGCACTGTATTACATAATTCTCGGCTCTTTGTAGGCAATTAAATTCTTTAAGTTACTTCAAGTATGGTACACATGTAAAAATGATTATTGAAATGTTACAATTACGTACTGTGCGACATGTAAACCAGAATTATATCCTCCTAATTAAGCTTTTGCCTTCTGGAGGAGGAAGAAAAAAAGGTGGGGAGGGGGAAGAAAGACTCTGAAGTTCTTACTTAAGCAGCATTTGCTAGACAGAATCAATTGAAAATTAACTTCAAGCTCCTGTCTCAGACACATTTTAATGCATGTCTGAGTACTTTTAAACCCCATTGACTAGCTTATAAATGATTAAAATACTTTCCCTGCAGCATACAGAAGGTCTTTCTATCATTATGTCCTTTTGACAGTTCACAGTTGCAGTGACAGGGTGAGGGGCTTTAAGCAGTTTGCAAGTATCAGATAACCTTCCTGTCAGCTGTGCTGCAATATAATGAAGGGTGGAATTTTGTTAATATTAGTGTTTATACTTGCAGAACAGTACTGGCTGATCACCTCTGGCCAAGTGGTACTTGTGGTGCGATATGTAACTGAATCAGATATGCCACAGATTTAGTTTCAGAGATATTGCTTCCGAAAATCATTAATGCGGTAAGAAATCATCACCTGTAAGGAATGTATTTACATCCAAATTGATAAAATTCTGTATTGGTATAGTGATGAGGAGGGGGCAGTACATACAGCAGAGAGAGACAGACCTATTTTGTCTCTTTTTTTTTTTTTTAAATTTTTGCACATTTTGAAAGCAGTGTTCCAATCAGATGAAACAATTCAGTGAAGATTTAGATTTTAAGACTGCTTTTCAAGAGCTAGAATTCTTTGTCCAGACAAGAATGTTTATACAATACTTTTCGTAAGTGTTTTAAGCCATCCAGTCACGCTCACTTTAGTTAGTTAGAAATAATATCTTCCAAGATTGCCCTCCCCAACCAAAATAGGATTTATTTTGTTAGTGATTTTGTTTTCTGTTAACCTGAGGCATAATGGTTTAGCTTAAGTGAATCATTTATTTCATTATTTGTTGAACCTTTGTTGCCATTTTAAAATTGTTTGAGTTCCATTTGAAATGGGAATGTAATTTCAAAGTGTCAGTCAAAATGCTGTTTTAAGAAATTTCATAGGTGATATTACAGGTCGTGTGTACACCAGGGAAATGATTATAAAAGCAAGCAACAAGTCAAGAGAAATTTTCATGTCAATGAATATAAGAAAACATAAATTATATGGTCTGAAAGTTTTGGGATCCATGTAGATTTGTGTATTTCCACATTGAATTATCCCAGATGTGGATAATTTACCTTAAAGGAATCACATTGCGAACAAAGATCACCACATTTGCCCTTCATGTTTCTTCACAAAACTGAATCCTCCTCTTGCGGACATGATATTGAGAGCAATGTGTAGTGTGGATCTCTTTTGTGGTTTGTGCACTGTCTCCTACCACCTTGTGGGTGCTGTCCAGGCTGGGCAGCAGGGATATGCCCTAGCAGGGAATTTGGCAGGTAATGTGTATCTGGAAAGAGGTTGCCACAAGACAAATGGGCCCAGATGACTTCCTTGGGTGCTCAGATAACTTGATGCCCCTTTTGTGGAGCTTGGTCATGTCTAAGATCACACTTAGGATGATTTCCTTTCTGGTTGGGTACACAGTTACCTTTTCTTTACCTCATTCCATTATTTCTCATTTGCCTTCCCTTCCCCTTCTGCTGCTGTTTGCAAGCCAAGTACATTTCATGAAAAATACCATTCTCTATCAGAATGTGTGCAAGTCCTAGGAAAAAATATTTCAGTTTACAAAAAAGGGAATTAGAGAACAATTCCATAAACAGCAACTGTAACACTATCGCTACCACAGACTGTTAAGAGCTTCATTTATGAGTGCAATTAAGCGTATGGATAGCTCAGGTTTTGTCATCAGCCCAGAATGGGACAACGTTACTGAGGCAGATTCAATCTAAATCTACAACAGTAAAATTGGTCTAAGATGTAACCCTTTAATAGGCTTGGAAATGAGAAGTTGTCAGAGTACTGCTTGCTTTGGCAACATTTGCTAATGAAAGGATGCAATTTAATCCAGCAGGGAGAATGTTCACTGACAAATACACCTGCTTGATGCGGGGTGTTAAATGCCTCAAATTTACCAAAAGTAACTGGGGGGAAGCAGCGCAGAGGGGCCAGTGCTCTGTTTTCAGTTAAATTACTGTGAGGGACAAAGCAGCAAAAGAAGAGAATAATTTTGTTTACAGGATGAGACCAGACTGTTTAGAAACATTGTAGACAGAAATAATGAATGAATTAATTGCCCCCCAGATTATTTTGTATTCTGTACATGATCAGATGTTCATTATTACAGGTATTAAGCTTTGGGTCTCAACAAGAGTGAATAGTTCCGTCCCCTTTTACACCTATGCAACTGTTTTGACAGCTAGGTAATTAGAAGCATTTTTGCCTTTGCTTTAAACAGACAAAATCCTAACTACTGTTTTGAGAAAGATAGAAAACAATATCATCCATGTGCTATCTTCAAATATAGCTAAATAAACAGTCTTTCTACTCATTAACTTAATTTACTGATTTCTGTTTCTCTGTTTGTAGAGATCATGGGGTTTGAATGGTAGTGCCTCATATCGACCTTATTGTTGGGTGGGGGGGTAGAAAAGGAATCACTAGGATTAGCACATTTGCTTATAATATTTCTGTTTTCTCCTTGCTTCTCAGGCAGTCATCATATTTAGCAACTTCTGTAACTGTAGACCAGATTGTGTCAGGGAACAAACATCTATGGGGGTGGATCTCATAAAATTTTGCTGCTTGCTGAAGTAGAAAATGAGTATAATCAACAATAGGACTGTCAAACAGTGGCATACCCATAGAGTCATGGGTTCAGCAGCTATGTTATCTCTCTCCTGCACTATAAATCTAAGTCATACTGCTTTTCTGATCAGCACCACTGAATTATTGCATGCAAACAGACAATTTTTGTGTTTAACTTGTGCTGTATCCTTAGACTTTTGGATGTCTACAGGCCAAAGTTCTGTATAATAAATTCCCTTATTAGTAGCTGTATTTGTGCAATTATCTAATTTCTGCTCTGGTTAATTTTATTTTTTCTTGTCCTTTGTCTGTTTTCAATTCAAATAGAAAATTATTCTCCTCAAATACACAGGTCTGCCAGATATTTATTTGAAAGCAGCAAAGGACAAATTTTACTTATCAGTTGGACCCACAGACCAAATGGATTTAAAAGAACCATGCTAGCAGCTTAATAGTGAGCCATTAAGTTTATCATAGGAATTTTGTATATAAACCCAGAATAGAATAGTAATGTTTTAAAAAATGCAACTTGTTTCAGTGTTTGCCCTGTGCATTTCAGAGTAATATTGTTGAAGTGTGTAGGTAATAAAATGCCCCTCATTCCAGTGTGACTGCTGATGCTTTGAATGCCATTTGAAGTTAACAGAGCTACAGATGCTTAGATGCTGGTGAACTATTTGTAGTACTTTAGCACATTAATCCATGGCTAGTCAGTGCACGCGCGCGCGCACACACACACAC
This sequence comes from Haliaeetus leucocephalus, assembly GCF_000737465.1. NCBI lineage: Eukaryota > Metazoa > Chordata > Aves > Accipitriformes > Accipitridae > Haliaeetus > Haliaeetus leucocephalus. The sequence goes on from NW_010972528.1 coordinate 13,831,471, forward strand.
ACAAATATTCAGCACGCAGAGATATTTTGAAGTAGTTATAAGGCAGGTTTTTGTACTTAGATATGAGAATTACCTTGCTTTCTTATTTTGCACAAGTGAAACGTCTGGATTTGTGTGGTGAGAGTGGTATGTGCTTGTTTTTTGATACTTGGGCCTATTGCTTATGTTTTGGAACTTTTTCCCCCAATTCCAAACTTTTTTACTTTTTAGTTTTGAAGTGTTTATAGAATTGAAGTGCAGCATTGTCTAGGCAATGAATGAAGCTGATTCATGACAATAATATGCTAATTTCTGTTTGCATCAATGAAATAATCACTTAGAATAGAGATGCACTAACATGAAAAATGTGAAGGACATAACGCCCATCAGTGAATTTGAAAATCATTACACTTTTTAAAGTGTTTCCTTCATGAACCTTGTAAGACCTTGTCTACACAGGAGTTATTTTAGAATAGCTAATTAAGAGAGGGCATATTCAAAGTAAGACACACTAAGTGTGGAACTATTCTAGAGTAGCTTTTAGACTATGACTTCACATGCAGCCTCAGTCAGAATGAATCTTAAGCTGCAGAGAAGACAAAATTTAAAACTAAGTGGATTTTTTCTTCTTTATTCATGTTGTTTGGAAGTCGGTTATTTAGTTAGTAATTTTTAGTTCAACTTGATTAAGAAACTAATTTGCCCAAAGAAACCGCATTGGCCAAGAGCTGTTGTAACAGTGTTGCAGGTTCTGGTCCCTTCCAACTTCTGACAAAGCTACTTTCTTCATTTTTAATGGATTTGTGATCATGCAGAGCTACACTGATATCCTTCCTCTCTTTGAATAGCCCTGCTCTGCAAGTGGTTGCATTAGCTTTAATGGAAAAACTTGAGGAAAAAAAATGCTACTCAGTTTGGGTAGGCTGCAGGATCTGGTCTTTACACAGGACTAAAGTAAATGAGAAAAAGAAAATAGTAGCTTTTCCCCATTCATGTTTCTTATCTAGCTGTGCTGAATAAAAATGGGGATTTTCAGTTGTACATGATGCTGATGAAAAGTGAAATCTCACCATTTTATGTGTGAACATTTTTGCACACCTTCACGGTAGGGATTTTCCCTAATGCCTTTTGCATTAACAGCTGTGACAGGAACTCTGCTTCCAGCAGCTTCAAGTGGTTAAATCAATAATAGAAATAGTTGAAAAATACTAATCCACTGCTGGTATGTGAACATTCTATGCCCGGCCTGCCGAGTGTGTATGCAAACAGATAATGGTGGGCATCAATAACTTTTAATGTTGAATTTCTCTATATCTAAAACTTCAGTAAATAGCTCTTCAGAAAATTTTTCAGAGGGCAAAAGTATAGTCAGACACATGGTGTGTAAACCTATGCTAACAGAAGTGATTCATTATCATTGATGAAAGGAATTCAACTAGTATGAATTGGCAGTTGATAATTTGACATATGCAGCTAGGCACTGAATAGCACAGCATTTCTTGTGTGTGAATTCTTTTCATTATACCAGAGAAATATGAGCAGCTGAAATTAAGTAGGTGTGGTACTGTTGTCAGGAACTGTAGATGGAGTATAACAATTTCCCCATCTCTAGTAATTAGAAATTTCTGTTAGGATATGGTAATTGACTTCTGAAATAGGGTTAGTTTGAGAGTGAATTGGGGAGCATATAAAGAAGATCTAATAATTACAGCAGCAGCACCACCAAACCTGTATCTGGTAGAATTAGTGTAGCTCTGCTACACGTAGTGGAGACTTTAACAGTTAGCGCTTGACTGAGAGTTGATTTGATGTAGAAACATCTTAATGTTCAGCTTGGATGACAGGTACTCAGGGTAATGAACACCATGGGTTTAGTGGCCTCAGATAAATTGAACCTGAGTTATGCTAGGCACACCTGCGTGGTCTAGTAGACCATGCTGGAGAGAGATTTCCAAGCTGCTAAGCAGCTTGAGTAGAAAGTGTCTGTGCTCTTAGTGTACATATGTTGGGTCCCACTGATGTTCTGTGGCAATGTGTCTGGTGGGCCACAGGGGAGGTATCGTATAGTTATTGTACTACAGTAACCTGGGTTTTCTTAGCTGCTTCTGGGCATGGAAACTGTAGGAAGAGTTCATGAGCATTAAAATAGCTTTGCCAGTATATTTTTTTAATTGGAAGGTGAACAGGCAGGCTGTCAGCCTAAATAAAATTGCATCTAACTTCTAAGCCAACATATTGAGTCATTTTGAAACTTTCTGTGAGTTGGCAAAGATAAAAAGTCTAACTACCCCCCTACCCATCTCCAAGTATCTCCACTCCCCTTTCTAAAGCTGACTTGTTATTTGTGGGCTTAATCAGGTGGTCTTTACACTTCAGTGACCGCTCTGTTAACAAGAAGTAATATACATAGAGGAAATCTCATGTTTTTCAGTTGAAAGGTGCTATGTAACCTCCCCCTGTTACACACTTCCTGCCTATTATTTATTATTTTAGCTTTGAAAATAGTTTATCCCATAATTTGACTTTGAGTGTATTCAGTCCACACTTTCATCTAAAAGATTAAGACAACTGGGGTTTTAGATGTGGTCCTTAGATGAAGATCACAGAGACTTGATGAGGGCATGGGCAATCAAAAATAATTAGGGAGAATGTCAATGTACAATACAAAAAGGTGAGCTTCTCTGCAGTAAACACCTCCCAGTAGGAAAATGAAAATGAATCTCAGTCCATGTATTCCCAGTGAATCTCTGCCATATGAAAACCGTGAATGGGAGTTAGAAATATATCATCAGACTTACACTATAGGTATTTGAGGCATTAGTTGATCATTCCATCCAAGGCACAGTCCAGGTCTTTTCTCCCTGTGAAAAACCTTTGCATTTTCAAACAGACTAGGAGGCTAAGTCATGTTTTGCCTTTGCTTATATCACAAAAATCTATTTTCATATTTATAGAAACCAGCAATCAGATTCCATCAGAAGGAAGTCTGTATATCATCTGCCTTTTATATCTTTTATGTAGTCATGCATGGCTTTCCTCTGTTCACAGAATTAGTCAAGCATATAATAAGTAGATCACTGACAGTTTAAAACTATTTTTCTGAAATGATGCATTGTCAGTTGACTGAAGACAACTTATTCTGGGGATTTCTTCCTTCTCCAAGTAAGTCTAAAAGTGGTCACTGACTTTGAAGTCCACAATTGTATTTTATTTCTTGCACCAAAATCAAAGCTAAATAACTCACAGAAGAATGTGATGTATGCATGTGATGATCTTTACTGCAATATTTTCTATTTCCCTTGAAACAGCATTGCTGGCAAGAAATTGGGGGTTAACTCCACATTTGAAATTTAACCTTAACTCCAGGAATATGCATGTGCTTGAGGTGGTGGTGTTTTGCCAAACAGTGTTTCAGCTATGGGATCCTGAATTACACCCAAGAGAGGCAGGGAACGGCATGGCAGAAGAGGCAGATAGCCAGTCCAGACAAAGCAGTGTTAGGCTGTGGTAGTGGTCCTTTGGAGAGCTCTCTGGTTTCCCAGGTGCTTACAGGTGGGCAGAGGCAGTGACCGTGTGTGTGTGTGTGTGTCGCTGTTGGCCTGGGCTAATTGTGGTAGTACCTGTCATGCCTGAACTGCTTAGATGGTAGTGTGGAAGGCCTGAACTATTGAGAGCTACGGAGCTGGCTTGGAGTTAACACTGTTGGGTAAAATATCTAATCATTACACAGGCATATACATGCATCTTTAAACATGTTTCAGTAGATCTGCTCATCCCTTTCGTTATGTGTTTTGACAGCACCGAGGATCAGAGAGCTCTAATACTTTGAAACTTTATGCTACTTGCAGAATTCAAACTGTTTCTGTTACATCTTCAGAGCCATGGGAGCGTGTTTGGTAACAGTGAGCAAATGCAGGCTTGCTCTTGGAGTGGTTGCAAAACCAGACGGTCTGGGAAGATATTTGTTCTGAATTTTCGTGACTCAGCTTGGATTGGGATTCTGTGTTACTCTGCCACGATGCCTGAGCTAACAAGCTTTGCTGAGAGTTAGAAATATAACTTGAATGCATTCCTATTTAAACATCACTGTACTGCTAGTAATTCCTCATAGGATGATGCTGTTACCTGTGGACTTACTGTAAGTCATGGCTATGCTAGATGGAAGTTCAGCAGCTTGTGCTGGTTTAGGGTATCTTGATGCAAGAAATGTTGTGTTTATCTGCCATATTTATACACTTACTGCTGTTAAGTTCCTACTTCTTTCAGCAATAGTAAAATAAAAACGTGTCCGTGAGGGGTTGAATTTGCCTGTCAGCTTCTGACTAAAAGTAATTTTTGGTTGGTGATTTGAAAATCATTATAGAGAACAGAGCTATATGGATTTACTCAAGCTGAGGAAGTCGCCTGCGGTTTCTAGGGCAGTACATATGATAGAAAACAAGTAAAATTAATAAAGTATTTTGAAGGGGAACCTTTATAATTGTTCTGCAGTTTTTTACCATTTTATCTATAAAATAATCTGAAGGAAAAATGGTGACATATCTGTTCTTTAAATTGGTTCTATAGTGTAATGGTATCTGGGTCAAGCTACAAAGAAAATGCCTCATTTTCTATGGCAGAGTCATATTTCACAAACTATAACAACATTCCTGGTGCTTATCTTTAATGTTTTTACACTAATAAGGATTCTTAAGCCAATATACAGTATAGGGAGATTAGCTCTCTATTAGAGAGTGTGCCATTCACACTTATTGCTGTGTCACAGTTGGTATGCATTAGTAGGCTGTTGGTGCATGCTTTGTGTTGTGAGCTAAATAGTAAAATTAATGGTGCTGGTCACTATCTGCAAAAGTCTGCAAAGCTTTTTAAGTAACTGGGTGCCCGAGGCCATTGAGAATTTGGCTTTTACAGCAAGTTTGTGTCCCCTTATACCTTCTTCATTTACAAGGCTCACCTCTTCCTAGAGAGATATCTGTTCTAGGAGTTAAAACTGAGTTGGGCTTTTTGGTTGCTGACTTCTTTATTGCTTAATAAAATTATGTCAAAACCATAGAATAGAATCATAGAAAAGACCTTTAAGGTCATCGAGTCCAAACGTCAACCCAACACCACCATGCCCACTAAACCATGCCCTGAAATATATTCAGTTTCAGTGCAGCTTTATTTAAACCTTGGTGTAAGAAAAAACTTTATCTTATGTTTCTTTTGTCTGTTCTTCAGGAACTCCTGCCTGCTTACTTCCCTGTTTTTCCTTCTTCCTTTAGAAAGCTACAGGAAGCATAGCAGTGGCTCCTAGGTAGTGTACATCTCAATGGATATCTTAAATATGTGTAAAAGCACAGGGAATACTTGAATCTTGGGTGGAACTGGGTAATTTGCCCCAGCAAGGCATGCTGCCCTGTTTTATAGTCTCTGGACACTTTCCACATATTCAGCCTGAAATACTCAGCTTTTCCTGACATCCTCTGGAGATGTTTTCTGGTTATACCCGTTTTGGGAGTTCCCATCTTACCCAGTCAAAGTGTCACCCTTTTCATGTATCAATTAGTCTCATTCCCTTTAGCTGGGCAACTAAATCTAAGTGAATCTGAATTACAGTTCTCAAGTGCATAATAAACTATGACATAAATACAAGTGTATAATTAATGACAACCACTTGAACTGTATTGCATAGGCAATTTCAGTAAAAAAATGCATAAATCCAATAGAGCCTGAAATATGAACTTCAGGTATTGAATACAGCACTTGGAGGTTTTCAGAAGGCTGTATTTTCATATATATATTTTTATATATATATATGAAAGCTGGATTTAATGGTGGAAAAGATACTCCATTAATATATATGTGTGTGTATTAAGATAAACACACATATGTGCAGAAAAGGCTGCAAATTACTGAAAATGACATTATAGAAAGATATTGAAATCAGTGCTGTTATCAGAGCTGTCCCCCCCAAAAGATGCTATAGTAGATAATGAATAAGCTTATTAAAACTGTATTATAACTTCATAACTGCTTCAATACTATAATATCTCCTTAAACTGGATGCCAACTAGTAATCATTTGAGTGTTTAAGTTCACATTGTGATTCAAATTTTGTACCCTATGTTATGGTTTGGTTGCTTTTTGGTTGTTTTTTTTTCATACACTGTTTGTTGGAACTGAAAACTGGCTAGCTCTTCTTAGCACTCTGATTTTATTTGACCTGAATAATATTCATCCATCACTTTTGTTTTTTAAAGCATTACTATCTTGCAGCAAGGTTTCAAAATGGATTAACTTCCTAATCTTTCACTCCAGGAGACTTAGGTTTGAATCTGTCATAGGTGAGAATGATAGTCAATATGTTATTTCAGGTGCCTAGCTGGTAAAGATGGGTAAATAAGATGGTGCTGTGATCCAAGTGCTTATTTTCAGAAGTTCTGTTACACAGAAAATATGTAGTTTTTTAAAAAACAAAACAACTTTTTTCACTAGCTATCAAAATAAGAGCATAAGTGGATGTCCTAAGATGTTGTGAGAGGAAAGAGGTTCAGACTTCTGTATTCTGATCTCCGTTTTGATTTTGTTCATATTTAGGAGATAGCATATACTGTGTTGTTGGCTTTAAAGTGCAGTGATCAACAAAGGTATGAATAAGCCACTAAGTGTGGAAAATACATAGAAAGCAGAAACAAACAGCTTTAATAGCATGTTGTGAAATACTGCCATTAGCTATCAGGCTGAAATTCAGGTGGGTTGGTTTCTTTGTTATCAGTGTATTCATTGGTAGCCATTAAAGATAGTTGTTTACAGTCCAAGTTGTTTATGGAAGTTATGAGTGAGTGGGTCAGTATAGGTGAAAGATGAAAATAAGTGTGTGTGTGTGTGTATTTAACTGCATGATACTGTTGTAAAAGTTATTTTGTTTCTCAGGTCATTTAGACTAGAAGAATCTAAAAATCTGTGGAGATGCTTCACAGCAGAATCCTGGAAGGACTGAACTGAGACAGGGAATGCTGTGAATAGGTTGGGACTGGAGAGCAGATGCATCTCAGCAGAAATTGGCTTTGGTTTTGTCTACTGAATTAAGAGCCTGTAATCATATATCTCTTGCAGCCTTAATGGGGTTTGGAGGCATTTGCCGATTCATTTTCATTTTGTCTTTTCTGTATTACTGCTTCATACGTCATGCTTTCAGGAAAAACAAGCATGGAGAAGCATACCTGTTCTGCATTGACTAAGCAGATAAATACAATTATTCTCTAAGTTCATTAAATGTGTTTCCAACCTTCAAAGCATTTAGGTGTGTGCTTACCACATATAATTAGTCCCTCAAATTAAATGAATGTCATAATAAAGGCTTTCTTTCAAATAGTTAAGAAAATATGTGGGATTTTAAAGTCAATGAAGATATTTAGACAAGCAATTCTTATTCATTTTATTATAGGTTAATGATTAGGTTTAATGGGAAATTGGTATGTAGATTCCTTATATGGCCTTGCAAAGGTCAGTGCAGTTTTTTTGCCCCAAATTCACTAAGAATTCAATGGACTCTGAGCATTAGGACAAAAAATATCAACATACTTTACTAGGGATGTTGGAAACCCTTTTAAACAATAAAATTTATTTAAATAATTAATTTTCAGGAAGTTTGGTTTTTTTTTTAGTGAAATGATGATAATGATTAAAACCTCATATGCCAGTTCCACACATTCAGTTAGTGCCGATGGTCGTTAGTGAAATGCTGTGCTGTGTGCGGAAAGATCTGATGCATGCCCATGTTCTCCAAACCTTTTTCAATGCACGGTTGGGAGTGACCAACATGTGATGGAAACATCAAGGTAAATTTTGGGGTTGGAGGGGTTATGCAGTAAGGCTTATCTTCACAATCAAACCATCCCAAAAGCTAAACATTTGCAGTCAGATTTCCGATTAGTAAATAAAGGAGAAGGAGGTAAAAACTGCAAAGGAGGCAAATGAGATGGTAGCATGGATGCATTTATATGGGACAAAAAGTATTTGGTTAGGGAGGATGACCCTGTTTGTGTGTAATGCAATTTCTGACTTGGTTTAGCCTAAATCTGCACCTGGGAATATATTTGTAAGTCATGTTGATAGGTAAGTGCGGTCTCAAGAGCAGGGCTGCTTCTCTGCTTCGCTGACAAAAGATGCAGCCAAAAGGGCTCCTTGCTTCCCTCTGCGTGTTTCTTGACCAAAACATTGTATTTGCCATTGGTCTTTGTGGAAGGTCAGCCTTGGATCCCAGCTGCGTGGTCAAGGCAAGGGGAGCAGCGAGGCGGCAGCTAGGCTGAGGGGGCCTCTCCTGACCGCCCTGGGGTGCCGCTGGCCCCGAGGGAGTCGGGCACAAGCGAGGTGACGAGTCGGGCCCAAGGTTAGTCAGGCAGCCAGGCTGGGCACAGGCACCGCTACGCTGTGGCCCAGGCTGGAGCCACGGCCTGGCCTGCGCCCCTGAGGGGCCGGGGGGCTCCATGGGCCAGGGGAGGGCTCAGGCTGCCCTCAGGGCCCTGGTGGCCTCGGGCAGGTACCCTTCACTGCATAAAGGAAGGTGCAGCCTTTTCTCTGTGTGTGTGTCTGTTTGCATCGTTAGTGGGCCAGTCGGTTGCTGAAATGTCAGAATTATACATCCTGGAGAAGCTGTGGTGGTAAGAGAAGCCTTTTGAAATGTTTCATCTTTCATGATAATCGAGTCTGCAGAGTTCGCTTTGCCAGTCGTGGAAGCCTATGGCAAAGGTTACCAATTTCTGTAGTTTCCAGAAAGAAAGATGCAGTTTGGCTAACCTGGTGTTGCTTACCTCAGAGAGGTTTTATGAGCTGGAGAAGACGTCAAGTCAGTGACAAAACCAGTACCCTCTCCCCCCCGTCAACAACAAGCCCGAATTGGTTCTTTTGCCTCCTGGTCCTACTGTTCACAGCGCTCTTTCTATTGCTTTTGTATGGGATGATTTTAAGAACATGACAGTAAGTTAGCTAACCCTGTCATAGGGTTGTAAATGTAAAATAAATTAAGTGTGCTTGATAGGGCTTAATTGTTTGTTTAGTATGCTTGTAGACTCCTGGAGCTCGCTTGACCATCCTGGTGAGGAAAAGGAGAGTGCTCTCTAAGGGTCTTGCCAGTTTAAAAAAACAAACCACAGCCAAAAGAAACCCCACAAACCCCCCCCACAAACATTTTCCCAGGACTTTAAGTAATTTAATAATTTAGCATCAGGAGTGCATATACTCATTCACCTTTGTTCAGATCAAACTTCTGTCACTGTCATGGCAAGAAAATACTGTTGAGATTGGGTAAACAGGAATGATCTAACTGAGCGTAGGTGAAGTGGCAAAGAAGATTTAAAAAAAAAAGGCAGCAGCAAGGAGCATGGAAATTAAAGAGCTGTACCTTAAATTACTGCTGGAACTGGTCAGTAAGGGCTTGCTATGACATTGGTGAACACTTTTTTCTTTTTCAAATGCACAGTCTAAGTTGAGAGCCTTAATGAGTCAGTTTTATCTTGAAGATCAGTGGCCAGTTCACTTTCCAAGATGCTGTATTTCTTCCACCTTTTCATTTGCTTCTCATGGAGAAATTGTAGCTTGTCATTGACCAAATATATATCTTTCTGAGCAGAGTGCATTAATATGCTGTAACAGTCTACTTAAAACTATGAAGTGTACCTTGTATGCCTGTGCTAGTTAATCCAAAACAAAGATTAAGTAAGGTTTTTGTATATAAGAGAAAAGCTGAATGTGAAATTAAAATGTAAATCAAAAAGTAATTGGCTTTTTGTGCATAGTTTAGATAAGATTTACTTTTGAAGAATGACTTTGTGTTTTAACACAGCAGGCCAGACACCATGTGGCACACTTGCACTTAATAATGGCAACCAATCTAGGCCATAAATATTGCAAACGATGCCATTTGAATGAGGAGCCCTATGAACCATAATAAAAACCCCTGTGATTAATTCTAAAACTGCTCTGTTCATATTAGACCTGCAGTGGCCTCCCTGATGAGATCAATACAGCGTAGCAGAGTGATTCTAATAGAAGTGTTATTATCTTTTAATCTTCAGGAGAATGCCAACTTTGAGAATTCTGCAGCATTCTGGCTGCTTATTTTCTTGGAGCAACCTTGAAGGCAGTTGTTTTCTGAAATGAAGATACATTAGAGTCTTTTCAAGGATTTATCAATAATACGACACGGTCACTGTTTGTGGAGCCAACAGCTAAAAGGCACATTTGTATGCTGAGACTTACAATTGGTCACAATGACCTTCCCTGTCAGCCTCTATTTTCTCAGCTGACAAATGCCTACAGTGAATGAGGAGTAAAGGACAGGGATGGGAGTGGGTGGGTGGGTGTGTGGGGGAGTGAGACAATACAGAGTAGTGCTTTTCAGGCAGCCAGCAGCATCATCTTCCTAGAGCTGAGGTTGCATGTATTATGTTTAGCTCGGACATTTCTCGGTGCGTGCTGTAGGCAATGCTAACTGGAATATGAAGTTTGTAACAGATTTTCATTGTCAGTGGAAATGAAATTTTATTCAGCAATTGCTGTAATGAGAAATACCTGGCAAGTCTGAAAAGACACTTTGTAGTCAGTTGAAACTTCCAAAGAGAATCAAAAGGCAGAATGGTTTGTTATGGGTTTTACTGTATTTTCACATAAAATAACAAGAAGGCATTCTTTAGCTTGTGATGTAAGTGTGGCAAGATAAGGTTAAGTATCCATTAGATATTTTTAAAGATTTTTCAGGCAGGGGTGGGGGGGCAGTGTCACTAGCCCGGTTCTGAACCTTCTGAAGAATTCATTTGCCGGACCAAGTTTTATGAGGTTTTTGCAGATTGTTTACAGCATTATCAAATATGCATAGCTATTACATAATATGCAGTCTACTCTGTAGGAATTGAGCATTGATATGAAGATAGATACAACAGCAAATAATGTAAAAGGAAATTCTTTGATGCTTCTTATTTGTCTCTTCTCTAGGAATGGAAATATAATGTCACTTAATTTGAAGCATCTGGGTTATAAATATGGTTTCTACAAGATTCTTCAACAAATGGGAAAAACACAGTAGAAATTAAGCTATTCAGTATAATAAAAGGAAAGTGAGAGATGGCATCGGATTCATGTGCAGAAACTGACACTCAGGAAAGCTGTCTGTAGACAATGTGCTGGGTACTGCTAACAAGATATGCAGGTAGATGTTCTTCTTTAGACTCTGCAATAAGCCAGTAAGAGAAAAATGGTGTAAATAAAGATATATTCTTTCCATTTCAGACTTGTAACTAGTTTAATTATTAAGGGTAGAGATCCAGAAGCTATCCTGTTGTTTTTGTCTGGAGTTTTTTTAAGGTTCTGTTTACGCTAAGCGTATTTCACAGAAATCTTTTTTGTTTGCACAGCTGGCTTTAGACGCTTGGAGGAGCTGTGTCTGAGAGTGGCACACAAAAGTACGGTTGCTTGTGGACAGACACCAGTACAGCTCTTTTTCAGTGTTGTGATCTCAGGTTTTCATTTGAGTGTGCTTGGTGAGCCGGCTCCTCACGCATACTGCTTTTTCCTAGAAGGGATGATTTAGGTGTCTTGCCTTGGTACACAAATTGAAGTTCGTTAGCTCTCTTTGGGAGTGCCTGCACAGCAGAGTAGCTAGCTTGCTGTGTGTACTTGTAATAGTTTATTTTTGCACCCATATTCATACATTTTTAGATCATTATTGTACCTGTGAAGGGCTGAAATTTCCCTAAATTAATGTAAATCTGGATTTCATTCTGTAGTCCTTTTGAGGACACATCATTGAAAGAGAGCAAGTTTTCGTTTTGTTTTTAACAGCAAAAAAAGGCAATGAGAAATTGTGGCACTGCTAGATGGTTGTACTAAAAATATTGATGCTGTTTTAATTTTTCTTTTAGCAATGTGAGTTCAGGCTGTTGTGGAAAAAGCAGGTATCATGTCAGATGAGTTCCTCATCAATGGAATTAATAAACTGTTTATGATTTAAAATTTTATTGTACAGGCTTTCACTATTAAGTACTATCCTTTCTGTTTTAAAAAATAGAAAGTTTCTAAGGCCATGCTCTTATTTTCTCTTTAAGGAAATAAAAAAAGGAAAAAAAGCTCTCTGGCAGACACTGTTAATGATGCTAAATGTCTTTGCAAATGTAATCCTCATCTTAGTTTTGTTCTTATTTAATTGAATTAGGAAGGCATAGCAAACCAAAAAGGTTACTTTCATGTCCTTAACTTTGCATAATAGCTAAGGTGTGATATGTGTTTCTCTTGTAATATTTTTTTGTGTAGTTATTTGTACTTAGCAAAGGACAATTCTTCTGTATATGAATTGTAATTCATATTCATGCTCTTGCTTCATGTCTTAAATTTTAATCAGTGTTAATTAAAATATATTTTCGTTGAGCTTCTTTTCTTAATCTTAACCTGATAATACTCATGCAAGCTGTTAAACAATAGGAAGTCCTTTTGAAAGGTTGGGGTTTTCTTTTTGTTGGTTTTTTTTTGTTTTTTTTTTTTTCCTCATACAGTGTTTCTGAAAATGGAGATTAAATTGTTCAGCTGTCTTCTGATACATACCTGGTAAATATGGAAGAGATACACGGTGTACTTAAAAAATCTTAAGCTGCTTCAGGCCTAGGTTCAAGATTAGAGGCAAACAAATACCCTCATGTCTAAGACTCTCAGGGGAAGAAGGCCAGTTGGAAGGAATGTAGCTTAATTAAGACATAACTCTTAAAATTTAATTCACAGGGAATGATCTGGCAGAACTTCATACAGTGCAGATCATAATTCCCAAATAATTTTCATCAAGTAGACGACCATGGTTATTCCTCACAGTCTGTTACTGGGACCATTGTACACTTAGTTTATATGAAATTTAAGAACCTTGGCTTATGTGAAATTTAAGCGTCCTTTTCTGTTAAGCAACAGGATAGCCATGTTATTTTCCATCTTCAGGGGAGGCCTTTCTCAAAATCATTTCCCATTGTAGTTTAACAGGGAAATGTGTAGAATGTGTAGCAGCTGTGCTCATGTTTGAACCTGCATCTTAACTCTTGACCTATAGACCAGATCCCAGCAATTATATGAGGAACTGTTTTTCTAGAACCAGTTAGTAGCAGAAGAAAAACAATTTTTATTCTCAGGTGATTCATATAGCACCCACAGCAAACTAAGAATACTCTATCGACTGTATGATACCATAGGGAGGAGGGTGTGAGGTGGGACTGTTGTTGGAGGGGTGGTTTTAGGGTGTCTGTGGCGTACCTGACTTCTGCTGGCTCATACTAGCAATGTCTTTTTTTTTCTTATTTTTCCAAACTCTATACGGGACACTTAAGAAATGCCACTTAAGTAATCTTCTACAAGCCTAACAAATGTGTTTTATTCATTTGCCTTTCTACCTTTCTGAGCTAGCTATTACATTTCTAAGTCTTGACTTGCTTGGAGCTGTGCTGAAAGTTACATCCTGGAGGTATGCTACAGGGTACATCTAAAATTATGCATTCTAAAAAGAAAGTGCTATTGATCATACACACTGTTTTACCTTACCCTAGTAAAAAATTTTTAACATCAGGCTTTTTAAATCAAGTTCTGATACCTGTTTGGCTCATCCTAAAATTTCAAGAAGTATTTACAATTGTGGATCAAATACATACATAGAGGACTGATCCTTGCAAAACTGAGAATTCCAGATAGGATTTGAATACAAATTGGACTACTGAGCACCTTTATGTATTTCTACATAGAAACACACACACACACACACATATATTTAAGAGTTATTAAGGTCACGGCGATTGATATGTGCTTGCAGGAATTTATGCTGGGTAGGTTCACCTTGTAGAAAATGGTCATTTTTTTCTCTGTAATATTGAACATTAAAAGAAAGTTGGGTTGCTAACCCAAAGATATAATTTGCTTATACTTGCATTCCTTTCTTATAATCAATCAATCTAGATAATTTTTAAATTAGAGCTGTTGCTTCAAGTGTTGTTCCTCTTATTTTTAAACCATATGCATCATAAATATATATATATATATGTATAGTTGTGGTAGTAAAAACCTTCTTAAAGAGTGCTAAAAATATACAAAGCATGGCCATTTACTTTGCTTTTTTTGCTTTCCTGTTCCCCCCACCCATTTTTATTTTTTCACTCTATCATTTGTCTTCACCATGCAACTTCCTTTCTTAAGAACACTTTGGGTTCTCTACAGATTATCACAATCTGAATTAAAAAATAAAAGTTACAGTCATGATCTCTGTGTGGAGGAGTGGGAGCAATAGATTATAATGGATACTACTGCTAAAGCGAGTTGCAGTAGTTGAATATGTTCACGTAATTGGAGAGGTCTTTCTGAGGCTGAATATAACAAAGTGAAATTGTTCCAAATTAATGGCCCGGGTGGATGCAGAGATTAAAGCCTTTTATTTAAACCTGAGAAAAACTAACTTTCAAACTAAACCTGTATAACAGAGCTTGGAAAAGAAGGAGATCAGTTTCCATCACTTACTGTAGATATCAAAAGTAAGCAGAGAAAAAATGAGGAGCGCTGATTTATAAAATTTTTATTGCCATGGGTGATTTTTCCTCCCAATTTCAAATTTCCATTCCCACCACTGCTGCTGATTTTTTTTTCCTTGATTTTGCCAACACTGGCAGCCATGCTAGAATTAAATGTATTCTGAATTTGCTTAGAAAATCATACTAAAATCCACATCTGAATGTAGTTTCCAAATATGATGCATGAATTCTGTAGAGAACTGCTGGTTTGTGGTTTGTTGGTTTTTTTTGTAATGTTACTGGAACATGTTATTAACTTCTGTAAGAAAATAATTTATTGGTAGTAGTTGTGTGGCCATTTAGAAACATGCAGAGAAACAGGAGCAGTTGTGGAAAAGTGCTACTATTATTATGAGGGGAATGAAGAACTAGTCTTATTGGAGGAGATAAAAAGATCTTGGCTTATTTAGTGTAGCAAAATAAAGGTTGAGAGGGGAAATGACTGCTGTTTCTGTAAATTCATAAGTAGTAAATGTTGGAGAAGGATTATTTTAAATTAAATATAATTCTGTGAGATCAAATTGATATAAATTAAGCAGAAATGCATTTAGACTGGAAATTAGAATGTGCGTTTATTGCTGTTAGAAGAATGAAGTTCTGGAATAGCCTTCCACACTGGCTTTGAATAAAATAAATAAATAAATAAATAATTTCAGGTAGTATTTGATAAATTTATAGAAAAATCACATGACATGCTGAGCATATTGTAATTTTTGTTTATCTTATTATAGCACAGTATGATTTTTGGGGCTTTGCTCTTTTGCAGAAGACTTGTTTTTGTTCCATTTAGTCTGTTATATAGCCATAGAAAGGTAGACTTTAAAGCCCATGTAAACACCGTGACTTGGAGTGTTAGCACTGTGAAATCAGGAGTTGCACTATCTTATAAAGTATGCTTTGTGCTTCCCTTGGTGAGTGCCACTCACTTTCACTGTCGTGTCCATTCCTCCATCCATCCCTTATCACCATTAGAGCTACATTCATTTTGGTTTGTTGTACTATGAGCATGTGAGAATGAGATCTTGGCTGTTCCCTAGGTGTGAAACATGTGAAAATGCCCTGAGAAAGAAGATCAAGAATTGAAAGGACCTGCAGTGCTCCCAACTTTAACTTCCCACAAGACCTTAGGTGGCATTATCTCTGAAATGCATAAAAACACACTTGACTTGACTGGCAGAGTGGAGAAGTGAAATTTCAATAATTTTGCCTAAAAACAGATTACATCTTAATGGCCGAAGATGTGTTTAAAGTGGTTCCAATGCTTACTTTTGGAACACAAATTAAAGCAAACAAACAAACAAACCTTAATATTCCCAATGTATTTATACTTCACTTCATTGGAAATTAAAATTTTAGATATTAAGCCATTTTACCTATATAAATTTGTGCAATTTTAATCTGCCAGCTAACACAATTAAAATGGCTCCTCCCCCCCCAAAAAAATGAAAAACCACCCAAAACCAAAACCCAAACCTGCATTTTGGTTCCTCATCATGGAAGCTTTGTGACGGTATCCAAATATGAATGTAAATGATTGTAAAAATGAAAAAAAGGTTTTATGCTCTATATTTAAGTAATGAGATACACTTTACTGATTGGATACTTGGATGAAGATGCTGCATTAGCTTTTTAATCAACTCCTAAAGATTTTAAGTTTGTTTTCTTTGATCTTTGTGTTCTTTTGCAAATCTCTAGCAGTTTTACCAGCTTCTGACATGTGTGGTCAGCAATTTTGTAAATCAAGACAATGGAAACTTTTTTTTTTTTGGTGGTGTTTTTGGGTAGTGGTGTGGTTTTTTTTTTGTTTTGTTTTGTTTGTTTTTTTGTTTTTTTTTTTTGAGAAAGCTGGATCTGACCCTAGATTCTAATGCTAACCCTCTAATGAATCTTCATCCATAAGTTATGAGTTGCTCTATTAGATTGGCATGATGATGATCTGTCAATATTATTATTTGTTGGAAAGCTAAGAAGTTGCCAGCACAGTGCCTATGTCATCATATAAGGAGCTTTAAAATATTTGTCATAGCTATTTGTTGAGCTTTCAGGTAAAGGTAGTTGAAAATTGCTTGGTATTTTTTGGAGCTAAGATGTCTTTCTCGTGAACAGGAAGTTTCAGTGGGATTTGGCTGTGTGACTGCTGTTACCTCTTTCACAAAGATGAAATGTATTAGTCAAAATTGTTAAGAAATTTCTATTTTTCCAGTCCCCCCAAAAAAATCATGGGGTTTTTTTATTCATCATTGGTTAAGAATGACAGAATGACCTGATCAACCTAGCATATATGAATAGAACTCATTGCAATTTGATAAATCTGGCTTACCTGTCACTTAAAATAGCCTGAGTTAGGTGGGTAGTAGCTCAGGGAATCAGACTAAAAGTGACTGTCTAGTGTTGCACCTAGTTTTGTCTCATCAGCATTCAGTTCCGCTGCCTAAGCATGAAGGAGGAAAAAGTCACTGTAACATGAAGAAATAAGAGGAGTGAGAAGAGAAAAAATATTCCTAATTTGAGCTGAAAAGAAAGGAAAAGATCATGTGGTTTGCAAGTTTCTTGTTTATGATGTTCAAAAAAATTTGTGAGCAAATGGCGTTTATCTTTTGCTTGCTTCTAAAAGAAAAGGTAGCGATTTCCTACAGTATTTATTTTCCAGAATTGTTGTCATTTGTAGCCATTCACTTTTTAGTAGCTGCAGTGAAATATGGTAACTTGCGTACCTCTGTGTGGATGTGAGTAGAGGGTCAAGCTGATGAGGAAGTACGTTGGCTTTTAGTCATAACATCTTGTACCAGAGCATAGTTATGATCTAACAACCAAAGTAGGAAGATAATCAGTGAAAGCTAATAGAAAACAAAAATGTGCTATACTAATTCTCCACTTTGCTATGCTGATCATCGAACTCATTCCTGATGGTAGGACCTTATCTCTGTAACTCTCAGGAGATGGCATACGTAGTAGTAGTATATCCTCCAGTTGGGTAGTAGTGTTGCAGGGACAAACAGGACAAGGTGGTAGCACTGCCGCCTTTGAAAGTGGATATAGTGGTGCTATTGCCAATAGACACAGAGGTACAATGTTGGTGAAAGTGAAATAAATTTTAATGTTCATATGTGTAGGGAAGGCACAGGCTGTTGCATCCATGGGAGACTTCAGCTGCCCCCGAATCTGTTGGAAACATAATAGGCTTGGGTGCAAGCAGAAGACAATTTCTTGAGGCAGATGAATGATGACCTGAGTAGGGGAGATGTTCTGCTGGATGTCCTCCTCAAAAACAAGGTAGAACTGGTCAAAGATATAACGGGCAATGCCATCCTTCCCTGCAGTAACCATGAGACTGTGGAGTTGAAAATCCTGGAAGACAGAGTAAGAAAGAGTAAGATCACGAGCTTGGATTTTAAGAAAGCAGGTTTTGGCTTACTTGGGGATCTTCTTGGCAGGCTTAATGGAAGACTGCCCTGGAGGGTCAAAGGGATGCAAGACAGCTGGTTGATATTCAAAGACAACCTCCTCAAAGCACAAAACCAGTCTGTTGCAATGTTTAGAAAGTCAAGCAATCATGGCAGAATGCCAGCATGGATAAGTAAGGAACTCTTGATTGAGCTCAAACACAAGAAGGAGGTACAGAGAAAGTGGAAGCAGCAATGGGCTACCCAGGAGGAATACAGAGACATTGCCTTAGCTTGCAGGGGTAGAATTAAGGAATTCAAAGCTCAACTGGAGCTGAAAAAAAAAAAAGAGGGATGTGAGAGGCAACCTTAATGTTGCATAGAAGTGCATTGACAGCAAAAGAAAAAAGACTGAGAAAAATGTGGGTCAGTTGCTGCTCTACCTGGACATTCTTTCAGCAGGAGGCTGGACTAGGTGACCTCTGGGGGTATTTTCTGGCCTACGTGATTTTAGGATTCTGTGATTTGTGATGAAGTTGTAGCCTACACCTCATGCTGCAAGACTCCTTATGGAAGGAGACCAACATTGTGCACCATAAGAAAAAGGTGCATCACTATATGGTTGGCACTTTTTAACAGAAATTTGAAACTAACTTTTGTGGCAAGCATAGAAAATGAGTTAACTAAATATGTACAGTATGTATAAAAAATTTTCAGATGACAAGGTTAAAAGAATGATATTTCTACAACAAGCTATGAAGGTAATATACCAAAAAAGAGGAGTTCAGTGCTTTTTGAGCCAGTGAAATGAAGTTTGTCCTATAATCTGACACTGTGATCTCCTCCAGCACAGAGGGACAAGTCCTGGACTTTTCCACAGTGCTCTTCACCTTCAGCAACCCAGAGGAGGTCTCATTTAACAGCTGTCTGCATGGTGTTACTAGCTTAACCTTTTAAATTGTTATTTATGCTGTAAAAGGATACATTAGGACCTAATTATTGTTTTTTTTTCCTACCTTGTACTGTAATTTGTACTGCAAAGTGGAATGATTTCCTTTTACGGTTACAAAAATCTCAGCTCCTATACCAAAGATCATAGAAGTCAATAGAAATCTTTAATGAGCTACAGTGGAGTAGGCCGTAAATGACTGTCTGATGTACACAGCAGAGAATTTTATTGTGCCTAGTAAAATTAATTTGTCCATTTCAGATGCCTGTCTTATCAGTTCTTTAGGATTTTTTGTTGTTGTTGTTTTTTGGGTCCTATCAATATTTTGTCCTGGTTGAACCTTGCTAAAATATAGCTATACATAACTGGCTTTTCCCTGAAAAGCATTGTTATTTTTCTTTTACTAAGAAAAAAGCAATATGTCTTTAGAAAATATCAGCATGACTTTCTTTAGCATCTGTCAGTTCTGTTTCATTACTCCTGGGATAATGTATTAGTCAGGAGCAAGTTCTCTCCCTGTTCTGCTATTCAACATTTATAAAATCAGAACATTAAACTACTGTAGTGTTATCCAAAAGCCTCGTTTACTTTGAATCTCTCAATTTCAGAGGATTTTGTGTTTGTTGTGAGCTTATTTGCACAACCCAGCATACAGAATTAATTCTAGATTTATGATGCCCGCTCATGTATTCCATGACTGCAGCATGGGGAATTTCATTTGGCCAGACCTGTAATTGTTGTAGTAAATGTTTGCACATTTAAGTTATATGTCGTTATATTTTATAAGTAGTTATTAGCGAAACAACAAAAGGTCACACATAACCTATGAAGATGATGGGAAAGTAATATGGAGATTCCCTGCTAGCCAAAGAATTGGTCTCAGCTAAATTATATGAGCTCTTTGTGTGCTATGGACAGCTGAGATAGATACAACAGGGTCAGGCATCTTGACAGCTTGACAATAAGGCAGCTTATTTTCCTGAGAAATGAAACATGGTAATTACAAAGGTATTTTTAAATTTTAATTTTAAATGATGCTGTTGGGAATTTCTTAAGGTTTTTAGCCATCTAAATTGTGGGGTTCATAATCGCTATTAGATGTGCAGCAATGGGAATTCTGCACAGGTCTCTGTCTTCTGCAGCATGAGGCTGGTGCACATCAGCTCTGCTGAAAGGAAGATGCCGTGAAGAGACTCTTAGAATCTCTGCACCAGTGTCTTGCTAAATAGTTTCCTAGAAACATCCCACCAGTAAACTGACAAAACTAAGTGTACCATTTAGCCAACGAGTTACAGAACGTACTATTTCTCACATCATGTTACAGTTCCCTCCTCTTGCTGTGGTTATATCTATGCCATCTACTAGTCATTCCTCTGAAGAGCTTGTAAATTTTGAGTTCTTTAAATTGGAGGCAATCTTACAGTCTGCTTGAACAGTACTTAAACCAGCCTCGAGTGGTGGTAGGAATTAATATTTTTATTTATTTTAATTTTTTTGTCGAACACTGGCAGAAACAGCTCTTCCTCATGATGTAAAATGGTGTTTGGCATAAAATTCTAAAGTCTGCTTCTGAAAAGTGTTGTAAAACAATTTAGTGATAAATTTCCAACAGCTGTCCATTTCAGCTGTTCTGCTGAAAAAGCACAACATTTTTATTAGTTGCCATTAAAAGTACTATTGCATAAAAGAATTTTGGAAGTTTTGTTCACCTAGAAATTGTTATGGCAATTTACCTTCTTAATCTATTTACCGGTTGTCTAATCTTTCAGAATTTTTCTCCTGTTTTGCTCCTCACAGACCTTAATACTTTGCTGAATGTACATGAATCCCTATGGAATCAGGCCTGTCTGCCTTTCCAAATGCTAATTGTGAAAGTGGGATTTAATGTTGTTACAAGAGAAATTGGTTGCTGACCCTGGTTCTCAGATGCTTTGCATGATTCTCTGTGCCCCTGCAGGACATGAATTGAAAACCTGTAGGTTAGGGACAAGGTTCTCAAAACACTTCTATACGTCATGTTCTGTGTTCCTTTCATAATAGCCTGATTAAAGTAGCATCTTTTCCACTCATGGATGCAGTCATTTCTATAGAAAGGTTTTCGTGCTGGAGTGATATATTCTGGTAAATTCAGAGGACTAAACTGTATTCTGGCATTGGGGCAGAACCAGAACAGAAGCTATATTGATGTAACTACTACAGTGAAAAATCACACTACTAACAAAATAAATGAAGATTCTAGGAGCTATATAAACTATGTCACAATTCTCTGGACCAAATTTCTTTCTGTAGGCACAGATGAGTAAATATTATACACAGAATCACATTCTGAACAAAGTTGAAGATTGTAGGCATTTTCAAATTGCATATCTCAGTAATTCTGCTGAATCATAATGAAATAATAAATTTTCTATTGATAAAATCGATTACTATGTAGGCTTCATAAGTCATTAGATCCTAATAATGACTTAGATGTTTAGCAAAGTGATATTGAAACTTGAATGTAGGTGGGATTTTTTGTTATAGATGCTTTACTTTCCCAACAAACTTAATAAGACTATTTAAAAGGTCTGCTTGTGATAGTGCTGAATTTGTCCTGGAAATGTGGAAATGTCTATTTCAGGAGTTATTTTCTTCATACAAGTGACAGTTTTTAATGTGCTTCTTTTTTGTTTCCCTTGGAGCACATTGTAACTCATATTTGTCCAGCTTAAAAAGGCAGCTCAGCATTGAAAAAGTATACATATATTCCCCCTTTTGAAGCTGTCTAAAAAGAAAGCCTGAAGCAGTCATCAAATGAAAAGATGCATGAATTTTAATCCACTACAAAAGTACACCTTCAAACTTAAAGCGATAATTTATTTTTACTCAGAGGTCCAGCCAAGCATATCAAATGATGTGAGGAAATGTTAAGATAAAGCTTCTAGAAGCTCTTCTCTGTAAATGTGTACTCATTTTTTTCTTATGTAGTTATTTCTGGGCCAGTAGTATGGCAAGTAATATGGCTTACAAATAATTTTGATGATAGTGGCATAAACAAAGGCCTTTTTATGAGACACGGGGGGGGGGGAATTTAATTTCATTTATTCTATTACAATGTCTTAGACTGCCTAAACATTAGGATACGTATATAGGCTGTCAGCATGTCTACGTAGCCTAAATAAACATTAATGTCCTTAACAAAGTAGTAATACCTCTAAGTACCTAAGAAAACTTTTTTTTTTAAATTTAGTTTTTGAAGTGCAGGCTAAAAATCAATGTTCATAAATGTTTGAAAATGAAGGTAATAATGTTGCTTTGGTTTTTTTTGACTGTTCTGTTTTCCTGTTTTTCACATAGATGGAACCTTTGAATGGGACTTTGAAACTAATCCAAATTCACATATATAGAATACTGTGAAGAGTTTACCAACTAAACCATAAAAAAGAGTTGCTCTTAGTCTATTTCTTGACACCAGACAGGGTCATTTTCCTGTCAGATCATTTAGGGCCAGCTACCATTACCAACAAATGAGTGACCTCTTAACAATGAGGTGTTCAACAGTAGATGCTGTGTTTTGTCTAGACAAGGAAGAGTCAATGATAATGTATTATTGCATCCACCTAAGGGGATGTTAATACCTGTGCTGGAAATCCATTTGTGTAAATCAAATGAAATATTAAAGCATTTAAAGCTTATCAGTGGTCTTCAGCCTATGAGATGAATCTTATTATGGAATTTCATCATCTAAGCCATGCCTCTTCTGACATTTTGGAGAATCTAGGCCAGATACTTGGTTCCCTCTTCTGGCTCCCAAGAAGTTTCTCTTTGTGTAGAAATTGTGTGGCCTGAGTCTTATTCTGATTCACTTTCACAAATGCAAAACACTTGGGTTTTGATCTTAAGTGCTTTGATACTTATTCTCAAGACCAGTTTTTGTAATTCTTGAAAATTTTAGAAATGTGTTTGGTTTATGGTGATTGAAGTGGGAAGACCTTGATGATTATCAAAAGTTTGTTTTGTTGAGAAACTCTTGTCGACTATAGATACTCACTTGAAATTAGGAATGCCAGATTTTGACAAGGGCGTACGAAGCCCAAAACAAATTTGCAAATGGTGAACATGCATACCATGTAAGTTTGCAATTAAAAGTTTCTTAAAGGTGCTATAAATCATATTTTGAGTGGTATTGGCAAATTTTAAAGATGGAATTTTAATTTTGTGAAACTCAAAAATGAGGGCAAATCCAAATGTTTTCTTGGACATTTTTGCTGTTTGATCAAATCCAGAAGGATCCAGGGCATATCTAAAGTAGAGAAGATGCAAAAAAAAGTAGGCTTTGACTTATTTTACAAAAGAAAGTATTATTTCCTTTGTATTTGTTGTATTTAAAAACGTTCCAACTACTTTTAAAACATCTATAAATAGTCGTTTATACATTACTGTATTGTTACTAAAAATGGAATTTAGTTTTTCTAATCAAGTATATTTTAAATGGTACAGAGAATAAGATGAAATGAAGACTCTGAAGACTGATGAATATCTGTGTCAAATCATATGTATTTTCAATTGCTCATTGTAATGTAATCTTGTTCAAATTTGAGTCCAGTGAGTTAAATTACAGTTCTGAATCCTGAGAGAACTCTCCCAAGTCAGAAATCGGAGTCTGTTTACAATAAAATTACAGTGCTTTTGTTTCCTTTTGCATCAGCATGGCTCCAGATTTCAGAAGAGATTTGCCAGCTACAAATAGGGAGAATATAATATTTATTTCTTAATCAAATGTGAAAAATAAAAGCAGCACAGCTATAGCTGAAACCTGTGGCTGCAGTGATGCTTGTATGAGAACAAAAATCTTTTCTTACAAATCCCTGCATTTCAGCTTCCTTCAATACTAAAAAGAAACGTAAACGTTGAAAAAGATAAAACAATGTATTTTTTAAGTAATCAAAGGGGACATAGAAACTATGAAACCAGAAAGTTTTACAGGAAAAATTAAATACTTCTTCCAATGTGTAGTAGCTATTTTCAGTTTGTAGAGGTTAGGTCCTTTGTAGATGAAAACTTCGGAGGTTTGGATTACACATACATATTTCTGTGGAAACCTGAAACAACAGCATGTGTTAATTTGCTATGAAAGAAGTTTTAGCAATGATTAATAAAACCAAAACCAGAAATCAATGTAAGAATGAGACAGGCTTGCTAGTAGGTCTCTATCTCTTGGTTTTTTTCTTCTATGGACTTTCATCTTCAGCAAGTCCATTTGTCGTCTTTGTTTTCTTATGTGTAACACGGGAATAACATTTCAGAGGACCCACTTACAAAATTGCAGACTGACCCTGTAATGATAGGGACAGATTTTGAGGGGTTCATGGCACCTTACTCTCCATATTTCCTCCGGGGAATTGGAGGAGGATGTCCCAAGTTTTAAATTGGATTTTGACTAGGGAGGAGTTTTGAATATCTGGTTTACAAGTGTGGGGGTGTGAGATCCCTAGATTGAATGCTAAATATTGACTGAGTGTAAAAATATAAAGGTTTTGTGCTGCTATATAGCTTGCTTTCAAAAGCAATCTGGTGAATATGATTCTTAAAATATTTTTAATAACATTCAGTACCATAAGGTAAAAATGAAGTGTATTCCTTGCCAAATGATTATGTTTTGTCATTTTGCTTTTGGCTGGATGAAGTAACCTCTCTGTAGCTTAGTACTTGTTAGATTTTGTAGTGTATATTTTGCCATCTATAGGAGTCCACAACTCTTAGTGTTGGGACCTTCAGTGAAATATAAACTTTGCTATCAATGCTCCATTGCCGATGATCTTACTTTTTTATTAGATTTAACCAAGTTTGTAGGTGGCATCTTGAGTTTTCAGGGCTTTTTGGTTTGACAAGAAGGGTTAAAAGTGCAGTAAACCAGTCCACTAATAAATTTTAACATCTTGTGCCAGAAATCTCTAACTTTTAACTGAAAGCAGAAAGTGTTTAAGTTGGTTTTGATCCAGAATGAATCATGCTTTCTACAGGAAATCATAGCAGCTGATTTCTATTACGGAATTATCATGAGTGCCACATGGACTATATTGTATTGTCAGGTACGTTTCTGTAATAAATGAGGCTACTGTTACAAAACACAAAAATCTGGACAACTAGGTGCTCTTAAAACCAGTTTTCAGATAATTTATGATCACTTCTACTTTCAGATATCCAAATTAGCAAATGTATTTGCTCATACTGGTACGTTTGGAAGTGTGTGGGATTAAGGCATGATTTTTTCATTCATGCACAGTTGTATGCATTTCATAAGAACCTAAAGCAAATGCTTCTGTATTTGCTTCATTGGTAATATAAGTAGAATGACTACTTTAGAAAATGCTGCTGATCTCATACTAAAGTTTTTTTTTTTATGGGCCCATTTCTGAAATCCTTTAAGATGCTGAGCAATCTTCTGAATAAAGAAATTCCCCAATAAATCCCGTATATGTATGAAAAATAAGAAAAGATTGAGAAGAGGTTTGGTTACCCACATTATTTTATTTACTGATCAGAGATTCCAAGTGTTTTAGAAGCTCTGTAGATTTAGATGTTTTAGGCTTTATTCAGATGACTAATCCCTTTGAAACAAATTAAATATGTTCTTTATAGTTCTGGTATTGGGACATAGAACCTCTTTTTATGACTCTTTCTCCACGTGTAGAAATTCTTAATGTACTTAATAGCAGATGCTAGCTACCAAGCAGACCTGCTTCCCAAACATTTCTGTATACTTAGAGTTATCAGCACTATCATGATCATTAACAGTCAGGAAAAAAGAAAATCTGTGCTCAGTCATGGAGCTATGAACGCACACCAAGATGTATCTTTCTTAAAGTACCTATTTTAAGGTTACTTGTCCATGGAAGCTCTTCAGCTAAGGAAAAAAAAAAAACCAAACCAAACCCCAAAAGGTGAGAGAATGATATCTCATATTATGAAAACTGTTCTGAAAGTTTTCTTACAGAAGTAAGAGAATTGATGCCATGCCACAGTTAAACTCGTGTTTTGAAGCCCTTTAGCCCTCTGCCTGTTGTTGTTTTTTAATTGAGTTGAGAACAGGAATGAGCAGAATTCAGTCTGATTTTAAAAATATTTATCAAATTAAATTTATGTAGTTGAATCTTGGTGATGCTACTTAAAATAGCTTTCTTCTAGTGAAAATAGAATTTCCTGATCTTCCCTCACTGCCACATCTCCTAAACAGATAGGTGAAAGAAAAATACTAAGCGATCATTCATAGCCTGTGCATACTGGAAAAGTAATACAAAGAACAGTCAGAGAAACTCCATTCTTGTGCTTAAGGCAGATTGGAAATTGTTCCCTGCAGGGCATGGAAGGAGTTTGTGATGGAATGCTATTTAAAAACCCAGGCCTCATGTCTGTTCTGCTGTGTTCTGCTCTGGGAGGTAATGCATCCTGCAAGTGTACAGCATCCTTTTGTTTGAGCATAATTTGTGAAAATCCACAAGGTATATTTAGGAGAAAGTGTATGGGTTATGTTTTGCTTAGCACTTATGTGTCTTAAATTTTAGTTTCTTCATTAAGAAGAGACTACACTTATGGGTTATGCAAAGCTCTTCTGTTTCTTTAAAAGGAGCATGCAATTTAAATTTGTATATGGCTGTTAATTTCACCACGTCAAGTGTGGACTGTGCCAATAAAAAGTCTACACTTAAAATGCAATATCTGAGGAAATATCTTGTGTGACTTGTTAGAAAACAACACTATATTCCTCATTCTTCAAAAAATATGAGAGTAGTTTCCTAGCTGAATTGCAGCCTCATTACATCATATGTTTAAAGAATTCATCTCCCACACTCTGAGGTGTGACAGTGGATCAGGACAGTGTTATGGTCAACACCAAAGTTTGTCTTGTCTGTTTCTGACAGAGGAATGGTTTTTCTGTTGAGTCACAAATAGAGGTAGGCATTATGTGATACTACAGCTATTAAGTCTTTAATAACATCAGGATCCTAAAAAAAACCCTCTATATCACTATTGTCTGGCAAACAGGTAGATGATGCCCTCAACAGCTGTAGGCAAGTTCTTAGTAGTTAATCCTTCTTCCTATCTGAATTAACTAGGTCTTGCCTCAACTTAGGTTTGGCCACCTCAATTTTTTTTCCCCCCTTTTTTTTTTTTCTCCAAGCTATATGTCTTAAAACTGTGGGTCTCTTCCCATGACATTCATGTGTTTGATGTTGAGGAGAGATGGTTTGGAAAAAAGTCTGACGTAATTTAGCGCTCACTGGAAGTGTTTTCTGATACGTAATTGGGTGTGTGTGATGCTGAGAAGAGCAAGCTATGCTTTAGGGGCAGGTTCAGAAATGTTTCTGTAAGAATACATACTGTGGGCCTTTCTACTTACATGGAAGATTGTCTCCTAATTTCTATTACTTAATGGTGGTTTAAATCCTAAAACATTGGATTTTACTCTTTTCCCAACATTATTTTTCCATCTTGTTAGCTAGCTATCTAGATATATGTGTAAAAACATAGGACGTTGGCAAGTAGGACTAAAAGTCACCATTGGCTTTATGGAGGCAGTGCAGCTATGAATAGATGTTTCATTCAAAATAGTCCCCTACTGTGAATTGTATGTCATACCAGGAAGAAAACAATTGAAGGAAATACCTGGAGCAATAATGGATCAGTTGTATTAGGCTCTAGGTCTGTAACCCTCTGGAAAGTTTCATCCTTTTGCAATGAAGCAGAGGTTTGGATTGTGATTTTCTTTTCTAGTTGAGTTGGTTGGTTAAAAAGGTGAAAGAAATCTGGTGCTTACTAACTCTGAACGATGTTGGGGATAGTTAATGGAAGTATAGCACAGTTTATCACATGCTGATTGTTCCAAAGAAACTGGAGGCTAGGATAGCTGCAGCACACTGAGATCCATCTGCAGACATAAGCAGAACAAAAGCATAAAACCCCACCCCATACCTATATGCTGAACTTCTAAAATACAGTCTATACTTGCAAACAGCAGTGAGCTTACACAGTATTTCGTAAAGGCTGTGTGAGGTTTTCAACAAAGATGGACTCAGGCTAAAGAGAAGAAGTTGGCAATAAATAGCTAAAATTAAAACCAGAGGGATTTGGGGGAAACTTTGTAGTCTCAGAAGACCATCAACATAGTTAATGCCTGACAGTGGCACTGATGTCAAGGAAAAGACTATAAGACATGGTAAAATGACTTAGACACATATTTAACAGTGTTAGCTAAATTTATTTTATTTAAACCACTGAGTTAAACAACATCATTTTTATTGAAACCGTTTTAGGCAATAAGTGGTTATAAATAGTTGAAATTCTTTGGTTTATTAATATTGACATATTCATCTAGGAAAAGATGATATGGGGAGCTGTGTCAGTATGTGGCTCTGGTATGATCCGTTTGCAGCTGGTTTGTGTTAATGCAAAATCTTGCTGGTCAGTTAGAAATCTGATACGAAAAGGACATTTTCATTAGTAACTTGGTTCACAGTAATTACTGAATACAATAAATACATAAAATAGCTGAATTTTCAGCATCAAAAACTGTGAACTAGCTACTCAAGTAACTGCATAGTCTAGTATACTCTACCTTAGAGTTAGGAGATTGTTGAAAGTTGAGTATGAATATTATGCACTCTGCACCCATCCTGATTTATTTAATAAAAGGAAATTGATACTTTCATTATTATTACCATTGTTTAGCAAAAAATTTCTGACAGAATTATGACCCTTTTTTTGAAAATAATTACTTTGTTGCATCCCCAAATAAATTATTTAGCTCCTGGAGAGGTATGGGATTGTAAGAGGTGTCTCAGCATTTCATGTTAATGTTCTTTGTTGATTCCCATGGCAGCCCGTTTGCTCTAAAGCAACTAATTCTCCTTCTTATGAGATGTTTAATTATGAATTCCCCTGCTTTATAAAACACCCAAAATGTTGTGATTAGTCCTCAGCACTAGGGAGGCCTATATTCTTCTCTGTTCTAATTCTCTTTCCTTACAATATGAGCTGCTAAACCTGCTTAACCGTAGAGCAATGCTTTTCTGACTTCTGTGTGTGACTGTGCATCAATGTTCCACTCTAGACACTGAAGTATCATATTTTTGGTGCTCAGATGAATGAAATCAGCATCACATTCGGTATTATGCTTGTGTAATATGCTTGTTGTGATTTAAAAGTTCAATCCTGAACCCGGTTTTAACCTACAGCAGAATTCATGTGATTTCAGTGGAAAAGTTTGGCACCTAGACTCTTGGAGGATATTTTAAGAAACTGTAACTGTAGTGTTGTTTGGCTTAACATAATGTTCCTCTAAGAACCACACTTTGAAAACCTTAAGTTTCCCATTTGTATGGCTGCTTTTTTGGATTGATCCTTTTATCAGACAGGAGGAGGAGAAACAACCCTTAATACTGTGTATCTGGGTACTTAAAATAGTTATCATAATGGTGCCAGGGTATATGAGTTAAGGTTTTAATTTTTTGGTGAATCTAGTTATATACTACAAGGGTGATTAAGGATCACTGGAGAAACCCCTGTAAAATTACACTATTAATTTTTTTCATTTTACAAAATCACAAGTTTCTTAGATGTACATATGATTTAGTAAGCTCTGTAACTCTCTTTTACCATTCAGGTACACAAAGTATATTATATTCTGTATGATTATAGAAATATCTCAGGAGAAATAATAAAAAAGCAAAGAAAAGACAAAACCAATATAAGTTTAAAATATACACAATACTAAAGGGAAGATATATCTTATTGGTCTAATTCTGGAAAAGAGACTTCTAGCAGAAGGAAGATCGCTTATTCCACCAAGCCGTGTAGATACAGCTTTTGGTTTTCTGTAGTGCAAGATTTAATATACTGTGCCATTTACCAGCTGTAACAATCACATCTGTGTGGCAGCTAGGGTTAGTCATACTCCCCCTACTCATGGTTGAAACTTTGGCAGCAACTGTACTCCATAGTTCAAACTCTACTGAAGTTTTAAAAACAGTATTTCTGATTCCTTATCAAGTAATGATGGAACCTATTCTTTTAAATATTAGTTAAATCCAGGAGTGTCATTTGTAGAGGAACAGAAAAATCTTATTGCAGGAAGATTGTAAAGAATTTGTTATGAAATAATTTAATGGGGCAGTTGCAGAAATGAAGATGTTGGGGCATAAGAGACCAGGTTTTTGCAAGACAGAGTCTTCTGTTATTTTGAGTAGGATTTCTTAATATTAATGGATCAGTAAAAAATGAAAACTGACAGCAAGGATGCCTCTCTGTATCAGAAGTTGAACAATTCTGCAGATCCTAGTCTTGGAAATACTGTTTGTCTGGAATTGGACCACTCCTCACTATTGAACATTGAGCAAAAAGGCTTCCAAAAGGAGCATACAGTTGATTTTTTTAACTTTCACAGACAAGCATAAGATACATCTAATGAGTCTATTTTTGGAGTTGAAGGTGAATCTTTACTGAATCACAATTATGCTGCTAAATTTAGTAAGTGTGCACTAATAAAATTTAGGTAGTCACTAGGATTCGGGTCTTGTGCTGGGTTTGCACAAATTTACGTTCTTCAGTGCAAGGAGCTAACTATCTCAACTGATATGACAAAAGGAGGAGAGTAATGTGTAGCTCCTGTAATGATCTGAAAATAGCATGCTTTTGATTATAAAAGACTGAAAGACTTTTCTTCTGTTTTTTAAGAGGGGAGACATGGAAGAAGGATGGAACACCAATGGGGGGAAAAAAGACAAGCAGGGACAGACAGTAATACAGAAAAGCAGTGCAATGTGTCTGGTGAGGAAGGTAAGAGATCTGAGGAAATGTTTGTTAGTTTTGTTCCTGTTTGGAGCTGAATTGTGCTGAATTGGTATGGCCTACATACTCTTTGAAACAAAAGTACTGCTTCATGTGGAAGCAGTGTCTAATTTGTTCTAGCATCATCACTCAAACTCTGACAAAAACACATTTTGTTTTAATAATAAATGCGTGATTAATGTTCTTGTTTTGGTCATTAACTAATCACAAAAACATGCTGAAGCAGACTATTTTTACTGTTTCTTATGGGGATTTGTGTACCTTTCTCCGAGGTCACTGTTAAAAACAGGAGATCAAGGCTTATGTATTCAGCCCACTATCAGTAGTATCCTAGACTGTGTTGTTTTGAACAAATCACCATTTGGCTCAGTACAATATTTTTGAAAAGCAGACCTTTCTCCTTGATTAAACTAACGCTACTTTCATCCTTTTGAAACTTTCTATAGTTCTTGCTTGTGTCAGAGGATTTAGACATTGTATTACTGTCCCAAAAGTGACTGCAGTGTAGCAGTTATAAATACCATGTCATCTTGAGTACTGGTAATAAGACAGGCACATCAGCAAGGAGCTGATTTTCCCCCATGCTTATTTATCATATAGGGAAGGTAAATGGCTTGCAACTCCTTCATGATACTGGTACCCAACTAACTTGTGTATTTCTGCATTTCCTTAAAGTCAGTTCTGGACCTGCACTACAGGCCTGTCCTCTCACAAAGGTGGTAGGGTAGTTTATGCTACTAAGTCCCAGATGTGTTTGTAATTGTTGCTGCTTTGCATTTGAGTGCATTGTTATAAAAAGAAAGAAAACACAGTGTGGAATGGTTTTTAGAGGTCAGCATAGTTTTAGTATTTTAGAGAATAGTTAGATACTGCTTGTGGTGCTGATGTGTTGATAAACCAACGACATTTAAAGCAGCTTTTGATTACTTAGAGTGCAGTTTATTCAATAAGAAACAATTTTTTTTTTCAGTTAAGATTTTTTTAAAGGCATTATCCACAATTAATTGAATTGTACTTAAAAATACTAAACTGAAACATAATGTAATAAAATAAAAGTAGTGGGGTTATGAAAATAACTGTTTTTGTATAAACAGGTGCAGCTTCTTGGAAAGCTGAAAGGCCAAAATTAGTTGTGACAAGAAAATAATATAAATTTCAGGTTAGCTATTGAGAGACTATGACCTGGCCTTAGCTGGCTTTAAGAAGTGGAACTTAAGACATTCATGAGGGAAGGAAAAGAGCAGGAAAATGAAACTGCTATTGTAGGAAAAGTTTTAAGCAATTTGTAGATAACAATGTATCCCTCTCAAGATATAGAATCATGTGATTATAAGTAGTTTGTAATTGTCTGAGGAAATATTTCTTCTAGTCACTTCATTTGTACTCTGCTAAACCATTGCTGCTGGAACTCACTGTAATGTTTCCAAATTTTGAGCCAATTCAAATGATCCCCCCATCCCATGGTTGTAGTTTTTTTGTGCCTTCTCATTCTCCTTAAAAAAACCCAACTGATCCAGGGTACCTGCAGATAATACTTAGTCCTGCATTGCTGATGAATTTATAGCCTCTCATGTTACAACTACTTTTAAACTGTAAATAAGATTTTAATTTACTTTTTATCATTGGGAATGGCAGAATGCTTCTTACTGGGAGAAAAAACTGTGGTGCCTACTGTGACAGGTATCAGTTGTCACTATTTCCAGCTAATGAAGTAAACTACCTTTGTTTTATGATAAATAAACCATATTTCTGTATTACATTAAACCTTCAAATATTCTACTTTTATTAATCTAAATAACATGTAAGTTATACACCACATATAATCTCCATAGGAACTTGACTTGTGCTATACTGCATCGTAAAAAAACCCCAAACAAACAAAAAACCCCAACCACACAAAACCCAACAAAAATGCTCAAAAAATCTGGCAAACCCCCCTCAAAACCAACCCCCAAAATCCCCAACCACAATGTGGGATAGGTTAATGTTGCCCAGATTTCATGTATAGGTGAAATGAGCTATTAAGGGCAAACTTCAATTGAATGCATTGGTCAAAGTCCACTGGTATTGCCTTTGTAGTTTTGGGTAAACTGGCTTTGTTCCAGTGCTTCAGTGATGGTGGTGCAGTAAAGCCAGTTGCTAAAATATGAGTAATTTCCCACTCTTCTGCTTCTTGGTCATGTTAGGCAAAATGCATTATACATTATAATTTATGAGTAATAATGTTAATTGCAAGCTGTATGTAATTGGTATGGTTCAAATATCTGCTGTTAATTGTTGTCTGCTATCAGTCTTGACTTTTCTGAACAGCCATAGAATTTGATTTTAATTACTAAGTTACTTGCTGCCATAAATGTCCACGAGTGATTTATAAAACACAGAATGCCATATCAGCTTTTGACAGTTTTTTCCATGCAAGTCCTTCAGCATACTGGGGAAAGTAACTCCAGTAAAACGAAAGTAGCACTATTATCAGAATACAATAATCAGAGCTACAGTTACACTGCAGTTTCTGTAAAAGGAATTTTTTTATTCAGCCAGAAACTTGCATTAAGAA
Organism: Haliaeetus leucocephalus; assembly: GCF_000737465.1. NCBI lineage: Eukaryota > Metazoa > Chordata > Aves > Accipitriformes > Accipitridae > Haliaeetus > Haliaeetus leucocephalus. Next base: position 13,864,729 of record NW_010972528.1, read on the forward strand.
TGGGCATAGTGATGCCATAACAAATTAATTAGGAAATACATGTTTCTTGACTTTTAACTGGGCTCTCTGACACAAGATAACCAGCAGGACTGAGAAGTCATAAATTTCATGAGTGAAATATAATTCTGCTTGCTGGCTGGGTATTATGTTTTTTTGGTTTTTTTTTTTAAATTAAATTTAACTGAATCTATGTTTGGTAGACAAGAGATTGTTGTTAGTAGCAGGCTTAGGGTCACTGATGGCAAAGTGGGCTGCAGCTTGCAGTTTTAAGGGTACATAAACCACTGGCTGTATTCCACAGTATGCACTGCTAAACTGCAGACAACAGTAAAACCTCCCTGTTGTAGCATAAATATGGCATGAAAATTGATTAACCAGTTTTATGTTGTTATCCAAGCCTGCAATCCATCTGGACTAAAATTATAAAAATGAAAACTGAGTTTTTTAACAGCAAAATAGTGAAACTAGATTAGAAAAAGCAAAGGTTTAGACATTTAAATCCTTAGCAAGATGACCAGTTTTATATTCTTTGTGGTGCCTTGGTTAATTTTTTTGTGGAATAACTGTAAGCTGTAGAATTGAGGTAATTATCATTAAAGAAAGAGATGTTTGGTATATCTGAGTGGGTATGTATGAAGTATGGTAGAATCTTTACGTGCTCTGGGCTTGTGTGTGTGTGCTCATCTGGAGAACTGCAGATTTTCTAACATTCACTTTGAAATTTGAATAGACTTGGATTTCTGGTATCTTTATTCTGCCATTTGTAATGTTCTTAAAAATATGTCCTGTTCACAAGTCAGGTTTGGCATAAACTTTTTCACCTGTTGTGCCAATGTGTTTGGATTTAAACCCTGGTATTCCAGTGACTTTACGGATCAATGTAGTGGTAATTAAGTATTTCAGATGTTGATGGTATTTGTAATATGGCTATTTTGGAAAAACAATATTTGAAGATAAATTCAATATTCCAAACCCTGATTTTGAAAACATGTGCATGTTGCTGAGGCAGCAGATACGCCACCATAAATGAAAGAATTTGGTGTGTTTATACATTAGACAAGCATGAAATCAAAGAAGATTCAAAGTCTCGCTCACATGACGCCTTTTAGTTGCAAAATGGGCTCAGTAGGAATCTTTCCGGTGGATCAGAAGAAGTCCTGCTAATTTGATTTTTGTTTGCTGCATCCTGCTAACTGTTGTTGCAAAGTTTTATCACTAATCGATATGGCCATAGCAGTGTGTAGAAGTGGAGTACTTCAGGAAATGCAGGAGCTTGCTTTACATGACAGATTCAAAGACATATATGATGTGTATGGTAGATAATGGGGAACGGTTCACATGTCTTATGTTGTTAAGACTCCATGTCTTTTCATCTCAGTGAAAGACTCCTGTTTACTAAGTCTAAGTCTGGCATAACTCCTCCATCCCGGTTAAATCTACAGACAAAATCACTTTGTTTCTAAAGAAATATGATCTTCTGTCCCCAAATGGATACTGTCTTAACTATTCTTGTACTTATGAGCTGCTTCTTCCTCCCCACCCCCCTCCTTTTACTTCTTTTAAATAGCATGGCTGCTTTTTTCAATCAGTCAAGTATGATTAAACCTAAATTCGGGGGGGGGAGTCTCTGCTCACCATTGCCTTTATTGTAGCAGGTTCACTCCATAATGATGCTTGGCACAAAAACCAAGGGAAATGGGAAACTGCCTATTTTAAATGAGTATTTTTTTTTTAATAGAAATGTCAGAATCCTAAATCAGTATTAGCAGAGGCTGTGCTTACCTCCATTTATTGCTGAACTATGGGTAAATAATGCACCCTTGTTTTCTTTTGAGACTCTGAAATTAAGCCTATTTATGTAAGATTTTAAAGTAATTACAGGTGCATAATTCTGCAACATATGAAAAAAAAAATCTCTCCTAACCAGAGCTGATGGGGAAATAGAAGTTTAATTCAAGCAACATGAGCCATTATAGAAATTTCAGTTGAATAGAGGTTAGTCTAAAAATATGTAAATATCTGTTTTTATCCCTGCCTTGTAAAGTAATGTTATGAATATGAATACCTTTATTTAATCAGTCCAGCTGTATACTGGGAAAGTGAAACACTAGGAAATTTTAAAACCAAAATGATTGTCAATGCTGTACTGATCAGTTGATTTAGTTAAATACAAGATCTCACATGCTTGTAGAGATGGTAGTTCTGACAGTGAAGCCATGATAGACATTACAGGTTCAAGGTCAGGAGTTGTGCACGTTGAGACACAATAACTTTTCAAGATTTACTGTTATTAATTAGAGCTTGTACACACACACACACACACACACAAAAATATATATAACGTGTGTGTGAAGAAACCAAGATTTTTGTTTTCATCTGTTTATTGAATTAATGCTGGTTTTCTTTTTGGAAGGAGGGCTGGTGAAAAAGAGATACTCATACAACGAACAGGAGTGGAGGATGTTTTTAGATTGCCTTATAATTTTCAGGAGGAGTGAGAGGTAAAATTATATACCCTAGAGAGAAAACATTTGCAGCAAGGAAATTCTGATTGAAGTCTTAACAACAAGGCAGCTGATACTAGCTATTGTAGACAGAATAACACCATGTGACTGTAGTGATACAAATTTTATTTCAGGAGCACTTAAGAAGCATATGCTAATGTTTTGTAAGGGAGAATGGTTTTAAAATGTCCTTTAAAATGAGAATCCATGCAATTGTTTAAAAAGAATGTGTGTTAGCAGCATTTCTTAATTTATATCTCGTCAAGGGCAAATGATACAATACTTCCACTCTGTAAAGGCAAGATACAGATGGCTGGAAGGAAATTCAAATAAACAAAGTGCTTTAGGTCTGGCTATCATTGCATCCTGCGGCTATCTTTTTCCTGTATCCTTCCCTCTACTGACTTTGAATGCAGGTACATCTTGTTGCACAGACCATTTAATCTGCTACAGTGGTTGTCAAATACTAAGGATGTAATGTTCATTTGCAGGATAAAACCCAATATGCTTCCATTTTGAGATTCAAAGGAGCACAGAAGTGTTTTGCTGTTTCTTTGTGCAGGAGGAGCTTATAAGAGTTAGTCCTTTAAGATCCTAATTGTTCAAGAGCGAGAATTCAAATAGAAGGACAGCATCTGTTGGTTCAATCCTGCTTTTCTTAGAAGACATTTGGCACTACAAGTGCTGCTATTAGCAATTAAATTGCTGTCTTTTGAGGGTGGTTTCTTCTACAAATGAAGTTGTATCTCAAGACTACAAGATCAAGAACGTACGTAGGAGTGTAGTGGCAGAACTGCAGAAAGTATTCCTGTTAAGAGTATGAGAAAGTACCTTTATGTTGTTATGAACTATGATTTCATTCCAGAGAATAAGTTATGAAAAGTGGTGGACATAAGTTTGAGAAGGAACTATGCATGTGGTAGCTATCACATGAGTATAATGCCAAGAGGAGGGTAAACACTCAGTATGGTGGTATTGGTTCATATGTTGATGAAAAGTTTTTACGGCGATGGCCTGCTAGCAGAAAAAAGAATCACAATTATTATCTAGGCTTTCTCATAGCATCTGTTTGTCAGCTGACATGCATATATACGGAGGAATTGAAAGTTCCTTAAAATTTGTGACTTTTTTTTTTTGCTAGTTGCTCAGTTCATAATCTGTGTAAGTAGTCTGAACTCTAAAAACAAATCTAACCCCCCCCCCGCAAACAAACCAAAAAAAACCCCCGAACCAAAAAATCCAGCACCACTTCAGAACAGTATGTTGAAAATAAAAGTTGAAGTGAAATAAAGCCCTTAGTTTTTATTTCATTAGAATTCCTTGGTTTTCATGTTTTCTTCTGAAGCCACATTCTTGGATGGAGACAGGTTCAAGACTTCAAAATTATAGTAGAATATCAGCGAATGTCTAAGACTGATATTAAAATAAACTATTTTACTAATGATGCTACTGTTGGCACATGGCATAGTTTCATATCCTGGAATTATTATCAGATGGCCATTTCTTAAGGTTTTTGTGAACAGTAGGATGAATGAAACCTGAATTTACCAGTGAAATTATACGGATTTGCATTGTGAATATTTCAGAGGGTAGAAGCTTAGTGCCTGGCTTCTATGAAGAAACCTAGCAGCAAATGTAATACAAGGTGGTGAGGGAGTTGGGGGGGATGAGGGGGCAATGAGGGAGGATAAAGGCCACAGCTGTTTTGTATTTTTCAGTCACCCTTTTTATTCAGCAGCAGTTGATATATATGTGTGTGCGTACATGATATGTGTATGTGTATAGACACACAGAGATTATAATACATAATATCTATTTTAGTGAAGCTTCAGAAAAAAGTTTAACTGGCCAAATTGAGACTTCTCAATGAAGTCCAGCCAGCCAAAACTGTGGGATACTTTAGACACGGCCATTTGATGTTTAATGCTGGATGTCAAAATTGCTGGATTACTTTGATTTGCAAGTTTATCAAAATGACTGCATAGCTTCTAGCGATCTTTCCTCTTTATTTATGGAGACTATCTTAATTGCAGTGATGATGCCACATTAGGTATTGTTAAATAAAGTTAACTTTTATTCATTATTGTAGGCTTTCATGTAGTGATCATTTTCCTTCCTCCTTCAGCTCCCCAGATTTATACAGATCACAGGAGAGATATTCGTATGAAATTATATTTAGTGATTGTGCTCTTAACACACTTTTCTGTCAAGGCTACTGACATATTGATGATGACCTCCTTATTTAATAGTGATTATAATCGATTTCTCATAACTCTTAATGCCAGGCAATGATTAGAGAATGAGCTATGGCCAGTTCTTTCTCATGGTGAGTGTTTTTTATCAGGCAGTGTAAGATTTGAGTAGAACTGGAGTTTTTTGTTGTTTTTTTTTAATGATATGAAATCATTTATTAATATAAAAAAAGAGTAAAATGTGATTATTTTAAATGACTCTACTGATAAAACATTTAGTAATGAATGCTACTGTTTGTATTATTGTATTATCTCTAAATGCCAGACCAGGCTAACAAAGTAGAAACGTTGTAGTCTGGCCCTTCTTTGGCATTGTTTATTTCCTATTACTTTATAGTTTCCTTACTCTTAATAAGGCCACACTTTGCTGATGAGATGCTCTCTTCTCCAAAGAGAGGACACTTGAGAGAGACACGAGAACATCAGAAAGACTGGGCTAACTGTGCTGGGTACTTTCTCCCTGAGGACTTCACAGTACTTTGACATATTCTTACTTCTGGAGTGGTGGATATTGGCAGGTTAACATGCTCTTCGGCATTGGGCGTGGTCAGAGAAAAAGGAATATCTTTGGATTAAGAGCCTAAGGAAGAAATACCCCTTAGCCCTATAACAATTATTCAGCAATGTACAGTACAAAGTAGTCATGGTCTTGGTTTGCTTTGTTCTTGTTTCTTAGGTCTTGCAGACAGTCATAGGCATAGTTTTTCTCCCACTGCAGATTAAAAGGCTTGATAGAGCTGGAAGGTCCTCCAGTCTGGATATTCCAGATTCAGTGCTGGCAGTGTGAAGCAGACTGCTGCAAATGAGACAATAAATGGGGAATCAAACATATGAAGAAAGGTCAAAAACTGTAGAGGAAATGCACAGCAGCAGGAAAAACACAGAACTGTGATCAATTCTCTTGCCCCATCACATTCTGCCACTCCCAATCCAGTTTACTAGGATTTATTTACTTTTTACTACTTTTGTTCCTTTATTTTTCTCTATCCCGTAGCTTGGCTAAATCTAGTTTTCTCTCTTGTTTCAGCTCTGCCTTCTGTAGACTGTTACTGATCGCTATTCCTTCCTTCTCACTGTCAGTTCTTATCGATATTCTGATCCCACCTTCCCACAGCAAGATCTACTTGACATGGTTATTTACAGCAGACTTTCACTTGTAAACATACAAAATTTAATTGTTTTTCGTGTTTGCTATGCTGCCTTTGGAGCAGAACTGCTGTCTAGCTTTTAAGCCTAATGCCACGGTGCATCTGACAACATAAATGAGAAGGAACGGTATAAAATCTGAGAGTTTTGTTAAAAATATAATATGGATTTGTAAAACTTTGAAGTGAAAGAGGTTTTTTCTATAATTTAAAGTCATAGGAAATAGTAATATAATTCTGTTTTCTGTTTTTTAAAAAAAGGTGGGTGTGGGGAGAGCTCTGCAGCATAGAGAACAAACTCAAAATTTATTCATTAAAAATTCATTGGCAGTATTTTGAGGAATCAGTAAGCTGCTTTTTTCATGCTCACTTTACCCACTTTCTTTTTTTAACGGAAAGTATGTGAAACGTAGAAAGCATTGCTGTCTGAACTGTTGACTTCAGTGGGAGTTAAAGCATAACCAGCATAGTTATATTGGAGGACCGTCTAGTATACGAAGAGCAGGCCTTGAAACTGATACTTACATTTTTATCTGTTCTTTATAGCCAGTTTAATTTTTGGTCTCTAACATGTCTCTTCCTCTCCCCTCTTGTCTGTTTGCCCTTCTCAAATGGAGGCCGATGCTGTGGTCCCGCACTGCCGATGCGGTGCTTTGTGCAGTATCGCCACACCACAGACATGGAAGACGGCAAAGCTGTTGCCAGCAAGGAGCCAGAACTGGCCATTTCAGCTTCAAAAGAGAGCAGTCTGTCAAGAGAGGGATTTATTTAACACAGCATATGTAAGATCTTGGTAACCTGTGCTATAATTATCTAAAAAATTACCATGGCAATGAACAGTTTACTATGTCAGATGACCAGTACCTTCAGTAGTCTGCTGTAATTCAAGCATATCCAAAGATCTGGCAACTTTTATTGTACAATGAATACTGATCCTTTTCAGCTAACCAGTTTGCTCATTTTTTAAGTTTATTAAATGTATGAATATGCATAGCCATGAAGCAAAAAGAAAAAACTATTATTCAGTACTGTTTCATACATATACATCTATAACATACATTTACATGTATGTTTCATCACAAAAGCATCATCTTTATTGTGTTCTCATTTTTCAGACGTATTTTTTCTCTATGCTTTTTCAGTATTGGAGACTTGATGATAAGGTAGATATCTGTGCAATTGAAGCAAGGTTTGGGCATAGCAGTTATCTGTCTCAGCTCTTGTGATTTCGATTGCTGTGTTCCCTCAGCATGAGTGGATGAAAGATCTAACTGGGTCCTTTGCAGAAACCAGCAACTTTATACAAGATCTTATGGAGAGTGATAAAAATTTCATACCCAGGCACCTTAAGACCATACAAGAATTTGGGTATCGCACATGTGTGTTTTGTTTTCTAATTTATTTTTTTTTTTTAAATCATTGTGGAAGTGTAGCTACAATAAGAGGCTTGGGGAACTCTCATCTCTTTTTTATAACTGCAGGTAGCAGGAGGTACTAAAAGAGACAGTCTGCAGAAAGCTATGTGAAGAATCAAGGCCTCAGTTACCTGTAAAGAGGAATAATTGTAATTTCTCTTTTTCCAGAAAGACTTGAACTTGCAGCCTGCCGAAAGGAAAATGTATTTTATTGGCTGTTGTCTTATGGTACAATGATGATAAGATGGGGCGGGGAGAGAGGGGGAACGCAATTAAAAGCTTGTCCTCCCCCCTCGTCACTTTATCAGAGATGATAATGTGCAAGATCTATACCTAAAAAACCTTCTAATCTATTGCACTTCAGTTAATGGACCACTGGGATTTCAGCATCTTGAATACAGTGTTCCAAGGCTGCAGCAAGAGCATGGCATGAAGTCTTCTCTCCCAGAGGTGAGGAAACTATGTCTGAACTTGATCAATATTGCTTCTGCCTAGGAAGAGAAGACTGCAGATCTAAATCATGGGAATGAAAGGCAAGCAATATGTGGAAAGATGTGATGGGGGGACTGACAGGGAGAATACGCACCCATCTTCTGTATCACCATTTGTTTATTTATGTATGTATTTATTTTAAATCTCTACCTTTAGCTTTGCTTGTTTGTTGGATATGCCCCAAATGGTCTATAGACTAAAATGGCTTGTAGCTCTCCCAGTTAATAGTTATGAACATATTGAAATTACAGTTTGAGGAATTACCTATTGAAAGGATCTCTTGTTGGGATTAAATTGGAACCTTTATAAACAGGTCTTCATTTTACCCTGATTTTATAAGTCACTTGTACCAAACAAGCATTATTTGAAAAGAATCTTTTATAGGAAAAGATTTAAGTACAAATGCAAATTCTAAGTATACAAAATCTCAAACAAAAATGTATAGAGTCATGAATTTTGAAAAAATATAAACAAAGTGTGCCTGTTTCAGAACATTCAGTTACTTATCGTGATTCTGCACAGTTTATGGCTGACTGTTGCATATAAGCACTGCCTTATTTAGAAATAAGACCTATGTATCAAGATTTAAATATTACCTTTTCCGAAAGTAGAGAATAGTGCACATGGCTTTTTTCTCCTTGGTTTCTTCATATATTTTTTCCTTTATCCAGTGATAAAACTCGAGAATACATATAGATGTTCAACAGTGGGAGGAGAACAGAAAGATTTGGTCCACCAGAGTTGCTAAATCAGTGACATTTGTATTTTTAGTTCTGCTGTTATTGAGAGGTTGAATGCTTTTTGCCAAGTATTTGAAGTAATTTAATATTTAAGGCATGGTAAAACTATAGAATGCATTCAGAGAAATACAATCCATAACTGAACTTCTTGACCTGTTAAATACTCTTTAAAATGTTCGTTCCCAAGTTAAAATTGACTTTGTTGGTGCAAATAAAGGTAAATGTAATAAATTTCTCTGTCTTGGGTTGGTTTTGTTTTGTTTTTTAAATACATTATCCTAGTGTCACCAAAATAATAGTTTAGTGTAAAAATTCAAGTTTTAAAGGCCCAGCTGTAAGAAAAAATTCATCATTTAATGGGTTTGGAAATAATTTATCGGCACATGCATATCAAGGTCGACAGCAGGACATTGAAGAAAAAAAGTAAAGACTCTGCAGAGGAGTGTGGTGTATAGCTTTCTAGAATTTGCAGAAGCGTTCAGTGGCAAGTTCATTAGTAGGATAAATTTATGGGATCCTGAAGATGTTCAAGGCAGTGCACAATCTGAAACAAGAGTGGAATTTAGTCTGGATCTTCCTTACAGTTCTTACTTCAAGCTATTTTTTTCTGTGAAGCTGCAGATAGGAATAACAAGCTGTGAGAGGGAAGGACAAACCTTCATCACTGTTACTGTGTCCTTAATTTAGACATGCCTGTATCTGAGACAATTATGTTGTAAAAGTTGTTTCTCTTTCTTGAGGAAAGTAGTATTTTTTTATATATAAAAGGAGATTAAAACAAAGAGAGCACAGTGTTGCATTGTTGAAAAATAAGTTCTAGATAAGGTTTGTTGCCCCTAGTCCTGGTGACTTATTGGGATCACATTTTCATCTTCCGTGTATGGAGAGGATGCCATGCAGAAAATTGTAGGACGGTCAGGCAAAAGGAAATCAGAGTCTGATATGAAATGATGTGATGAATTTAAGCAGAGGGATGTTACTGAAGGTCTATGAAGGTTGCAGAATCATGTTCTTTATTTGATCTTCATATTAATTATAGTTTCCCCTGTTTAAATAAAGGGCATAGTAATATTATTTTGATCGTTTGTTCAGTGCTTAATAAAATCTGTTTCTATTCTGTTAGCATTGTGTCTGTTAAACAGACTGTAGACTGGGCGTTGTCTTTATAAATTAGCTTTTCCTTTTCATTCTCCCTAATAACGATGTCTGTAGTAGTTTGTTTCTGTGGTAATATTTGTGATGCTGCTTTTTCTTTTATTTTTAGCTAAAATTCTGGAATATGGACAAACACTCTCAGAATCCCATATGAGAATTTTCTGCATGGGGATCACAAGATTTCACTCCAGAGGATGAAATTATAAGAGCAGTGAAGCCATTGTCATACAAAATTATTGTTTGACAAAATTAACGAGAAGGTCAGATAAATTTACTTGAAGTGGTTGGAGAATAAATTGATCAAAGGATGGCTTAAAGGATGACAATTTGTTCCTTCTTAATATATAACTCCTTAGAAATGCATATCCATCACTGATTTCACAACAGGATTTTTTCCCTGTACCCTAGGCAGTATGAATTGAATCACCAGTTTGACACAGGGTGCAGATTAGGCAGAAAGTAGCCAGGGAGCTGTGGAAAATCTTGAAGCTAAAATTGGTTTGGAGAACAATATTGCTTTTGCTATTTACAGCCTGTACAGACCTCTGAGGACAAGTTCCATGGAACGTGTGGGGACCGCTGCCTCTGCAGCCAGAGATTGGATGTTCCTATCGACAGTGTCAAGAGATTATTTCTGATGTACATTTTTAATTTCTAGCTACCTGCATGATGAAAAAGTCATTGCTTTAAAGAGAAGAAAAAGATAGTAAAAACCTAGAAATGGTCAAGGTAACCAGCCTTTCCTCACTGCCATGCATTTGAGGTCAGTTTAATCCCTGCTCTTTGCAGCCCATTTTGTTCAGCCCCTGACATTCTCTACATTAATTTTCCAATATTAGAAAGTCTTTTCCTTGGAGATCTGGTGCACCTATCAGGAGGACTCAAGTTGTATATAAAGATTTGTATATATGCATATGGTTTTTCAGGCCATGTATATTTTTTTTATGTGGATAAGAAATTTTTAAGTAGGGATATTTAAGTCTTTCTTTTCTTTTTCTTTTTTTCTTAAGCATGTCAGGGAAGTTTTTATCCTGATTGTGATGTGGCACATGACACTTTAGAGACACAGATTCCTTTTTAAAGGAAGCTGTGGTGGAGGAGGCAACCACTGAAAAATGGGGTTTACTGTTAGAAATCTAGCTTCAGTATTAAATTATGGAACAGATAACACTACTGGATAATAAATACATCTTAGTAGCTGTGCTTTGGGGGATTTTACAAATATTGATAGTCAGTTTCATGATAGAACACAAATAAGAGACTTATGAGCTTCTGCTGCCTCATTTTCATTAGCACGCTGTCTTTGTATTATATGGCAAATTCATGAGATGGTGCTACAAACTGAAATATGTGACATTAGAAAGATCCCCTTTTGCATTTGCACTCCATATACATTCTAAAGCTATGCTTAATGTTATTATAAATTGTGGTCTGCTTTTGAGAAGCCCTTTAATGTAGCCAGAAAACTTTATATTACTTGTCACCAATATTCAGAGGATGACATTGTAAAGAGGAAAGAAGCTTCTTACTACAGACCAGTACATGGATTTGATTTTGCAAATGGCCTTTATACACAGGTGTAGTTCTTGTTCATTAATCTTGTTGGGACTACTTGTCTAAGTTAGCAAGACTTTTTTTTTTTTTTTTTTTTCCCCCAGTAAGGATTTGGGGATGTAAGTGTGTGTGCAGATTAAGCATATATACATGGGGGGATGTTGATTTTTAATTTTGTTTTGGGTTTTTTTGTGGGTTTGTTTGTTTGTTTGTGGGTTTGGGTTTGTTTTTGGTTTTTTTTTGCTCAGACCTATACTCCAAGAAAAAAGCAAAATAAATTTTTTGGCCAATGTTCTTAATTTTTCAAAGTACTCTTCCTTCAGTAGAGAATTGCAGGAATTTACTTACTACTCAATATTTGTGTAGAAAGAGTTAATGTTAAAAAGTATATAGATAATAAGTAATCTTCACACCATCCTGTCAGCATCTAATTCAGTGAATACTAGGTAGCAGGAAAACAAGATTTCTGATAAGTTCTAAATTGTTTTTATTCTACATCAAGATAAAATAAGCCTTTAATTTTATTTATCTGTCAGTGAAAAGGCCACAGATAGAAAAAGCCACAAACAGTCAATAAGCCCACTGATCGGGACATACACTTCAAATGTTAGACATGCTGATTCTAATTCCTGCTAAGAAGCATAGTCATATCATAACCTAACTGCTGGGTTGCTAGTTATTTTGGGCTTTGACTTTTGACTAGAAATTCCCTTTGAGCCTGAAGAATTTTACAGATAAAAGTGCTGTCCGTACATTTCTATGATAGCTTTTTTTCAAAATTGATTTTTAAAAAATATTTCCCCCATGGCCCCCTCCATGGAAAATGGTTTATCAGAAAGTTCCTGAGCAATTTCGTTTAATGGGACTTCTTGAAGGTCATAGAGTGGGGAGGGGTGGGGGAATTAACAGATGTTCGGGTGGGGCAGTGGCAGGGGGGGAAATTTTTTCTCCAGTTAGCTAGGAACTAATTGGTTAATTGTCGTTATTACTGTACATTAGAGAGTAATAAAATCCAGTCTAATATGCCAAAGATGCATTTTAGTTGATGAGTAAATAAAATAATTCTTTGTAGGGTTTGAGAATTAGTGTGTGTTAAAAGCCAGAGTTGTGAACATTGGAGATCCTTCTCCAAATGTAATGCACTTCAACATGTCATACTTAATGTTAACCTACACACTTTAAATGCCATATAAAAGACTAGTTTACAGATACTTAGTCATAACTGTATCTGTGTATCTGGGTGTTTTTTGCTGAGCTCCTTTAAAAACAAAACCAAGCCCAACAGCAACAAAAAACCTCCATGGAAGTAACATAGTTAGAAAATGAAACAATACTGCTAGTTTGCTGTGAAGCTTGTTCAGGTGAATAAAAAAAGAAGAAAAAAATGCCTTTAAGTCATTTTAAGGTTACAGGTATTTTAGTTTTATTTTAAGTAAATGGGTTTTGAGTTACAGCAGGGGAAGTAAGCCACCTAAAATCACAAAAGCATATTGTGCGAGAAAAACCTGAGGGATACTAATTCTGTTGTCCCCTAAATTCATGTTGCAAGCATGAGGAAATATAGGATAATTTGGCTCAGATGGAAAACTTTAAAATAAATTAGGACTCTCTTTCTGAGTCTTAAGGATTGATAGTGTCATCTAAACTGTAGATCAGGTGTAGCGTAAGCCATGGCAAAATGAGCTCACAAAGGGCGGTGGGACAAGGAAGGTTGTCTCTGGTTATTCAGTCATGGACCTCTGTGTTGCTACTAGGCTCTGTAAGGGTTCTTGTTAGCACCAGCTGTCTTGGTTGTTTTGTGATAGCCTTTTAGGACCTTGCTCTGAAAAAACTTACTGAGTTCACTTAGGCCACAGAACAGCAGTCACTAAGTCCTGCTTGTCACTCTTGGCCTGGGTTTGGTTAGAGGTTGCTTTTAAAAGTGGATGGCTCCAGCAGTGCAGTGAAACCCATGTGAGTCCCCCATGTGCTCCTTGCTTCATACTGAAATGTGTTCAGGTAAGAGCCCTGAAACTGTGGGTTAAATAAAATGCTTCCTAAGTCATAAGCAAAGTGTTGTGTTGTGGCTATGATGCTATAATACAGTTTATGGAAAACATGAATATTTACTCTTGTTTATACATTATCTGAGTTTACTTAGAGTCTGACATCTAATTAATATTGTGCTTCATAAGAGTTTGTGGTGTTCTTCATTAGCATTCAATAAATTTTTAAAGTCAAGTCTTTCCTAATTGGCAGTAATGAGCCAGTAAAACTTATATTGGATTAAGAAAAGACGGAAACCCACAAGAGCTCCCTATGCAGCTTAATCAGTAAAATTCTAGTCACAAAACTCCATTGTTTCAGTTCAGATAACTGGCACTGCCTCGCAGACTGCCTTGGGTGCTAAATCTGATTGATTTTGTTTCCTTCATGTCATGCCCAACAGTTATGCACTCTGTAGCACTTTAACTAATGATGTACCAGAGCAGAAATCATACACAATTTTAAAGCAGTAAGTGATGTAATCTTTCGGGTAACTCAACCAAATGAGTTGTCATGGTCTCTTTTTACCAAAGTTAATTTTCTACTTATGCTTGGAAATTTGTTCGAAAAGCACAGACTTTTAAACTTATGGGCCGTTGATAGAGACCTTGATCTTACAAACTTTTCCAAATGATTCCCAGGTTTGACAGTGCAAGATTTAAAGCTGAGGTAAATTTTATGGCAGATCTTCACTTGATATGAACTGTCAAAATCCCATTCGTTTATATGGACTATGGTGATTTACATCAGCTGAGGATCTGCTGCAGATGACTTAAGATCCCTAGGTGAAGAAGAGTACTGGAGGATGGAGTAGGGAGGAGGAAAAGCTTAATAGCTAAACAGCTTTTGAAGTGGGTAGCTCTGGGTAAATTCTGCTTTCTGCAGTCACAAAAAATCCCAGATGTCATGACTTCACTCACATGGGTGAAGAAAGGAGGAATTGGCCTTCTCTTACTTTGTAAAAATACTGTATCTGCCTTACCTAAAGACTTTGCAAGTGAGAAGGTGAGTCATCTTCTCTATCATGCCTTCTTTCTGTACTATAGTGGTTAAAACCAAAGCAAAACCTCACACTAAAGAAAGACTGAGACTTCACCCTGTAACTTTGGTTCAACTTCATTTACAAAGCAGACATTAACAATGTAATGTGCTTCACTCAAAGTTTTTCAGAACAACTTCGTTGGGTTTTGGTTTCCTGAACAGGAACTTGTTCTTTGTCTGCTCAGGCAGCCTTGGTGGGGTTCATGAGCACCCTCTGGAGCTCCTCTGCTGGGCTGAAGCTGGTATTCATCGTCTGTGCAAGGTTCATACACCTGGTAAAAAGGTGGAACGACTGGAGCATCCTGCTGCCCTCTGGTACCAGCTGAAAACAGTGATCTGAGATTTAGTATTCGCATCTAGTGGAAGCTGTTGAATAGCACACAGTAAAGTTATACATTAGTTCATACTGGGAAATGAAGCTTAACTAAGTGATGTAAACCCAGTACAAACTCGGTTTTATGGAATCTCTTGATATTTGAAATGTTCACAACATTTATACTTAAGGTTCTGGAAGCCTGCTTGTGATTGACTCCAGAGTTAGCTTTATTTTAGAAAAGTAATAGAGTTGTGATAGGAAGCTTGAATCAATATTGACTCAGAGGAAGGTGCCACTTAGAATATTTACCTTTTTACCTGCAGGTTTAAAATACCTAGTTTAGGAGTTCTTTCTGTTGCAATTTATAGGGTTCTAAGTTGAACTGTGTGAATATTCCCTGTGTGAATCACCAACACTACTTCTGGCAATGTTAGTACTTTCAAGTAGGTATTTTCTCTCTATTATTCCAGATCTTTTTAGTATGTGGCACATGGCAGAACCACCATATTAGCAGTGTGTTTTGTTTTTTACATGGTGTTTGGATACTGTAGGGGTAGAATATATTTCAGTTGATCTGTGTACATAATACATAGGCAAAGAAATTTCAGTTTTGTCCTTGCCTCATAGGTCAAGCAATATTGGCAAGATACTTCTTTTTGCAGTCTATAAATACTCCCTAATCTATATGTCCTGTTTGCGTCATTGTGCTTGTGTCACCTTTACTTTCCAGCGTGAGTTCATGCATGCTATATATAGTGTTTGCAATGCAGGGAGTAAAAATGCTAGATGTGGTAAGTGCAAAGTTATTTTTAAATGCTGTGAACATAGATAACATTGACTTCTGAAGATTATGAAAACAAGAGTTTTTCAGCAGAGAAAAAAACCCCAAACCTTTTATTTCTTTAAATGCAGGCTTCTACTACTGCTTCTGAATGTTTGTAGAGATGATCATAATGGTGGTATCAAATTGGTAAAAGATATTATATTTCTGGCAGAAATAGTTTACTAGTGGTGCAAGCTACCTTGGGTAGCATATATGTGAATCCTCTTGGTTATGTTCAGTTTATTCATGTCTCTCACCTGTGTACAACATAATAAAGCTGAAATAGATCCCACATAAGGGAATGTCCAAAACCTACATAACAGTATGGCTCCAGCACCACAAAAGTAAACGAATAAAACACAGACTTTCCCTGAAAGTTTGTGAAGAAGTAGGCAATAATGGAGTAACTTCTTTCTATTCATCATTGGAATTTTTAAATGCAGTTATTCAAGGGACAATTTCTACAAGGTTTTCAGGAATTCAAGTTATAATTATTGTAGTTTTAAGTGTGATCAGGATTTCTGAGTATAGAAGTTTGTTCCTGCTAGTATAGTTAACTAAGGAATGTTAATAATAAATTAAGATAAACACAGTGATACCTGGCCCTTTGGCAGGTAATAGGGGTGTCTCTTGTAGGGATGTAGAGTCTGCACATCCTAGATGTGCATGTCACATGACCAAAATACACATCTTCCACTCGTGCTGGACACCAGAACTGTAACTCCTGTCAAGAAATGGTATGCAAACTTCATTCTTGTCAGATGGTTCATTGTGTTTGTGTATGTGGTGACAATTGGTGCCTGTGTTTGGTTGCCAGATGTGTGCTTCTGGTCATGTGAGTAAGTAGCCCTGATGCTCTTGTGAGCTCCTAGAAACAAAGGACTTTTAACTCCCCGAACTGAATTTGTGTTTTTCAAGTCCTGCCAGTGTAACATGTGGTAGTTATAAAGATAACAATTCAGTTTTTAAAAAATGTATCCGTTCAGAATGAGCAAGAAAAGAGAGTAACCCTTTTCATAAGTCCTTAAGATTTGTCAAATTAATAAATTCCTCACATTACTGGAAATAAAAGAAGTAATACTGTGCAATAACTGTCTTCAAATTCTGCCCGTTATTGTAGAAACACCATAGCTTTATATGGCTTCTGTTTTGGAGTATGGAGCAGTTTGTGTATAGCTCAACATAGTTCAAACCTGGAGCTCCTATTCTGCAGAAATGCCAGTGTTTCACTTGCTTTTTTTCTTATTGTTTTGAATTGGAACAAAAATATAAATATTCCTTACACAAGAAAATTTGTAAACTACTTTTCTGAAAAAATGAAACATCTTTTCATGCCAGCCTTATTGGAGTATTTTTTTTTAAATAAGGTTGAAATACTATGGTTTATTCTTATAAATGTTGGCTAATTTCATAATAAAGATCATTATAATATGTAATCTGCCTGACCTCTTAGAGGAGGGGGACTAGCAAACTGGGCAGAGGACATGCTGGGCAGCCAGCCTGCCTGCTTTCCTGCCAGCCTGACTGGCTGGTAGGCAGGCTTCCAAGCCGATCTGCCAGCCCTCTAGCTAGCCTGCCTGGTTTCCATCAGAAGTTTTAGTGGAATAAACATTCCTGTAGAACGTTTTGATCCAGAAAATCAGCAGTTTCTGATGGAAAATTGTTCATCAGAAGAGTTTTAGTCTGCTCTATTAAGAACATAAGTCTCTGAAATTGTTAGTCTTGAATAGAAGTGTTGCCAAACAATTGAATGTAATAGCCTTCACTGCCTGGAAGGCTCATTCACTTTGTCTCTATAATAGCTCTTGGTTTTCTTTTAACGCCCCCTGGAAAGGAGTAAAAGTTAATTAAAGTGGGTATTTTTCTGCATTTGCAGTCTGTTGCCATTGAAACAAGTGTGGAAAGGAACTCAATGAAAAAGAGTTCAGAGTTAGCTGAACTTAAAGGTGTCAAGAAAACAGCTGTATTTTGCAATCTGAACTATCAGCCTAATTAGTTTGGAGGATTAAAAAATATTGTACGTTTCTTAAAATTAAAAGTTGGCATATCATTTCATTGGAAGCCCTAACGTTTTCAGTTGTAATTTATATAAAGCTATCCGACTAATTAAAATTTTGTTCAGATCTGGATATAGCTCCCTCTATTAGAACCGTCCTCTGTTTGCATGAGTGCAAAGAAAGTATTAGTGTGAATTAGGAAGTATCACTTTTTAGGATACATCCAAACAGATGATATAAAACTCAGTTCCTGAATATTTAGCTTTAAAGAGATGGTATTTTTGCAAGTGTTAGCCTCTGTGTTCTGTCCAAGGTCTATTGCAGCCTGAAGTTATTCCTGAGTGTGAGCACTGGCCCTGTGATCCCTTGCAGTCCTACTGGAAGCCTTAAAGCACAGGCGAATGAGATGTGTGATAAAGGACGTATTGGATGTAGCTGAAGATGCGTAAAATGTATATGCGAGCATCTGTAAGCCGCTGTTTTGTAGTCTCAATTCTGGGGTTGTGATGCAGCACAAATTCAGTGCTTTACCATGGCTTAGCATGAAACAGCAAGCTCGGGCACCTTTCTGTTTACCAATGGCTTCTGCCTGTCATTGAATCACCAATTTTCTGTTTTATTTTCTTGTTGGTTTTCTTTCTTCTCCATTTCCATTTGTGCCATTGTGGTGCCGTCTGTCTTCTAGGTGGGGAAGATCCATTTCTGACCACTTGCACTGATAACAACGCCAAATTTACATTAACTGAAAATTCTTACATGCAGAGGAAATTTGCATAAGAATACTTTAAACCAAATTTTTGTCTAACTAATAGAAGTGATTTAACAGAACTGAAGACTGGACTTACAACAGTATGCTGGGTTATGATAATTTTTTCTGTCGTGATCTTTCCTGTTATGAATCACATTTGGAGAACAGGCCTGCAAAGTACAGTAATAATAATGCTAAGTGAGACAGCAAAAAATATATGCCTGTGTGATCTTTGTATGATACTGTTGCAGACATTCATGTTTAAATGCTATTCTGAAATTTTGATTAGGACATCAGCCATGTAAGATCTTATTCTTAAAACTGTCTGACAGATTTTGGGTGTAAAAAATGACTTAACAGACTTTCATACTGTGCCAGAGCACTCTATTAAACAATGAACCCTCTTTCCCCTCCTTATGTATTCCTCTCCTTCACAAACTTTGATGTGAGACTTTGATTAGGTATCACAAAAATACAGAGTACTTAATTTTGGCATATTTTTAAAAATCTCACCAGTTTTCAGTGAACAAAATGCCCTTATCTGCTCACCACATCTGAGACTGAAGAAGACTTCAATCAGACCTGGTTTTCACAGTAAAAGTCCCACTGCCTTTCCTTCAATATATCTTCTGACTAATCAGAACCCGAGAGGTTTGGCTTGAGAAGAAACAGATAAATAATAGGAACTCATAAACTCATCAGTAATAAACTGTAATACACAGTACCTTGTGTCAGTTGGGCAAAGTAGAAGAGCTGAGGAGGATGAAGGTCAATATGTTTGTACCATAAATATCTCTACCGTTCATCTGGGTGCACAAGGATACTGAAGTCTACTGAAGAGCAGGTGCTGGGACAGCAATGAAAGGCTGTCTATGAGATTGAACTTTTTTCTTTCCTAGTGTCTTGGATTTGCTGTGGAAAATTTCAGCGCAGCATTTTTCTTGATCTGTAATGTGAACTAAAGATTTGGGTCTTTGACAGAAAACAATTATTGTTTAAGTTACATAAACAGTAAGATTCTAGACAATGTCCAAGGGGCTGTGAAGGCATATCTACTAGTATTAAAATGATAAAATGTATGAGTAAAATAGCTAGAGACACCAGTATCTAAAAGCTCTTATTTTTCCCTAGAATGTCAACTTCCAAACTGTTCCAGAAAAATTCGATTATATAGCTGAAAACTCTTCCTAAGTAAAGATTTCAGCATAATAAAGAGCCTCATCATAACAATAGAGGTGATGGACTAGATATTTCATGATTTCTTATTATGCTGTTGGAGTGGCTTAGTTTTATCAGACTTTGACAGTTATCTAAGTTATACTTTGCCTTGTTTGTTCCCCCGTTTTTTAGGTTGCCATTGATTCAAAATGAGAAAGTGAAGAAAAATAAGCCAAAAGGGCTGTAAATTTTTGTGTTTGGGTTTTTTAAAGAGATTGTATTTACACAAATAAGTGTGTAATAATATTTTTTTTCTTACATATGGTTTTATTTGATATTAGAGGGACAATTGAATGGGAATGGCAAGCACTATTTTGCTCCACAGCTCAAATGTTGAGGCAGGAGGAGGTGGGAATTGTGCATTCTTCCCACAGTAAGCCAAATGCTTGCTTTTAGAAGTAGAAACTTTCACAAGGAAGATGTACTGACATTTCAATTATTACACAGTTGTGCTCTCTTAATGTACCAAACAACAGATATTATTTATAAACCTTCTAATGGAAATAACTGTAGCCACTTTATTATTTCAATGAGCTCTTAAAATGTTGTTGATGAGTAGTGTGATGTTTCTACATAATAATGCCTTTGAAAATTACTGCTTTTGTGTATATTTTTGTGAGGATGCATTTATTTGACATTGTTACAAACATTTAACATTTTTCAGAAGTTTAGTGTAGGAACAGTAGCTAATGGGAAAGTTTTAAGCCTTATTGACATAAGAATTAAACCTTTAACAATTAATATGTATAACTAAAACTCAAACCCACTTTGTTCAGCTGTCATTCAATTGCAATAAAATTCATGATTAGAATAATTAAAATTCCTATCATATGAAGAATTTCACTGAAAGATTTCTCACTGAAAGGAATATTGAGTGAATCAACCCTGAGGCATCTTAAAGAGTATCTCTAGTTGGAATATTTGTTATGTCAATAACTAATATTCTGTAACTAGAGGAAAAAATGGCTTAGTATTTTAATGGCATGGGATAGGGAAAAATATTGTTTAACCTCTGTTCACATGCAGATTTCAGACCACTTGATAAAGGCCAGTCAAATGATTTTTTTTCCCTGTAGTCATTTCAGAGATTCAGCACCATCGAGGTCAAGCAAGCAAGTTTATTCTTGGCAACAGGAGTTAGGAGTTAGTTACATCAGTAGTATCTTCTATTGGAGCTATCTACTCTTGAAAGTAGAAAAATGGAGAGACCAGCAAAGCATTAATGGAAGAAGAAGAATAATTACAAAGTTAAAGATCTTAAATTTATAGTTAAAGGAGATGTTTGCTTGTTTGTATATTTCTGTGTGTGTATCTGCTTATTTACATGCTTATTAGCTGGTACAAGATTTTATAGGGTCTAATTTCTTTTGAGATATTTAGCAGATCTAAGACTCTGCTGAACTAGTCAGTATCAGTTCAAGGAATAAATGTCCCCTTATACTTAGTACGAGCATTTGTAGTCTAGGTTAGGATGACTTTGAAATGAAGAAATGATGCAGTTTAGGATATGTTTTCAGGACAGAATAATGTTCTTAGATATTGCTTTCCTATATTGCATTGGTTTGTAATTCATTAGTAATAGAAAAAAATAGAAAATAATAGTTTAAAGGATACGTTATTACTTTAAGTTACCATCCTATGTTGGCATGGTCATATATGTAGAGATCTCACTCTTTTTGATCCAGATGGTTCCAGATTGCTCCTTTCCTTGTTTTTTTGTAGTACTTATTTATTTTGTTGATACAATATGTAGTTACATTTTAATAAGTAATGGCATATTATTTGATTATTAATAATGCTGGTCTGCATTTGTGGAAGTGCAGTAAAATGCATTAATTCATCATAGGATATCACATCCTATGATACCGTACTATGTTGCATAGTAACATTTTAGTGCACTGAAACAAGGAAGAGGAGGAGGAGAAAGAAGGATAACACCCCGCCGCCCATGCTAGAATATTGTTTTCCACAAAACATAGTGGAAAAATCCTGGAATTCGCTGCATCTGTAACAAATGTGTTAGAAGTCCAGTATATGCTATGGCACACAGTGCTTGAAAAAGCTCCACAAAGATACAGTGGCATCAAATAAGGCATTTTCAGTCTTTTGGGCTGTAACAGAGGATTAGCAAAATTAAAGATCACATGTATAGGTTACTATTCCTACTTTGTAGACCATTTAATGCAAGACTATTAGGAGCACGGAAAATTTCAAGGTGAGAGATGTTAAAAATAAGGCTGGCTTATATTTGATTCCCAGACTGTTGTGCTAAGAACTTTCTCTGGAAAAGTGAATTTTGATCAAATCTCTTGAGATAATCCCCAAGGCTACAGTTTTGCACCAACTTGAGTTACTTGATATTGTAAATTTGGAATGGATCCCAAACAAAGGATTACCCACTAATATCCTTTTCTGTTAAGATGCATACAGAGTGATCAGACTACATGTAGGGGATGGCAGGTTTCCAGAATACCCCTCCTTCACCAAAGCTTTATGACTGACTTTTCCTCATGATTTTAAGTTCCACATTGCTGAGTGTCTGAACTTACCAAAACACTGTTTAATACTTTCCAGGCATGGCCACAAACACTCAACTGCCCTTTCTTCTGCAAGTTACTGTAAAGAAACTAACATCAAGAAAGCAAATAATTGCACCCATGATGCTGTTATACTTGAAGATTAGGTGATAAAAATGGAATTTGCCTCTCATCCTAATAATGTTTAGAAAAATTTCAGGAGCTACTAAGATAAAATATTACTTACTATTATTTTGTCAAATGATCCAGGTCTTAGATAAATGTAGTCTTCAATGGACGTTATTCAAATTAGAAATTAATAAAAACTGCAAGAAAAAAAGGCAGAATACTGGCCTGGTATTTTGTCATTGAGTAGAATATAATTAATTCAGATGTTACCCGGATTTACCTGGTTAGTATGAAAATGGCAACTAGAATTAAGAACAGTCTTAAGAACAGTATTTAGCTATGTTCAAGTGGGCATAAAGCTACCGTCTGTTCCAAGAGCTTTCTGAAGACTCTTGGCGGTACTAAGTTGCCCCCATGTAAATGTTATTTAAAAAAAAGGCAGTTGAATGTTTGTGTGGCTACATTGTTTGAAATGAAAGAAAAGAGCCAAAGAAATAAATGCCTCTTTGTTCTAACATTTTCTTTCAAAAATAAACTTCGGTTTAGATATATTTGTGCAGAGTTGTACAGAATTGGATATATTGTGGAACCCAGTCAAGGAACAGTTGTTGAAATACACTTTAGGTCTTTAGTATCTTCTGCCAGGGCTTCTGTATAGTGCACAGGGCTTGTGTCCTAGCCTAAATTTTGTGCACTTACCCAGAGAAGTGAATAGGCTATTATTCTTTAAATTATTATCCTGCTTTAATCGCATGATTCTGTCAGATCTGTCTTAGGGTTTCCAGTATGAAAGTGTGACATTAGAATACATAAACTGCTGCTGTCTAGTCATTATAGAAAAGAACACAAATAGACTTTTCTGTCTAAATCCCTATTTGAATGTGACTTTGATAAAATGTGTATCAAATCCCAGTTATACTAGGTATTAGTCTGAAAAAAAAAATCTCTAAAGTATCTACTCACTAGCTAAGTATTATTGCTATTTTCTGTGCTTGTTTCTTATTATGTGTGTGTAGATTAATATCACATATCAAAGTAACGCTGAGCTTCACACAGCTCTACAGAAAGCAGCGAGATGTTTATTTCTGGTTTATAGTTGAGGTTAAAAACTTACAGAAAAAAAGAAACCCATTGCTTCTCTTCTGACCTGATTTTTGGTGTATTCACATGCAGTAAACAATTCTTACAAAATGTGTCTTTGATTAACAAATCCAGAGGACAACACGGCTACATGCTAGGCACTATAAATTGTGCAGAGAAAAAGTGGAACAAAATGAAAGGTTTTTTTTTTTTAAGTCTGAGGTGAAATTGTTTGTACTACAAGTTCCACACTGCCCTCAATCTACTTATAAAGCAAAATGTCTTGCTGAACTTCAGTTTGCAGCTTACCTAAGAAACAGCATCCTTCACACAGCGAAGCACACCATGATCAAATTTTCTCTCATTGGTGATCCCCTTGCATCATTTCTTCCCCTGTGGATTTTTTCTATTTACACCTCATGGCAACTTTTTTCTTTTCCTTCTTCTCAATTGCATTTCTTATTTGATGACTGGTACACTGAATTGGCACCACCAGGCTTTATCAAATCACTGTGTTTAATGAAACGATTTTTACCATGTCCCACCTAAAGACCCTCCCCCATCACCAACAAACTTCCTCCAAACAAAAGCTTTGTTTGACTTGCCAAAGAAGGAAAATTTGCAAGGAATAAACAACTGGGTTTGCCTGATTGGTGGAACTTAGTTAATTAACCTAATTGAAATTACAAGTGTTGTTAATGAGACAAAAATAGGCCAACAAATAAATTATTTCCATTAAATGTAATTTGAAAATAATTAGCAAAAGATAAACATTTAGTTCAGTGACCATATTTGGCTTTTAGTTAGCTGCGAAGCTCTTTAGCATGTGGGACTTTTCGATGTGTAAATGAAATCAGAAAATGCAGCTTTGTAGCAATGTAACATAGTCTTTTATAAATCCACTGTAAGCTCTGACGGCAAAAAAGTGAAAAAATCCTAAGTTCTGATACTGATCTGTTGAATAGAAGGGAGGGTTCTGCAGTATAGCCACAGGAGACTAAGAATTTATTGAGCACTATATAAAAAAAAGGCCACATTTATCAAAAAATGAGGGACAAATATGTACATTATTTTGCAAAGATTCATTTGATCTCTATAGCAAAAATACTTATATAGCAGCATGTGTGTGAATTTGCCTCTTCTGAAGAAATGAAATCTAGATATATTGAAATTAATGGAGTTCAAGAACACCAGTTGAAAACAGCTATGGCAGAACGAGTGCTCTGTATTTAGAGTTTGCAGTGAAATTTCTGTACTATTAAATTATAGGTGTTTAGAAAGGAAAGTTTCAAATTGGCACACTGGAGTTTGAGTGATTAGGCAAGTTCTACAGAGAAGA
Organism: Haliaeetus leucocephalus; assembly: GCF_000737465.1. Lineage (NCBI taxonomy): Eukaryota > Metazoa > Chordata > Aves > Accipitriformes > Accipitridae > Haliaeetus > Haliaeetus leucocephalus. The sequence goes on from NW_010972528.1 coordinate 13,889,218, forward strand.
TTAGTATGAGAAAGGACTATAGAATTCAGCTTAAGTTTCTTTGATTAATTTTGTAGCAGAGGGTAAATATAAGCACTGTCTGGTAGGAGGTCTTGCCAGGAGCACAACTAACAAAACCCATGTATTTTTACATTTTCATTGAAATGGTCCCTTTATATAGCATGTGGGTTCTTCAGGTAAATGAAGTTTATATGTACATAAACTGCTTTAAAAGCCATTTTGTTAGAAGACTTTGAAAGCACCAAGTAACTAAATTTTATTACAGTGCAAGGTGTTTTTCATATTTGTCATCAACAGCTGAAAATCTCTACTAGACGGGAAAGAGCATTCCTCTTAATTTATCCTTAGTGAGCTCATTATTTATGTTAGTCTCTGTTTTTGGCTATAAAATTTAAGGCACTTGTTGCTTTTATTTTCAAGCAATCAGTTTTAAGTCTTATAGTGGGAGGTGGGAGAAAAAAAACCCAAAACAACCAACCCACCTTTCACCACAACTTCTATGGCCCAGGCAGTGAAATGGTTTCTAGACTTGATGGTGTCACCACAACTCCCTTGCTGTCAGCTACTGAATTTTTCATCTTATTCTGAAGATCTTTTGTCTTCTGGAAGCATTTAGATTATCCCAGGTCTGTGGACAGCCTAACAAACAGTCACAAGAATAACATATTTCCTTTATTTTCTTTGTTCCTTTATTTTACTTCTTTTCCACTTTGGAGGTGGAGTGACTGTGAAGACAGCTGACTTGGTTACAAATAACTTTGAACCTTCTTTGCCTCATGCATGTCCTGCACACACAGCTCCCAGCGTGTACTCTTGCAAAGCCCCTTGCAACACTGAGCAATGCCAACAGCCTGTAATCATGGGTTTATATCATTACTCATTGATGGTCGAAATATTACCAGCTATGTCTCTTGTATCACAAGGCAAATGAAGTTTCACACTGGAGCAGAATCAAAAACTGTTGAAACTAACTGTTAAGACTTACAAAGTTGAAACCCATGTCTTTAATAGAGTTCTCTGAGCACAAAAGGGCAAACCGAAGTGGAGGGTTGTAGAGGTGGCACATCATTCTCCATTCTTTTCCTTGCATAAACCATGAAGGTTGAAGTTTGTTATTGTGTGGCTGGTAGTTTTTAGGTTTTTTTTTAATACGCAATTACTACAGCTCTCTGATGAATTAGCATCCTTTGAAAGCTTAGGTCTCCAATGAGAGATGCCTGTATCTAGCTACCTGTAGCTAAAGTCATTGTATTGTTTAATTTGTTACCACTATGCTGTAAAGCAGGCTTTAGTGCATCCAGCTGAGGGCATCATTTGCTCAATCGACATTTGCAATCTATGTATTTCTTCTGATAGGGCTGTTTTTCTTTATTAGGAAACAGACCGTAATCCTTTAACACAGGTAAAGTTTATTGTTCATACAGTATGTCTTAAAGAAATTGAGACTGTTCCTGAAAGAGCTATTGAGATGCACTCGTGTTGTAGGATCTGTCTGGAGGTACTTGCAGGCAAAGTACTTGTTCTTTGCTTGCGTGGCAAAACTGCCTTCAAATTCAGTAGGGGCAGGCTCTGTCTGTTGAAATCCCCTCTGATGTTAAGAATCTCAGGCAAATCTTCTGTCACCTAGAAAGGACCCCAGAGCCTTGCTGTTGTCTAAAAGGAAAGCCCAGGACAGTCAGGAATGCCTGTGATCTTGTCCTCTGTGAAGAAAGACAGTCAGGTAATCATCTTCTCTTGCAAGCAAAATCACCATCACAATAGAAAACTAAAATTCTCTGATGTTTCTGCACTAGACAAAACCTAACACGTTTCTTGGACCACTTTGCCAACCAGTTCGTGACTTACTGGAATGTAAACCAATATTCGTTCAAAAGAATTGGTTTCTTGTTTTGCATAAAACCTTTCTGTTATTTACCATAAGTAAAATCTGTAAAAATTTGATCAATTTCTGAAAATGGGTTTCAAATATGTCTATCAGTAGATCATGTTTTTGTAGCTCTGATAACTGCACATTTGTCCAAGTAGACTCTCATATATTTGACTGATGTCACGTGTGATGGACTGGTCAAGCAGTTAAGAAGTCAACGTGTGCATCTTGATTTTTCTACCTAGCCCAAGCCACCTTTGCCAGGGAAGAGGAGTTACTGAAATCATCAGCTGGCTTTTATTCTTGTCCCAAACTGTACTTGTGAACTGGTTCACTGACACATTACTCTGAACACCAGTTTATTGTGTTCTTTGCAGGATCCAGACCTATTAGATAAACAGGCCTTTCAAAGCTCATAGGTCAACAAATAGTCAGCAAGTAACTCACTTATTACAAGGTTGAATGCACGTCTTAGTAGGCCTCTGATGAAAGCAGAGCCTCTTCAAACAAAAAAACCAAACCCGTAGAAGGGCAGATAATCATACTGTCATGCCACAGGGAAATTCAGGCTTATTTGTGTGTGGGATTGAACTGAGGTGCTGGATTGAAAGAACAATGGGAACGAGACCACTGTCATGTTGTTAAGGCTGCATTTTTTTGTGTCTGTTTAGGTGAGGTGTGGTTAAGGCAGCCTGCGGTGTGGCACCGAGTGAGGCAGACCTGGGGATGGAGAGAGCATGTACCGAGCACCAAAGCAACAGTTAAACACTTTTCTCCCCCCTCCAAGGAACACATAAGCAAAGAGAGCAGTTTGAGTCACTGAATGTTAACAAAACAAAGCCCTTAAAAATAATTGCATTTTTCATATTGTGATTCATTTCAATTTGATGAGTCTCAAAACACCACTTCTCAAGTGATTAATGTTTTCTCCATTGATTGCAACTGTGCTTGAGTGAAGGTCTTTCGTAGTACTTTTAAACAAAGAAATGTTTTAAGGGTCATAAGATTAATGGTCTGACGTTGTGGAGCCTTTCCATAGCTATACAGGGAAGCGGGTAGCTTGTAAAAGCAAGCTGTATCTTTAAGTGTTGTAAAATCCAAAATTATAATCACCTTTGGACATAAAGCTTATCTCACGTGATACTGGTTTTAAGGTTTTTTTTTCCCACTGTTACTGCCTTGCAATCTTATTAACATTTTCTTATCTCCTAGATTTTTCCTCCCTCTTTCATAGTCTTTTGATTTTTTGCCTCATCACTGTATTTAAGTAAACAGAGTATAAGGGGATAATAAGGATGTCAGCTTCAAAAAAGTATGAATGTCTTCTCTCATTAACATTGGAGAGTTAACAATAGAATTTGACTCACATTGTCTAAATGTAAGGAAATTATGTAGCTTACAATCAAAAAGCCCCAAAACTGCCCACCCCCCAAAACCAATGTAGCTGAAGTAAAGGGAGCCTACATTAATTAACAGCCTAGTACACATTTCTTTTATTGCTTTTTCTTCTGTTGTAATTTCTTTATGTCCACTGGCATCTGAAGTGTGGTAGTCGAGATTAATCTGCGTGGAGATTTGACTGACTTGGTTCACAGTGGGACAGATGGGACTGTTTGTGGACTGGAACGATGAATTGCAACTTGAAAGAACTGCGTGTATGTCTTTACTCAGGCAGAGGTTTCTGTTTTGACCAGCCACAAATTACTTTAGGCATTCTGTACCTTAGTTTCTCTATTTTTACCTACTCGCATAATATCTTTGTGAGATAAGTAATAGTTGATCTCATGTGCTCTGGTGACCTGATATAAATTTACATATCTTAAAGTGATCTGGTTTGTACTTTACAATCTAACTTACTGAAGGCTGTTAGGTATTCATCTATAATTCTACTTAAAAATGGACAAATAGTCTATTTAATGAACTGTACTCCAACAGTACTCTGCGCGTGTCACTGTACTCCAAAGATGAGGGTGTTTTCATCAGTGAGTATCATTCTGAGCAGGGGAGCTGGAAGCTCCAGGAAGCTGGGCAGGGATCTAAGGGCTAAGGGGCAACTTGCTCACCTGTGTGGTAGGCGTTGCTATAATATTCTTAGGCCTAAACTTTGTCACTTTTCTTTTCCTGACTGTCTGATAAAAGGCAAAATTCCAAGCTGCCTCAGTTCTGACTGTAGCCCGTGAAAGAATTTACATATACAATATATACTACCATGGAAATTCTATTTATTGTTTTGTAATACATTTGACTTAAGTTAGATGCTTTTCTTTCTTCTGGGCTCCAACCATGAGCAGAAGGCTTCCATCAGAATTTGTGCTCTCTCAAACCTAATCTTTCTTCACAGAATCTACATCTATTTTAAAGCTGCTTTCATGCAAGTGTTACTGCATGCAAGAACTCATTTGTCATTTATGAAACAAAGAATGTGTTTAGACTGGCTTAGCGAAAACACAGAGAGAGGCAACATAGTGAAGTTCTCATGGTCAAGAGCTGCTGCTGCGCTAGGGAAAATGTAGGGTGAGAAGGAGACAGAATCTGCAGGAAAGAATCTAGATATTTTTATAGGTACTTGGATTTTATGTTTTTTTTAATAACAACACAAGATAAGGAATTTAGGATGCTTGTTGGCTAAACACTTTATGAAAGGTGCAATAGATAGCTATTTTGTCAGCATTCTTGGGAGGCACTGAGGAGCCAGATTGCAAAGTGAGAGGGTGCATATAGTTCAGTTGGATAACAGTTTCTGTTTAGTCATTAAGACAAAAAAAAAAAGTATATTCTGAAATATTCTTTATCAGTAGGATGCTAGTTAATTCTGGTAGACAAAGTTCATTCAGGTAGTCAGTTTTATTTCTACGTGCATTCTGTTTATTCTTCATGCATTTTACTGAAGAGAATTCAAGATGTCAGCTATTGAAGTCTCTTGCTTTCATGAAAAAAAAAAAAGAGCCTGAAAAATGTGCAATAAACACAATCAAGAATAACAAGTCTTTTTTTCTTTACCAGAGTTTAAAAAACCTGAAAACTCAGATTGATGTTTGGATTTTGGTTTTATGCAATAATTCCGATTTGGGCTTCAGTACTTTTGAGCCTACTAGATCTCTGACTGTGTCTTGAATTCAACATGTGAATTCAAACAGTGAAAGCTATTGTTTTACTGCAATTAGCAACCGCACTCAGCAGAGATGGCAACATGCTGAAAAATTAATTGAGAATTTAACCTTCAAATGAAAAATGCATAGGCCTTATACTTTATTATAATCAGCTTACACAGTCATAAATGACTTTAGAGATAATTTGAGTTTTTTTACTCTTTTACTTCTGTCCAATAAAAAAAGAAGCAGCCATTTTTGCATAGGCCACTAATACATAGTATTCATTCAGTGTCTGTTATCTTGTTTGAATAGCAGGGTTTTTAAGAATCCTTGTTTCTGTTTGCTAAGTGGATGTGTAACAAGATTAACAGCAAAGTCTCTTCTTTTCAGTTTTTAGAACAAAAGCTAATCAGCACTCCCATAAAAGTTTAAAATTTTTATATTCTTTAATTTTGCATATTGTTAGCTGCAAGCTGATCCCTAATGTTTGTTTTATTTTCATCTGTCAGAAGCAATGCCAAAATATATTTTGTGTGACTTAAGTTGGCACAATTAATCCTTAGCTGGAACAATCTCTGACAGTTTTTTGTTTGATTAAACGATCTGATCCGGTAGTGCATATACCACAGCTATTTCCCACCAAAAAGACATTAACTGTTATCTACATATTTTAATAAATCTGTTCAAGTAAAATCCATTGACATAATTTTTTAAATGTGCATTGTGTGTAGAAGGGGGGAATGAATAAAGAATATTTAAACATGAAAATGTAAGTCTAGTGTATTGGCATTTGCCTTACCTCTTTTTTTGTTTGTTTGTTTTGGGTTTTTTTGGGTATGTTTGTTGACTTAAAAAAATCAAAACAAACAACCCCACCCAAACACCTATCAAAAACCAAATCACATTTGTTTTAAGAGGATTTTATTGTATTTGATATTAATAGGTCAATAACATTTAAATTTATGGAATTAAATTGCAAAATAGCATACTTTGATCTTTTTTGACCACTGAATCAGGCTATTATAAAAATCCTTAGCTTAGCACTAAAAAGTCTCATAGAAACTGTGATAACTTTTTCAGTGCATATCCTCTTGTTCATAGAAGTAGGGCCATTTTTAAGGGAGAAAACTACAGCCTTTGGAGAACTTCCCTAGAATTTGTAAGCTGTTCACACTTCGGATTTTTCTCGCAGTTGTGAGATGTGAAATTTGCATTCTTCATGAGGGTCTTCTTTTGATGTGAAACCTTCAGGTGCTTATAAACTGTAAGAAAAATTACACTAAACAAATGTTAGTCTTCTCATACTTTCTTGTTCAATTACAGGAGGCATTTTGCAAAGCCTGTATTTTGTAAGTGTTTTATTGAGGCTGGCTCAAAATCAGAATTTCCATCTGTGTTGATTCCAGTCCTAATATTTTTGAAATGTACATTGAAGCTGCAACATAGGCTCTAGGTGGAGCACTAGAGAGAGACTATGGAGTGATAAGCAGAACTTCTGTCCATGGTGAGATGGAAGAGTACATCTAGAGAATAAAATCACTAAGCAGATGAATAAATTTGGTCTGTTCGGACAAGGTCCACTTCTCTTGGGAGAAATCCTTTTCTATTGTCTGCTGGAGTTGCATGAAGATGTCAATAAAGTATGAGAATAAAAAGGATTCACTGTGCATATAATATATTTGCATTTTAAAAAAAAAAGTTACTGAGAAGATTACACACCAAAGGCTAAAAAGATAAAATTTCAGTTGTCCTTGACTTAGAAGAAACAGCGATCTTAATGGTCACTTCTTGGTTCAAGAAAAGTCAGTCTTCTGCTGCTAGAGATTTATGCTGACTTTATGCAAGATGATGATCTGGAGACTGAAGTGAACACTGAAATCTCCAATTTTGCAGGTGACATGAAACTCCTTTTAGTCATCAAATACTGTGTTAATGGCAAGAAACTCCAGAGGACCTCACAGAACTGAGCAGGTAAAAAGGTAGCGGATGGACTTCAGTGTATACGAGTTTGGGTAATGCGTCTAGAGGAAAATAGTCTAAAATATGCTTACTTCATAGTGAACAATTACAGCTTAGAAAGAGATACATTAGAGTCACTGACAGTTTTCTGAAATCATTGGGTCGATTTTCAGTGGCAGCCAAAAATGTCGACTAAATGTCAGGCGTCATCAGGAAGGGAGAAATAAGATAGAGGGCACCATTTTGCCATTGCATAAAGCTTTCAGTGTACTTGTATCTTGTGTACTGTGTGTATTTCCCATTTTCCAAAATCTGCATTGTCATTGAAATCACGACCTTTAGGAATGCAGTCTTCCTTTCCATATGTACCCTTTGCGTAATATGACACTATTCTATTCTTGTGGGAGCAAGGTCCCTTCTACGGGGCACTGCCATGCACATGTTTCTCTTTTCAAATCCTAATGGATCTATGTTCACATTCTGCCTGTGCATTTTGTATGTTGTGCAAGCAGTAGTGGCAGCATTTATACAGTATGTCTGTTTGTATTTGCAGACTTTTAGAGATCTTTGGAATATGCATGCAAATTCTGTGTTTTTTTGAGAAATAATTAAAATCATTAGGAATTCTATGCATAACAAATTAGGTAATTGCAGATAGGTTAATAAACCATGTTTCAAGGTACTTTGCACAATCTGTTTCAGAGTAAATAAAATGTTCTTATAGTGAATGAACCCATATATTTTTCTGCATCCCCAACACTAAAATGACTTTTTCAATTAATTTCAAATTACAGTGTTCTCCACCCAGGTAACTATGGGCCTAGGGCTAAATATTCAAAATGTCAGGGTATTAGGAGAACCCCAGTCCTAATTTGAAATAATGCTGTTAGGTGCAGCGAAGTCGCATAGATAAAAATTAGTTCAGAATTTATCCCATCCCATGGATATTCTTTGTTTTTTCTGCTTTACACTTCACATATACTGGAAAGACTGGTAATGTTAGTTTGCTAATGTTCATTAGCCTTTTTTCAAATGAAAGAGCACTGTCTTTCATCTTTTGCAAGAAATTGTCTCAAACAGTAGGTCAATTAATTACTGCATTTTTAAGCTCTCCCTTGTAAACCAGCAGTTAATCTAACTGCATTTTGGTGGATTTCTTCCTCTAGACTTATCCATTTGAAATCACTGTAAGTCTAGGCAGATAACACTGCTTTATCATATGTGACAGCTTTTCAGAAGATCATATTTTCTTTCTTAATGAATGCTGGAACTGAGTTTGTTTTTAATTATCTGTGGCACCTTTTTATTATTAACAGAATGAGAAAGCAGTAAATAGGGATTATGTGAAATGAGTGGGGACTACTGACCTCCTAAAAGTAGATGTTAAATGGAATGGATCTTAAAGTCCAAGTTTTATATGATGATATAAAAATTGTAAGTATTTGCAGTTCAGAAACAGTGTGGCTCCAAGGACTTTCACAGTTTTCTTAACCCTTTTTCCTTTAAGCTTCCATTTTTTTCATTTTCATTCCAAATGAGTATAAGTTGTGGATTATTCAGTGCAGTTCCCTGTGTACAATGCATACTTGTTGAAGAAAGCAAAATTTACAGCACTCTGGGAATTTATTGGGCAGGAAGATAAAAAAAATCATTGTTGATCTTTCATAGTTCAGTGGTTTTTGTTCTTAGATGACATTATTTCAAATGACATGTAGTAGAGGTTGGCATACGTAGAAATAGACAATTTTAACTAGTTGTAATTTACTATAAAGTTACTGCATGGTTCATAGGAAGATAAAGTTCTTTAAGATGATACTGGTAAATTCTGACTGTTAAGCACACAGGGAGGTACCGGTGACTCAGTCTCAGATGGACTGGTTAAAATAACTTGCATGAGATAATTTCCATCCTGAGAGCTTGAGCAGCACATCATATCCAAAGTGTTTACTGAAATGGTTGGAAGGTTTGGACAAAGTATGAAGAATAGGGAGTTAATTTGAGTAGCATGTTATATTTGGAGTATTTACTCTTGTAAATGGCTGTTTGATTCATTAGCATCTTGAATGATATATCAAAGTATGGTTCAGACTAAAAATGGAATAAATATGACATTATCCTTTTGCATTGGCAAATATAGGGCACCAAATGTTTGCTTATGTGGTCTAGTATGATCAGTGGTGTAGCTTTTTTGACTACAGTGGAATTATACTTGGGATGAGCCTGGCTCCGTGACCCTAATCAAACTGAGTGAGATGAAAGGTTTGGGAAAAAAGAGCTCAATCTCTACATAATAAGATCTTTCTAAATTATTATGAGATTAGGCCTTTAAGGAAAGGAAAAAAAAATGTAGTGGCATTTTAGTTAGGCACATCATGGTAAAGGAGACATATCTCATTAATTTAACGGAAATATTTTTGTAGATGTATGATATGGCTAAGGAATGAAATATGTCACATAAATGTAAAATGTGATTTCTAGTACAAGAGAATTTGATCCCTTGACTTTGCATAGCAGTTCTATTTTTCTGCATTCCCAGTGATTTACAAATTTTTAATTGCAATAAAATCTGTGCAATAGACCACTCTTAGGCAACTTTGTATTTTAAAGGTCACACTAAACATATTAGGTACAGTTTGTCTTTACATTTATTAGAAAGCCATGTCTGATAAATGAATGATTTCTGCACTCCCTCAGTTGCTTAATACACTGGCTGCTTTGTTTCCCCAACAGATTAGTGATGTCATGTTGCATGTCCATCTCTGTGAGATTAGCAGTGAATACCCTGTTTTACACTTGAGGGATTCCTACTGATTTAATCCACATGTCAGAGGGTAGAGGTATTTTTCTGAATATGGAGCAGTTAGGGGAAAAACCTAAGGGCAGCAGATTGCTTATTCTCTGAATTTATATGCCTCCATTTTTCCCTTTGGTATTAGGTATTTATTGTTAGAAGTCCCCACAGTAGTGTCTGTTTTCTGTTTCTTGGACATACACAGCTGACACACCAGACTTTTTTTTTCCTTGTTTTTGTGCATGGTTATCTTAAGAAATACCAGTATTGGGAACAAGTGACAATTCATTTTGATAAGTCTCACATAATTAAATCAGGGATTCAATTTTGATGCTGGTCAATCCTTTCATGATGTCATTGTTCTTTTGTGATGTTGGCCTTTTATTCTTTTTCACTTGGAAATACCAAAATAACAATGAATGATTTTCTGATAAATGATCATCACGGAAGAATGCAGAACAAGTGACTCATGCTGCTTTTCCTTCTAAAGCTGGTGGTGATGTGGCAGGTTGAGTTGTTACATTAAATACTTCACATTGGTTGTTTCTGTTAGAAAATTTGTGAAGAGAGGAGACCTATCCATCCCCACCTCCCCCCTCAACCCAGTGCCCCTGCCTGCACAGAGGCACTGCTCCTTGTGCTGGGATCAGGTCCTCTTGTATCTGCCCATTTCACCAGACTGAACGTGCATGAGAATTACAGGTGCTCTAACACAGGAGGGATTTGCAGGTCGCTTGAACTTGGTGCCCTATATACCAATAACTTTGTGTTTTCTGGCAGCTGTTGACAAACAAGGTGCCAACACATCTTAGCCTTACAGCAATTACAGTATTTCTGTTTGAGAAGTTGTTTTGTGTCCTCAAGCTACTCAGAAATGCTGCAAGTCAAATATTGAAGGAGTAAAAAGAAGGCCTTGACCTTGGATAAGACAAAGGGGATGGCATGGTGGCCAAACTGATGTTTGTGCTACTGATTGTCATGGAAAAATGTTGCCTGGATAGCTTTTAGTAATAGAGGTGTCCGAAAGTAGAGTTAACTGTGTATTTCTAATCCCCCTGTTTCTTGGTGGTTTTTATCATATGGTGCAAGGGTAGCAGAAGAGAAAAAGTCTATTTATAATGCATACTTAATTGTCATTCAGTTCTGTGTGTACAGTGTGGCTTGGTGGAGGGTTGTTCAGTCCTTCAGCTTCTGTGCAGTAACTCCCTTGGCTTGTTATCTGCTTGCTGAGAGTGCTTGGGAATTGAAATAAATTATGCTCCAACCAAACTTTTGGGAACTCTAGGATTTGGAAAAGAAGGAGGTGGCAGTGCATATTGACATGCTGGAGAGTGGGGAAGAAGGAACGGAAAAGAAGGGAATAAGCACAGATAAAGGAAAGCTAATGCAATAAGATAGTTTTTAGTCCCAGGTAATTGCTTTTGCCTAGAACATGGGTAGAAGGACCACTATTTCCAATAGCAGTAATACTGATGGGTGTCCTCTATACTATATGCATCATTTCATGTCTTTTATTATTATAATCAGCACCTGCTACAAGGTTTATTATTAGCCTTGCTAGGAATCAGCAAAATGTTGAAAAGGAATCTCCTAGTTTTCTGGCACATAAGGAAGGGCTCTAGGGGGAGTAAAGCAGCCGCTAAAGGTTATTTTACCATCATTTCATTCATTTGCAGGCAGACACATACATAAGCACTCATGGAGGTCTTATATCCTACCCCTTAATATCCCTTTTCCTAAAGGAAACTGAAGATTTTAATCTTTCTTGTAAGCATTTAGCTGACAAGACTCGATGGACAGTGCAAATGATATACCCTCCCCAAAGACTCTGCCTTTCAAGTCATTGTGATGTGCAGAGCTTCAGACCACTTCAGGTGTCCTTAAGAAGTCAAGATTTGATGTCAGTCTCCAAATGATAGTAACACTTTGATTAAGGCAAAAACATGAATGAAAGAGATGAGAGGGAAATAAATATAAATCAAGCATGCTAGGTTCATCCTAATTAGGCCACAGCTGGAAATGACTAGCAGAGAATGTGGGGAGTAGTACTGGATCGAGACCAGAATGAGGAAAGGATTGGCAAGTTATCCATTAAGCTGAACACGTGGATGTCATACAGTGCTGTTTTAGTAAAAAATTAAGTGGATAAACTTGCTATCGTATCAGCTGCTCATGTACTTTGGGTCCAGAACATGGCCAGTTATTTCTAAAGCAGTGTTATCAAAAGCATAAGGTAAGCTTACAAGTTTACTGTGTCCCCAGATTTACATTTTTTATTGACTATGCTCTCACTAGAAACAAGCTGATGTTCTTGTGCCTGGAAGAAAGTCCCTTCAAATGGCAATGCATCTGCTTGACTACAGCTTGTGCTGTTGGGGAGTAAAACAGCAACTAAAATCCCTTTAATTTTCCTTAGCTAAGTCCCCACCTCTGTAGCATTCCTGACTAACGAGTGGTATTGTAAGATTGGAGTTACAAGTATTTGGGTGGCCCTGCATGAGAGTACATCAGAATTTGAGAGTTTCCAAGTATATAAAATCCAAGTCTCTGGGCTGTTTGAGACAGGAATGGTGTATCTGGCAGGAGACCAGTAAATGTTCTGGGGGTGTATAGGTGAAGGGGTTCAGAAGAGGGTTAAGTTGCAGCATATGCTAGTGCGGTGGTCCCTGGATATCGGCAGGCATAGCAAGGTTTAGGCTGTATGGCTGTGGGTGTGATGGAGGTCTGGGATGAATGCGTGGAGTGGGTGACTTGGTGGTGTGCTTACCTCTTGCTGGGTATGGCAGGGTTCCCATGGTGGACTCGGATGCGTGTCCGTCCTGCTGTGATTATAGCTGTATTGGGGTTTGGGCTGTGTGGCAGGCAGATCCAGACACTACCTGGCAGGAGTTGGGGGCCCTCCCTTGGGTGGCCTGAGGTCAGCACGGTCAGCGAGGGGTGTTTCCTTCACTGCTGATGCAGGTGTGTGGATGGAGACCAGGTCAGGATCTTCCAGAGGCCGTTGCATGGAGAGACTGATGCACCAGCCTGGGGATTCAGGAACTCGCCAAGGCTGGAAATCAGGCAAGGAGCCTGCGGCATGAGGAGCCCTCACAGCCTAAGTGCAGGCAGGGAAGTGTGTACAGAGACTTGCTGGGGCCATCAGGAGCTGGAACTAGCTGTGATTTTAACAGCCGATTGTACTGAACTGCCTCTGGCACAGGCCTGACCCCTATCAATACTTACTATCTTTAGATGCTTTTGCCAGAACAGCGATGGGTTTCTTTAAGACACTGATTGTTATTTACAGTGATAGTTGCCATGTGCTGGATATTTTCTGACCACTTGAAGAAGATGCTTTCCGCTCATATGACCATCAAAGATCAGCAGACCAGTTAGGGAAAGACAGCAATCAGTTTTATGAATAGCCAAGAGGATTGCTTTATCATTGTAATTTTAAGGGGATTTAAGTATCAATAGGGTGTATGGGACATAAGATAGAGTGGGGAAGGTTGCACCGTACCCGGTGACTGGGCACAGAGCAGTAACTGGAAAAATTTAAGGGTGAGGACAATAAGAGGGTAAGGCTTGGATTGCTGAAAATACCTGCCCAAATGCTTTATCCTTGGGCAGATTACCATTCTTATTGTTTTATAGTTTTGAGAAATCAAAAAAAGATTTTGTTTAACATTGAACAAAGGAGATTAAAAGGAAATCCTTCTTGGCATTTTTCTGCTGTTTATATTGAAATTATTTTATTTAAATATATACCTGAATTTAATTTTGAATTAAATATTAGCTTCAAGGAGTTGCAAAAGTCTGACTTCTTTTGAGAATATTGAATGGAGGCATTTTCTTATGTTTTTTGCCCAAGTAGCTTTTGTTGAAAAAAAAGAAAAATCTACCTACTCTGCTAACAATCTTAATACTTTGAGACTATTCATTCATATTAGTACGTTCTTATCTTTATAAAATGTTAAAATACTACTCGGTAATTTTAAAGTAATATAAATGTTGGTTTTATTTTAGTCAAGAAATAACAGCTCAGTAAATAGTGTGGCAAGATTACATTTGAGGAGAGGGAGAAGAGAGATGTAACGTGGGATCTTTGTAAAGAGAAAAGCTTCTAGAGGATGGTGGCTTTTGAATCCTATTCCTAGTTTAACTGTAAGTGTTGAAAGGCAGCCATGTGTTCAGATATCTGTTATATGAATTGTTCTTAAGGCTAGTAATTTTTTCCATGGGTAAGGCTTCCCAGATTTCTTTTAAGCCATCTGTCGAGGAAAGAGAGCATTAGATCGTCAGACATTGTTTTCGAAGCTCAGTAAAATATTAGCTATTTAACCCTTGCATTACTTAATTTGAGAGATGACTTTAAGTGAAGGCTATTTATTTTACTATTTTATTTTATTTTTTTACAAATGAAGAACCAGAGAAGAAACGTTGCATAACTCACTTTGTCTATACTGAAGCTAAGACTGGAATGTGGCAGTTCTGGGCTTCTGGTCTTATAAGTGTAACAGTGAAAATTCCTTTTATACACATATGGATATCATGCTACTGTGATAATCTCGGTTAAAATAATTTCTAGGTGATCACTCAAAACACTGATCTTTCCTTCCTTGAGCCAAGGAAGACGATTAACAGAAAGAATTGTTGCTTCACTTAGTGAGGTTGAGAGAGTGAGGTCTAGCTCCTGAGGTAGCTGTGACTTTCTCTGCTACTACACCTGTCAGCATCCCCATGCAACGAGGACTTGTCTGTATTTCCTAGTGGGGTGCTTCTCTCGTAGTCTTTTGTTTGCTGAAAACTCAACTGTATTGATATCATGTAGTGAATTCAGTTCTCAAGGCAGAGGCTGGCCATTGGCTTTATAAATTACTATCAGTTATTTGTAATGATTTTGTGGTATGTCTGAAATTAAGTAAAGCTTTTTAAAAGGATTTAAGGAATTTAAATGTGGACTCTTTGCAAGATTGGAAATAGCTACTTAGAGGAAAGAGTGGGATCCTGAAGACATTGGGGAGGGCCCAACCAATAACATAAATGTGATAAGTAGGTAGTGTATCTAGTGAACACCTAGTGAAAGATGATTTGCCTAAGGTAGGACTGATTGTTCCTCCAGATGTTACCCTGTGAAGCAGCCCTGCTCCAGTGGAATCCCTCAAAAGCAGGAGGAACTCCTTGCAGCTCTCTTGTTTTGCCATTATGGGCAGCCAAATTCTTAAAACAGTCCAAAAAGATGACATTGCTTTGTTACTCTTTCCCAGCTACACAGTACGGGAAGAGAAGGACACTCAGAAATCAGTCTCTGGCCAGATTAGTCTGTCTTGTTCCTGGTAGCTAGGAGAAATGCCTAGAAAGTAGTAGCTATAGTTTGCATAGCTCTGGAGGTAGCATCGTGGAAAGATGAAAAGAGTTTATTCCCCTGATCATATAAATAATGTGACTGTGCCCTATTATGGTAGTTTAGATCTAATAAAACCTAAGTAATTGCTGTCCATTGGTCTATGTGCCCTCATACAAATCATTTCTACAGGAAAATAGTAGACACTTCATTCTAATGTCAAGAAAGAAATACAGCTTTGAGAAGGCAGTAGATGTAATAATTTTAAAATCCCTTGTGACATGTATGGGAGTATATTGGATTGTTCCTTCTACTAATAGGGTCCCTTTTCTTGAACCTAGCAGTGAATTTGAATTTACCAGTAATAGTGTGACAATAGTAGTTTCTGAATCATTTCTTGGGTAATCTCAGGAAAACCCTTAAACTGCAGCTGTAGTTGTAGCTTCAGCCAAATTGTGTTAGTCTTTAGAAGCATAGGGAGAACAGGAGGTAAATACTTGACTTGTGAAAAGTCTGCCAGTTCTCTTGAGCTGTGAGGTGTAGGCAAACTGACAGCTACTGAGATTAAAACCCATCCCCTCCTCCCAGGGACAGCTCCCACAACCACAGGGATGCTAGGGTGGCTTGATTCCTTTCCTGGGAGGACCTGCAAGGCAGGCTAGGAAATGATGACTTGTAGCATTTTTTATGGCCTATTGTACAAGAACAGTGTGCTGTGGATGTCCTTGGTTGTCATCAGCCATTGCAGAATGCTGTAAATCATCCTTATTTTACTTTATGAATTGTAAAAACTATCATACATTTCATAGGTATCTCAGGACAAGATAGTAAATTTCAAGTTTTTGTCCATGAATTTATAGGAAAGTCTAGAAAATAGCTTCTTATGCAGCTGGAAAAAATAACTGTAGATATGAAGAGCAATACATTGTCTTCAGTTTGTGTGCACAACTCCCTCTGACATCAAGGGCAATAGGTGGCCCATAGAGTAATTATTTAGTGGAAAATGAAGGAAAATATGAAGAAAGATGTACTAAGAGAGGCTGACTCTTGGAAGGGATGGAGGTGAATAAAATTATTTTCCAGGGGCATTTTGTTCTTGGCTCCTTGTTTACAGGAATAGCACAGAAAATTACAGCTGCCATCTTCTCTCCTAGTTAATATCATCTCTTGTTTTGTTGATGGTTTCTCTTACACATTTCATAATAATGGCACATCACTGTCCATTTGCAAGCAGAATTACTTGTTTGGTGTATGCAAAGAAGAAATCTCCAAAGCAAATTTTATATGTTAAAGCGTTTTTTAACCTGATAAGACCAAGTGCGTAGATTATCATCTTGGTCAAAATAGCTGCCAAATTCTTCTAAGGACATTCTTGGTACATATCAAAAGAGCAAATAATTTCCACATGGAGAAGCTGAATGTTACTCTTAAGGTTGTGTGCATCTTTGTTTAAAATTCATTTAGATATTTCTCATGTGTTTAAGCATGTAATCTGGCCACAATGATGGAAGAAAGTAGCAAGTAAGAAGTTATACCACGAGCATGTTAGAGCATTGAAAATCTGCATGTTGCCTTCCATTCAAATTCTAATCCTACATAATTGATAAAATTCCTGGCTAGAATTCTGTGGAAGTGGTATTTCTCCATGGGACCAGATGCACTGTTAAATGCTCATTGACATTAACGTGTTCTAATCCCTGAAATGAAAATGAACCCTGTTTTTAGCCCTCTTTACATGATCTCTTGCATTTTCTTGTTCTTAGATTTATCACATTAAAATGCCTTTCTAAGAATCATCTGTTATTTCTGAAAGAGGTTGGACAAATAGAAATATCTGCAAAGGCTAAATATAATTTTGCATTCTAACTTCTTGTAGAGAGGGGAACAAAAAGATCAAAGAAAGCAAATGTTAGCCTTATTTTCTGTGGCAACTCAAATAATTTTGTATTTTTTTTTCCCCACCTTTTGTCTTTTATAGGAACCATGAGCTTTACATTTCATTTGCAGTCATGGAATATAATAGCATAATTTTTATGCAAGGACATAGTGTTGCCAGCTGAAAGTAGTTAGCAGTTTGTATTACAAATATATCTTCTAATTTTCTTTCCTATAATTATAAAGAATTCTGTAATGACATTGAACTAAAATATCTGCATTCTACAAATAGTTACTTACAAAAAAGAGAAGTTTTGTTATGTAGTTCTCAAGCACAATCTACATAGTCTGTAGATATTAATGAAAAAGATCCCTAAGCTGCAGTGATTCTGAGGCTTTTAAAAACTTCACTGCATAAAATTGCTGAATTTTGAGGTGTACTTCATTATGAAAGTACCAATTCAGAAAAATATACATGTCCAAAAAGTTAATAGGTTTTAAAGAGTCTAATATATCTCTAGTGCCTTCTTCTTATTAGATAATTGTATTTAGCAGGTGAAGGCTGTAAGCCAACAATTCAGTTAAAAATAAAATTGCAGTAAAATAGGAAAATTTACAGACCTTTTTAGATGGCTTTTCTTCAAGTTGTATTTTATCTACCTGGCCAGTCATTTTATTCATCAGTGGAAACTATAATGGGTTTTGTCTTACAATTTGTTTGCAGTTGAAAGCTTGTCTTCTCTTGCATCTACAGACATAAAAGACACCACAGCAAAAGGTGTGCAGTTGTTTCTTTCTGAATGGAAGCTCTGTTAAAATGTACAATTCAATGAGGGAAGATTAATCTATGAAAACAATGAGATCAGCAGATGTTAGCAGAGGAGAACCCAGAACCACATCCTCTGCTGAGGCTTCTAAAAACATGCTGTTGCATTTTCAAATAGCTTTCAGTTAAAAAGTAGTGGGGAGGAATGGGGGGGGACTGGGGTAAGGGGGGGAGGGGGGTTGGAGGGGAGGAAGCATTCAGTAAAAAACACTTCCCCCCCCCCCCCTTTAAAGTGCCCAAGTGCTAACGTAATTACAAAAGGGAACAATAAGATTCTTAATATTCAGTGGAAACATAGAAGGAAAAATGCAGAAGAGAACAGCAGCTGAGACAGTCTTTAATCAGGGTCCCTTACAAAGTCCCAGAAAAAGACACAAGAGGTCTGATGAGACACAGCTGCACTAATCCTTGTATTAAAAAAAAATTCAGAAAGAAGGGGATATGTTAATGAAAGATTGATAATGCAAGACACAGTTGGCTGGAGAAGATTAATGTATTAAAACAACCACCACAACAAAGGATCCAGCAAGTATACTCTGATTGTGCAACCACATCCTGCCATGGATTTTTAAATGCAGCATTGCACAAGCCCACACAGCTCCCAGTAGGAATTTTTGTGAAAGTATGAGGACGCGACATGCTTAGAGCTGGCCTGCATGTGGTTAGAGCAATCAGGCTGTGAGACTCGTCCTGCTCCTGGGATTGAATTTAATGTCTGTAGCACTGGCATGCTTTTTCCCTGAAAAATCCAGTGTGGAGCAGGAAAACATTTTTGATAGAAAAGTAATCAAAACCAGTATGTTCTTCTGAAACATTTTGACTGAAGCAACTAGGCTTTTTCCCACCAGCAGAATTCCTTTTCTAGAGAATGTTCAACCAGCTTTACCCTAGATATTCTTCTTTGGGTCATATGTAATAGCCACTAAGCAGCTGAAATATTAAAGAAGAAGAAAATTCACATTCCTCCTCATACATAGTTTGGGGTTTGGTTTGTTGTTTGTTTTTTGGTTTGGTTTTGTGTTTTTTTTTCAGAATACTGAGCAATGCAGGGAGATATATAGCATATCACACACAAGCTGAACTGTCCCATTCTTCTGTCAAGTTTTTAAATAACTTGGATTAAGTCCCAGATTGAAGTGTGAGAGACGCCATCGTGGCTCAAAGTATGCCCAACACTTATATCTCTCCCCTTTGCTCCTTCACACATTGCTGTTGGCACTGTGCCCCACACCCCTGGCAGAGGTTGTTACCGAGCAATAATCGAGGTCCTGCCCTGTGGTGAGTAAGAATTCCTCAAATGTTGATTCAGCAGTCTTAGCATGATGGATAGCACTGCAGTATTTTCTTACGGGGGTCATTAGGACCATGTACTTCCCTTCCACCTATTCATCTAACTCCTGCATCTCATGAGACCTGAGGGCAGTCTGTGACCTATCTGCAAAACCTGGGCAAGCCTGGAACCTGACCAAAACAATACAAACCTTTGCTTTTTAAAATTTTAAGTGATATATCTTGCACATACTGAACAGCTGCTTGCTTCTGCATTGCTGACTTTGCCCTATTTTGACTCTAATTTACAGCTTAATTTGCCTTTGACACCTTCCTTTTCCAACAACATATTTTCATTCACTGAATAGCCTCTACCTTCTGGCAGCATTTCACTGGATCCATGGATTAGTGTAGTTTCCTCTAACGCTTACTTCATCTGCAGGACACAAATCACAGACAATTGCAGATAGTTGGATCCTTTTTTAAGGAAGACTTGCTAACTGAGTGCCTACTCATCTAGTTTTCTAAATAAAACAGACTTTTCGAATTCCCATATGTTTCATGAGACATTTTCCATGTTCACCAAGAAATAGCTTAATGGAAAACAGAGGTGGTTTTAGGCACTGGATTGATACACCATAACTGACCTCAAATTTTCTGGCAAATATCAGGTGGTGACGTTTGTTTAAAGCATGCATCAAGGAAACATGTGATATTGGAACTTGATGTGTTTCTAACACTCTTCACATTTCCAGAGCAGTTAAAAGCTGTCTAGAGAATTTCTGGCAAACTTTACTTGAAAACTACCCATCTGGAGCAGCACTTTCCTAATTGACCATAATGAGAAACCCCTGATTATCTTCTCAGGGACACACAAAAAGAGTATACTATAGAATATCTTGAAGCTAGGGTGTGAGAATATTGCCTGGAGTGCATTAACCCTTCCTCCCGATTCTTCAATATGTAGTGTCTAATCAGGAAATATTTAGAATTCTTTGTACTTCTTCCAATTAAATTACTGTAAATATAAAGTTATTTGTATTGCTGTTCTAAATAATGAATTTATTTTAAGAAACATGACCGTAAATTCACTTTGACCTGTACATCAGGATGTTTCATTATGTTGTCTGTTGAGTGTTTTAATTTCTCTTAAAAACAAACAAACAATCCAGTTTTAAATATTGTTGGGTGCTCTACTTTGAAATGCTAAGTACTTAGAACTCTGGTAGTAAATTCCGTTCATGCTGCAGTCGATTACCAATTTCCAACATTATGTGTTAATTATAAGTCTAGCTTTTTTCTAACCTACTAAAAGTAATTTCCAAACTTCTGTGATGGATAGCATTGTTTTTGCCAAAAATGTCTTATGCTATCTCTACTGTATTTATGTCTGTAGACATGTATTGAAATTACAGTCATCCCTGCAAAGTTGACCTCCCCAAGAAATGGTTTTACAAGACTTTTTTGGAACACACTCAGGGCATCTGTTTGGGTGGATTTTCTTAATTCTGTGCTTATGTCTTTTCCTATTATATTTCCTATTGCCTTTCTGTACTGTTTCACATGTGTCCATTAAAAAAAAAAAAAGTGAAAAGAATGAGGATATTCCTAGGGCATCCTCTGAAGCTGGCTTACGTTATTGCACGTGTAAAAATCTTTTTTCATTAAAGAATGTGGCACTGGATGACTGCTATGTCTTTAGTATAGAGTCGTAGTAGGGACCTCTGGAGTTTTCTGGTCCAGCCTCCTGCTTGAAGGGAACTGTCACAGCAACTAGATCAGGTCAAGCACAGCTTTATCTAGCCTTTGGCTCTTAAACTTCCATGGGTGAATATTCAGCTTCTGAACAACCTGTTCCAGCACTGATGTTTATCAGCATCCTTAAGGATAGAGGATCTGGTGTTCATTATGCAACTGATTTCCAGAATGAGAAGGTTGCTCACGCTAACACTCAGGACATTTACACTAAGAAAAACTTAGGGAGTAATTGGAGAAAGAAGCATACTTTGCTAGGTCTAAATTTCCTTCCTTTGAAGCTGAAGGTATCATTCCTGAAGTTCTGACTATGAGCTTAGTACTGGGATTTTAGAAGACTGAGCATAAATATTTGATCACAAAATGTTATGCATGAGCATGTGTTTTGGGGGACACACACTTACTGCATATATTATTGTGGTAAGGCTGTTTTGCAACTTTCAGTGTTTATTTCACTGTTTTTATTTCACAGTGTTTATTTCAGGTTAATCAGAAACCTATTACTAGGCTTGTATTTATGGTGAGCTTTAATAAACAGAAATTAATGGAAACTTTATGGGAATTCTTTCAGGGAGATATAAACATTTGAATCCAGAATGAGTTTCTCTGTGTGCACTGATTAATCCAGTTCTGTGAACCTTCCAGAACTGCAAGAACTTTCAAGGTCAGTCTGCTGACGTAAGTTGTATACCAATCTCTGTGTAAACACAAATCTGTTGATCCCCAATGGTAACCTTAAAATAAGGAGGTCATAAGGAAAAAGAAGAGCTGGATTTATGGTGTGATAGCCGTTCTACCAACAAACTCATCTAGACCTAAATGAAAACCCTTCCATTCACTTTATTAATGAATGCAGATATGTTTAATGGAGCTATGGTGGACAACAGTGGTGTTTAAAAAGCAATAAAATCAACTAATGCTTTCATTATAATAATGATAACTACATCAAAGGGACATACGTACTCAGCAAAATGTCTCCTGTAGTGCATAAACATCACCACCACAGGAGATGTTTATTGCTTTAGACATGCTCCCTTTGATGTATTTATCAGTTAAACATATTAGTTCTGCTTCACAGTTGTGTGCAGAAATAGCACTAAGGAAGACCATATTTTACATATGCTATACATAGCATCATAACCTTTGAATACCAGGATCAATAAATAAAATTAGTCAAAATAGTTGACTACATTTAGTCAACAGTGTGGATGTTGACTATTCATGGCAGCACTAAAACTCCAGCTGCCTTCATGGGTCGTTTTTGTGTCAGCTAGAAGGAATACAACTTCTAACATCTGATTATGCAAAGATGTTTTTTCTTATAGGAAATATTTCCTATCATTAAGATGGAATTAATAGGTCATGTCCTTAGATGAAGGAACGATGAACCCCACTTTGTGCGTGTTGTGTGTGTATTTATTTTGGCTAAAAGTTACTCTTCTTTCTTCATCGATTTTGATACTGTGATTTAGATAATTACGTGCCATACTGATTATTGTGCATTAGACTCAGCTGAAATCACTTCAGTTATGTTGTAGGTTATTAGTGTCTATTTATGTGCATGTATAATTGCGGATGTTGATGTCCTGCATTTATTTCAACTACTGAAAGAAAAGAATCTCTTGTCTTCCTGAAAATAACCGACGTTGTTTATACAGAAATAATGTAAGTAGTATTCAAGTCATGTGCACATACACCATCTAACTTGAAATTCTCCTGTTTTGTGACTGACGCTTCTACATTTTTTGATGCCATGCAATTTAGATGTGGAACATGGCAGGCCACCTACTGAATTATCAGAATGCTTGACACTGTGTACTATATTTTTTACATCTCTTTTGCATTGTGGTTTGTTTTTTGTCTTTGGTTCCAGAAGTACGGAAGGATAGAGAGTGATAATTATGTGTGTGTGTGTAATTTTGTATTAATTAATATATCATAAGCAGATCCAAACCGTCTTGTTTAGTTTAAGGTTCCTTAATGTAGGATATCTAATAATAGAAATCAAAGGTACTTTTTTGTTGTATCTTGTCAGTAGATTGAACAAGTATGTTATGAAAGTACTTAATTCATTGTTTCATTAGTTTTCTTGCAGAACAAAATGCACATTTTGGTATGTTGGGGTTTTTTTTTTTTCCATCCAACACCTTGCAGATGTCTATACTGTTTGAGTTAATAGATGCTGGAACTCTTTTCCAGAGCAACTGAATACAAGTTGCTGAGTGATACAATGCATTAATTATTGTGTGTGCACTCAGCAGTGGAGATTCCTCCATGTGCTCTGCCTTATTGAAATAAACACTGGACACTGAACCTTGCTAGTGTGAATGCTTAGAAACACGTAATAAGCAGTGACTTACAGCTCTTTTATAAGAAATGCCTTTGTGATCAAGAGTGAGGGAGTATTTAAAATATCTGTAGCCTGTCTGTCAAACAGTGTTTACTCAGGAAAACATGTCAGTGCTGTTGATATTATTGTGACAAGGACAATTAATAAGAAATGAACCACTTGCATTATTGAAAAATATTTTTAAGTACTGAAATGTTGACTACTCTAAAGGGCATTCTTTGAACAAGGGCTTTAGAGATGTAACTTGACACTTACATCATGTCATTCTTAACAAGCAGCATGAAATTATTTTAGCCAAGCAAACAAATGCTTATATAGGAATGAAATATGTGGGATACAAGACACAGATAGCACAAGATGTAAGAAATTCCTTAATTGTACCCTTTCCAAATAGTTGGGTTTTTTTTCTGTTTGTACTTTTACTTTAGTTTTTTAATGTGCTAAGCTTTCAGTAATTACTAATTAATACTGATAATTGATTGAGTGTGGCTTTTAAAATATTATATTGTTGAGCTTTTATTTACAAAAGAGATAAAAAAATAATCAGAGAATTATTTATTCGTTACAGTTCATGTCACATTTAATAGGGTGATGTCTGGGCATAGGAGACTTCTGTTAATTATACAGGGAAATCTTGTTTAAAGGCAAATAGCTTGATCAGTCTATTTCTTGCAAGCTATTATTCTAGTCATTAAATAAAAAGAATTCAAGAGAGAAATTGTCTTCTGAGATCTCTGTGATTTTTATAAGGGTGGGAAAAGGGAGCTCTCAGTTATTTACCAGTCATTTTATAAGCCAACAAGTGTGATTGTTTATATACAAATACTTGTTACTTCCACATTGATCTGGGCTTTCTTAGTGCCAAAATACATAATGCTGCATGCATATCAACTGCTAATTTCCATCATGTCTGTCAAAAAAAAAATTTCATTTCATATAAAGATAAACTTCCTATTTGCCTGTTCCTACTCAGTAGTGTTGATTTTAACATTTGGAAAAAACTCACCCCCAAAGCGAATTCGAAGTTGTGCTTTTGGAAGTACAAACTTTGGAAAGATGGCAAAACTCCCAAGTTAAATATCACACTCACTGATAAGAGCAGTGCCAAACCTCCTGTGCTGCCAGGATTTCAAAGAGCACTGGAATTGGGCAGAGGTGCTCATCCTCAGCACGGTGGAGTCTAATACCTGTATGAGGATATCTAAGTGGGTTTGGCATCTAGATATTCCAGATACTTTGCGCCTATTTCTATCTTGCTGCTTAATGTTGTAGAACTTCATGTGGTACAAGGGAAGTCAGTGAAATAAATGCTCTTCTGGTGCTTGTTCTCATGTCCCTTTCTAATGATGTCTCACTCTTGTGTACCACATAAGTAGAGAGCAGGACAGTGCTGGGTTGTTCATACATGTGCCTCTAGTAAATTTCTACTTCGTGATCCTTTTCTTCAAATATTGAGTGCTCGCTCAGGTACTCGCGTACTCAGGTATTAGGGTACTCGCTTCTGCAAAGTTCACAGATCAAATACAACTGGATACTGTGAAAATGTGAGAAAATACTCAAGATGTGTTGCTTTATGAAAAATACAAATGTCCAGTTTTTACTTTGACATCAGAACAAAAACAACTTTCAAAATTTTGGATACCTCAAGAAATCCAGTTTTTGTTTGAACTGATCTGAGCTGAGGAACCTTGTGATTTGGTTTTTTTTCCTTCTATACTGCCTTCAATCCACAGGGCACCAAACTGTATTTTTGCAGTGCTTGCAAACTACTGCAACATGTTGTTTAGATGACTGCTTGCATTATGTCAATTCTATATGCTACTGGTAGTGTGGCTGGATTTTGTCTTCCAGAAGATAAGCATGGTTTGCCTTTTAAGTTCAGCTCATCTGTTTTTTCAAGGCTCATGTCTTTTAATACATGGCTGTTAAGTGAAACTAGTGCCCTGGTCAAATAATAGGCTCCCTCTCCAGAGATGTTGGCTTTAACATTTCATGAGTTTTGAGAGGCAAAAGCAAGGTGTAAAAAGGTGAGGTTTTCACATGAGAAGGTGTTCTATTTCTCTGTGTCATGGTTTAACCCCAGCCAGCAACTAAGCACCACGCAGCCGCTCACTCACTCCCCCCCACCCAGTGGGATGGGGGAGAAAATCGGGAAAAGAAGCAAAACCCATGAGATAAGAACGGTTTAATAGAACAGAAAAGAAGAACTAATAATGATAATGATAACACTAATAAAATGACAACAGCAATAATGAAAAGATTGGAATGTACAAATGATGCGCAGGGCAATTGCTCACCACCCGCTGACTGACGCCCAGCTAGTCCCTGAGTGGCGATTCCCCGCCCCTACTTCCCAGTTCCTAAACTAGATGGGACGTCCCATGGTCTGGAATACCCCGTTGGCCAGTTTGGGTCAGGTGCCCTGGCTGTGTCCTGTGCCAACTTCTTGTGCCCCTCCAGCTTTGTCACTGGCTGGGCATGAGAAGCTGAAAAATCCTTGACTTTAGTCGAAACACTACTTAGCAACAACTGAAAACATCAGTGTTATCAACATTCTTTGCATACTGAACTCAAAACATAGCACTGTACCAGCTACTAGGAAGACAATTAACTCTATCCCAGCTGAAACCAGGACACCCTGGAATAAAGATGGCAAGATAGCGTGCTCCTGCTCAGAGGAACAGAGCGCTGGGCTCCGGGCCATGTTGTCTGAGCAGCCAGTGGGACAGCTGGATGGTCACCAGTGGCTTTATGGAGTCACTGCACTCCTGAAAGGGAAGATTTCTGGGGAAACACTGAAACAGGCTCAGTAACATATCTTCCACAATGGCTGAGGATGGTAAAACAGTAGGTGTTACTAGTCAGCATACCAAATCTGAGAAAGGTGCCTGGCAAAGGACTTGTGGTGGCGGTGCTGATAACAGAGTTTACAGTAAGGCCTCAGGAAAGCAGCCATAGCTCTATGAGAGTGACAAGGGGATGTCTGCTGGGAGAGTGGCATTTTTGAGAGGGCCTTGGGGATTACAGGGGTGAGGGGAAGAACTGGAAACTTGGGGTAAGTGCACTGAGAAAACAGATCTAAATGGACGTTTCTAGTTAAAAAGCTTGATGTGGAGGGTCAGGACTTGTGCATATCTTCCTGTTACCTGGAGAAAGCAGCCTGTTACCTTGTTTCAGTTGGAAAATGGCCCAAGCTTTGAATTCATGTCACTCCTGGAAGTGAGATCTGATCCAGATTAGTACCAGAGTGTGCTAAAGCTGTCTAAGAGCTCAAATCTCATTTAGAGATTGCCTTCATGTTCTCCCCAAAATGTCATATCACTCAATTGTTATGTTTTTTTCCCAGGTGCTGGAGACTATAAAACATACTAGATGTCTTTTCAGTAATGTGAAAAGTGATTTTTTTTTTTCCCCAAGATTATACTGCAAAGGGAAAACATTGGAGTTGAAAAGAATTTTTAGTAGGAGTACATGAGTCTGCCACAAATAGGATGAAGGAAAATAAAACAAAATGGATTTATAAACCATAAAAGCACTGTCAGGTTTTTAAAATGCTAGTACTCTCTGCTGGCTTTAAAGCTGTACATGGCTTTTTCTTAGTTCTTCCTGTTTCTGGTAGTCTGTGTTCCTGACAATGTTTTAGGAAACAGTGAGTGCTGGTAATCAGCCCCATACCCCTGCAAGAGCTTTGTGCCCCTCTTTGGGTATATATTGGAGTGACGTGCACAGGTTTGTCTGGAGGAACTCAGCTTGTCTTGGTTGTAAAAGAGACTAGCAATATCTTGCCCCAGTTAAGGATATAGAAGGTATTGTTACTGCATCGACAACATGAAACAAGTTGGTTAAATCCATTTGTTGTGGTCAGGTTTTCTTAGCTTCTCAACTCTGGAAGACATAAGGGGTGAACAAACCCAGGACCTGAACTGCAAACTTTTGTCAATAATAATAAAGCAGGTGGTGGGAGGTTGGTAAGAGAACTCCCAAAGAACGTAAAACCTGTCTGCTTAGTTGATTTGCCCTTTTGCCACAGTTGTTTCTGATGTGGAGCAGGATGAAGAGAGCCATAATCAGCAGGAAATATTGTGCCCTATCAGCAGAAGGGTCCATGACGGTGTCTTCCCCCTGAGTTTCCTTGTGCTCTCCCTCTGCAGAGGAACCATGGCTTACCCACTGGTTACCCGCTGTGCCCTGGGGATGGGAATTAGAGTAGGTAAGATCCGTTAGTGCCATTGCAGTACAGGTTGAGTGTTTTTAGTACTGTTTTTTAGAACTGAAACTTTAAGGGAGATCCAGCCAGTTATAGTGTGTCGGCACCTCTCACGAGGGTGGTAGGTCCACTGCTGACACTGGACGGCTTATAGTCACTGTTGTACGTCACGACACTCAAATGTAATCCTGGGACCAGCCCTTTGCCAAGCCGCTATAGCTCTACTGTGTTACCTAGCTAATCCTGCCATGTGAACAGCACATCAAGCTGTTTTGAAGGTTTCTACAATAGATGGATTTGTATATTTTCTAAAGTAGAGCTGCCCCCTCTCTTCCTCCCAGGCCAGCCCAGCTGACAAGCCCAGCAGCTTCTCAGCTGGTGGGAGAGAAGGCAGCGGGGTTGAGGGGACGTGAACTCCAGCCCTGCAAGGCTTTCCCTGCAGATTTCCCTTCCCTCGCACAGCCCAGCAGCAGCAGCCTCAGCCTCTGTGTTTTTA
This sequence comes from Haliaeetus leucocephalus, assembly GCF_000737465.1. NCBI lineage: Eukaryota > Metazoa > Chordata > Aves > Accipitriformes > Accipitridae > Haliaeetus > Haliaeetus leucocephalus. The sequence continues at coordinate 13,917,031 of NW_010972528.1, forward strand.
CACAGCCCTTGCCTGTATCTATAGCACTTAAAGTTGTTAGGGGCTCATCTCCTATCAGATTTGATACAGTCAAATCTCTCTGGAGGAGCTGGTTCAGAGGTGGATCTTCTCCTCTTTTGTTTCCCTTCACTTTAACGAGCAACTTCCTTCTCTTTGCTTTCTGGTGTGACCTCTACTTTCCCTGCATATTTTTATTTGGGAGCTCTCAATTCACCATGCGGGTGACACCTCAAGTACTTAGCAGCATATGGAAATTAAGAACAATACTGAATTGCAACATTTTCTACCTTTCAGTCCCCTAAGGCTGCTGGAAGCCACATAGCTCTTTGCTTCAGCTGAATACAGGTAGCATGTGCAAGTGTTAGAATTCAAATTGCTAATCAAAAACAATCATTATGGACAATGATGGATTAAAACTGGTTTAATAAATAACATTATGTTGCCCTCTTTAGCAGAGCAACCAAGTTATCACATTAATCTTTGGAGGCTGGGGGGAGGCAGCACCATTCATTAGAAGTGCAGTTCTGATAAGGGTTTTTGTGGGGGTTTTGTTTTGTTTTTTTTTTTAAAACCTAAACAGAAATCTAAATGCTTCTAAACCAAGTTGATACTAACACAGATTCCACACAGCAGATGCACTGGTTTGCAGTAAGTGATATATTTCAGAGCTTATAAGATGCACTATCTCCTGAAAAATTCTCTTGCTGCTTTCCAGATTGTCAGCCAGGTCTATGTCATATCTGTTTCTGTTAACTGCGTGCCTGGAGAAAATGCTTTTCCATTTTATTGCACATTTAAATTTCAGAAGCTATCTGGAATTTACTCTTTCTTGATTTGTATTTTATTAGTGCATAATATGGTATCATACTAAGTGTGTCTTTGGTTTTTGGGTTGTATACATTTATGTTGTTCTTTATCCAGGGTAAGTTCTCCTGAGCACGCCACTTCATAACAAAGCAGGAGGCTAATCACATCGTCATTAGCTTCAAAGAGAAGTACAGATAACTCTTTTTCTTTCTGCTCTGGCTGGAGATTTAGTTTAGCTTAAAGGAAATGCAACCAATGTTAATGAGAATACATAGTCTTAACTTGCATATTAGATAAGATAAATATTGAATTAATTTACACCTAAAATGTTTTTTATTGCAGCCTACGTGTTCCACAGTTATATTCAATATATTTTACATACCAACTATGTATAGTTTGGAGGAATAATGTGAAAATATATTATTTTGATGAAGAAAACAAAAGTGGGACTGTTTCTGTTAACTAGATTGGTTTGCATTTGTTTTTGAAAATTTTAATAATAATTTAAAATAATTTATACACGTACCCTCCTAGTCTGTCTGCTGGTAGCTACATATGAAAACACGAACAGCTGTGTAAGTAAGTGCCTACACTCAGTCTGCAAGCCAGGAGTGCAGATCATTCATCTTAATTGCATCCTTGAAAGTTGTGGAGATATCTGCTCACCTTAGCTGCTAAAAAGTATAAGGAAGTTCAGAGATTATATGGTGGTCTGTGCTTTTTCTTTTGTCTGGAAGGGATTTCAGGAGCCAAATATGGGCATGAAAATAGAAACACAAAAATTTAAATTGTTTGAGCCATGTATACTTGACAGATAATTCAGAGGAATATTCAACATCTGAACCACCAAAACTGTGCTTTGTTGATTGCATGTCATGACTCATGATGGTAGGACATGTTGTTCTAAAAACTTCAGTTTTAGAAGACAAAATGCTCATGTAGATATACTTAAACTATTTCAGTTAATGTAGAAATCCATGGTTTGAAAGAACCCAAAGAGTCTACAAAAAGGAACAAAAGGTGCTCTGGATGTTTTAGAATTTCTGCTTCCTGTGTCTTCTCTCTCTGACTGTAGTTCCTCATTATAGATGTGAGAAGCATCTCTGCAAATCTTACTAACATAACAATTTCATTCTCTGATTATCTTCTGATTATAATCCTTTTTTTGGAGAAGGGGAATGTGTTTTTGTATAGCACAGAGCATTTCAAACTTTGCATCGCAATGCGCTACCTGTGTGTCCACATACATTAGTCATATTGTGAAACAACATTTTATGAAATGACTGAAATTTTCAGGTGTTTTGCAAAATGCTGGGCATATTGTTACACTACTTGACTTTTCCCCTTGTCCATTACATTAAATGTTTGAAATGCCAAGCATGTTGTCAAAAAAAAAAAGTTGTATTCTGAAACATAGCAGTAGTGGGCATTCTTTTCTACATTTCATAGCAAAAGTTCAGTCCACTGTGGAAAACAGTTTTAACACCAATTTCTGATTAGAATAGTAAAAAATACATATATCTCTTCTTACAATGAGGATCACCTATAAAATTTGAATTTCCTCTATTTTGTTAGGGATGCACAAATCTGATCATGGTATTCCAGCTGAGATCTTGCAAACACTGGGGGAGAGCAATGCTGGCATTATGTCTGCGCCTGCTCCTTATGCTTCAAGAGTAGCGTCACATTTTTGTGTGTCTGGTGATCCATTATAGCCCTGTATTCTCTGTTGAAGTACTGCTGTGCAACTACTTGTTCATCATTCTGCATTTGCACCGTTGATTGTTGGTGCCAGGGTGTACTATTTTGAACTTCTTGCTACTGAGTTGTGTTGCACTCTTTCAGACTGTTTCTCCCATTTTTTAGGATATTTAATGTGGAAGCTTGTGTCACTGTGTCAGCCTGCCTACACAGGGTACTTGAAATCTGTTATGATCAGGTGTGCAAATGTAAACCTAATTGTTACTGATCTCAGCTATCCTGAGGGCTACTTCTTCACTTGGCAACAACATCTCTACAAAAACTCAAGCTTGAAGAGACCTGCATATTCTGAGAGTCTTGTTCTGTAAGAAGGAAACAGTTTTACTGGACAGTTAAACATTGTGTTTCACCAGCAAGTTCATGATAGTGGCACCTATGTATCACTGAGGGATATTTCTTGAATATTTTGGGTCTGATAGCAGATGCACCAGAAAAGTAATGGAATATTTTATATATTCTTCTCTGGTTAGTATAAGTATAGCAAGCTATGCTTTAACTACATATTATAATGTTCTTACTGTAAAATGGAGAAATTGTAAAAACAATTGTTTCTTGAACAAGTAGCTCTAAAGAATACAACCTGTCTCATTTGAAGCATGAAACTAGTGCAGGAAGTGCTTCCTAATCTTAAAGCTGATGAGGCAATGCTGGGGAGAGGATATTTTGAGTATTTACGATTACTTAATTTTTTTTACACTCTCTCTACATAAAACAACCTCAGAGGAATATAACAAAACCCTCATCAAAGATGAAAGCTGAACTTTGAAATTAATGAAACTTTAGGCTTGGTGCTCCACTCTGCCGCCCCCCCCCCCCCATTGAAAAATACCTCTCATTCTTTTTGAATTGCCCCTGAAAAAAAGAAATAAGTTATCCATAAACATCTACTTAACTAAGCTATAGTAGAGATGATTGGGAAATTAAAATACTAACAGATCTTGCAGAAATATGTAACCTTCTTCCAATTCAGACATAAGACTGTCTGCTATCACATCATCTACAGAGACCCCTCTGTTCTTGGTATTCTCTCCAGGTATCATTTTCTAGCCTTGCTCCACTGGACTGCTGAAGTAGTTTCTATGTCCCTACAGCCTTCCTATGTAAGAGAAAGAGGAGAAGATGCTTTGTACTTTCTCCCGTTACTACCATGTGAGCAGATGAAAATTAACCCGTCTGAACTATGTAATACCAGAAGTTATCATTGTATATTGTGTAAAGAATAAATTAAGATGATGCTTATGTAGCCTTTACAGAAAGGGAAAAATATTTCCAAGTCTCAGCAAAATCTTTTAAAACAAGTACATCTGCATTTGGGATGATTCAGAGGATAGTATATGAAATAAATCAGGTGTAAAGACTATAACAAGCATCATAAAAGATTCAGAAAGGTATTGAATTGGTCTGGATGAAAAGAAAACAAACATAAATCACTAGGCTTCAATTAATGTTGTGTCAGGTTTGTTTCTGGATTTTTTTTTCCTACTTAATAATGTTCACTGAAAAAAGCATCAAGTTAAAAAGGGACATGGGGAATTTTTCCAGGCTACATCACAGATGTCACAGATGTCACAGACTATCAGGGACAGCTGAGACTGATGATATAAAGCGTGGTAATAGCTTTATGTTGCTTTTATGTGGCTCCCTGTTCCCTAATGCACTTACTTTCTGTTCTAGAGCAAAACTGGCCAACACTTTAAAGTCATACTTGCATCCCTCCAGTTACGATGCATCTTACTTCAGCAAGTAGTAATCTAAAGTTTTAGATTTGTATATCTGTATATATGTAATTTGTATATCTGTATATATGTAATAATGTATATATTACTATAAGTTTGTATTATTATTAGACTTTTGGGAGCAGTTCAGATGTATTTTTAATTTTTAAATGAAACAAAGTCTGAATTTTATTGGCCAGATTGTGTGCTGCTGTTGATTCCTTTTGCTCCATCACAGCAAATGAAAGAACAGTAATTCGAGTTTTATGGTTTTGAAGTTTGCAATTATCAATGCAATCATTTTGCTGTAATTTGTCAGAATAGTCTCCTAAAATCTACTTGAATTGAAACAATTGATAAAATAGATTTAAAAAGAAAAAAAGTTATTTTTAGACTGCATTTCCACAGACGTTACATCTTTATAGCTTTGACTGATATACTGCTTTAAGAGAATGATGTATGCCTATGTACCCTTTAAAAATAAAAAAGGAACAGCCTTGGAATTTGATAAAATCTGATTGTAAAAATAAAAGCTATTGAATATGAAAAGGATACCAAGAGAATCAGAGTGGTGGCAGGTTATAAAGTGAAATGGTCATTGAGTAAGGCTCATTTTAAACACTTGTATTAAAATTTAAAGGAATTAAATGATCACATATTAATTATCCACATAAATTGAAAATACGAGCCAAGAATGTGGAAAATGGCAGCAGACTAGTGATTGCTTTTGCTGTCTGTCTCTAACAAAGCAAAGCTTTAAAAAACTTCTGTAGTTTTTCATTTGAAAATTAATTCCTGAAAGATTAAAGAAAGTCTCAGTGATGCAGACCAAAATGTTTCCACATAATTTTCTGTAAGCGGCCCAACTTGGCCTTGTGAAGAAAAATGAATCTAGCCATCTAGCATGCAGATACATAATGGCTTAGTTTGTTTATTACCTGTTTCTTGTGAAGGTTAATAATTGCAGTGTTTACACTGAACTTTTAATTAAGGTATCTTCGATTCTCTAGATTTCCGATTAACTAAAAGTCAATGTCTTTATGCCTCATGAACCATGCCTGTTATAGAAATAGTTCTTACACTTTGTCACTGCTCTCTTGAAACTTAATATTTTCAGTTTTGTTTCTTACTTTATAAATATCTCGGTGCCTGAAGCAGCAGATGGGGGAAAAATGGCACAGTAATCTGTCTCAAAGTTCTTGCATTGCTATGTCTCTTTCACATTTTAAAAATTCAGAGATAAAAAGACCCTGCTCAGCCATGACAAACAGAAGAAGAACCTGTCTTCCTTTATTAACCTCTCAACTTTAAATAAAAGATAACATTCTAGAAAACACAAGGAAACAAATATGTGCATCTCTCTTTCAGACCCATGTTTTAACAGCGAATGTAATAGCAGGTATAGCCCTTTGATTCTAGGCAGCTGTTCAAAAGATCTCTCTTTATCAGTGTAAGAAACTGAATCCTGAAACATGCTTTCTCCTGGCTGTAATCAAGCATGGATTTACTCTGGCAAGAGGCAGGCAAAGAAAAAAGGCAAAAGAAAACAAACCGAGTGTTTTCCTGGGTTTTAAGGAAGGAGGATAATAGATAATATAGAACTGGAATGGGAAAGTGAAAGGTTTAGTAGTAATGTGTATAAAGATATGGGTATTGCCATATATGATGTAAAAGCAGAAGGTGAAGGATTTAGTATTTTATATCAGAGGGATTGGCTGGCTATGTGTTGTTAAAGAACAAACACTGAAGAAATGAGAGATAAAGGAGAGCAGTATACAAAGCAACGAAAAACAGTTTAGGCTAGATAGCTCTGATGTCTTAGATAAGGTAGCAGCTTTCTAGATGTAAACTTCTGGTCTGCTTATGTCTGAGGGGCTGATTTGGTATGCACTGTGGAAAAATGTTAAGCTGACAAATTCTGAAATAGTGAACTGGTAAGGAGATAGCTGAGAGTGTAAGCTAGGGAGGACTCTCTGGATAAAAGGAAAGTAGTCACAGAGTTCTTGAAAAAAAGGGTTTGGGATCCCACGACTATCTTCTTCAATGGCGTTGATACCAAGGTGGGAAAACGGCAAAGAAATTTTCTGATGATGAAGTTGAAATCATCAACAGAGAGGAGAATTTGAATTTGATAAAATCTGATTGTAAAAATAAAAGCTATTGAATATGAAAAGGATACCAAGAGAATCAGAGGGGTGGCAGGTTATAAGGTGAAATGGTCATTGAGTAAGGCTCATTTTAAACACTTGTATTATCTTGTGTAGGAGGAATGGGTTGTCTGGAGAGTAACAACAGAATTACTGGGATCAAATTAATGATGCAAAGTGCAGGGTTGTGCTTTTGTGGTATAACAAAAGAATTTCTGCTTTGTGTGGGAGTGCTTCGGGGGAAGTGATGGCGATGAAACAGTTGGGTGTGTTTGTCGGTTACGGGATGGCCGTGACCACAGAGCTGTGGCCGGGAAGAGAGGAATGTGAATCCTCTGTTGTACTGGGGTAGGTACAGGAGAGAGATTTGATACTATTGTAAAAGGCACTGATGAAATGTTATTTGGAATGATATACGAAATATTATGTTTCATATTCAGAAAATATTTTGATCTGGGAAAAGGAATGCCTATTTTAAAGAGGAAGCTTGACCTAAGCAGCTTTTTTTAAGTTAGCCAAAGAATTGCTTTTTGGCTATTGTATCACACATCAGAGCCAGCTGCGATTTCAGTTGAACAGATCTTTGAGGAAAGGTAGGACCTATGAAGTTCCTAGGTGAGGATGGATTCTTGCTAACATTCTGCAGAGGGGTTTTAGCTGGTTGAGCTGGGTGCACTGCATAAGCAAAGCTGGCTGGTCTGCCCTTTGTGGAATTTGCCTACTAGAGCCTGGGATGCCTGTTTTTCACATGCTGAAATCAAAATAAAAAGGTGGAGTAAATAAAACAATTCTAGTACTAAATATGAGAGTTATGCCATGCATTCAGAAATGAAGGGTGGGATATTTCCATCTTCTAGGCAAATATATTGTGTCTGGTTACTGCGATCTCCACAAATCTCATTGAGAAGTAAGTTCACAAGCTCCACTGCGTGCATATATGGCTTAAGCAGGGGCCAAAGCTGTTGCCATTCTCCAGAACTTTTATTAACTTCTTATAATAGAGGAATTTGTATTTTTTTTAAAGTTTCTGACTTCCTTAATTGGCACCAAATTTGTCATGCTGGCAGTTACAACCTCAGAAAAAATGTTTGGATGAAGGATATATAGTGAAAAGAGTCAGTGTGCATAATGAAAGCAGTTAAAGAAAAGTTTTATCCAGAAAGAAAATACTCCTTTTGTCCACTGGGCTTACTAAGCTTTATGAGCTATTACCTAGATTTTCAATTTTTATTGTCATTATTATTATTATGAACAATTCCAGGGTCCTGTATTGAAACTCAAAGTTTGTTGCCATAGGCCGGTTCTGGTTATAAAACATACTTGCTTTTATGTGCTCCCAAATGCCTTGTGCCATGGCTTTTCTAATGCAGTATACTGGGAGAGTAGCCTAGGGATTTACTCATCGTATTTAATGTCAAGAGAAGTATTTCCTTTAGGTCTCCTGTCACTGTCAGCAACAAAGCAGCAAGAAAGAAGCTCTGTAGCTCCTCTCTTCTCTGCAACATCTGCAGCAGGCAAGATTCTAAACACCTCAATTCCCAGTCATGAATGAACTATAAAAACAATGTGTCAGAAATGAAAATTGTTCCATCATAATTTTTCACAGTTCTTTTTGACAAAAGCCAAACAAGTCTCATGAATACACATTTTCTGTGACCTTATACATTATGCATCAGGCTATAGTAGGAGTGTTGGGAATTCCTTGTCCCTAGTAAGGGCCTTTGAAAATGCATAGTTGGTAAACAAACCAAACCCTAGGAGTAGTGTGTACTTTTTTAGATATTATATTATTAACTGCTTTGTGAGTAAGGGCAGACACATCACTTCAGCACTATACGTTCTGATAAATCTTCCGATATAACAATATGTGGTAGAGCACTTTATATCTTCCTATTATGAACTAGAATTTGATGCTACCCAAAACTATTCTGAGAAGTCTGAACAAATTCCCACCAGAGACTGTACCACCAAATGTTGCTAGAAATGTGATAAGAACTAGTGTTAAGCTGTGTTAAATATGGTTAGTTGTTCGTCATATCACATGGTGTTTTTCAAATGGCAGGCATCTGAACCTGGATTAATAGTATTTTACTGTCTTACTGTAACATGTTGGGACACGGCATTTCGGTCTCTGAGTATAAGCTTTTTAAACCTGTGTATTGATCAGCACTAAAAAGGTGTTAGGCATTTCTTGGAAAGAATTACTGTTAATCTTTCGTGCATAGATTGGGTTCTATCTTTATGTAAACGCTAACAGAGATACCAACGGGATGATTGATTTCCAAGGAGCAGGAAGTACAGAATGTGGCTCCTAGACATTGCAGTGCTGTGCTTTCTGTCAAGAGGGTATAAAATTCCAGGGTAAGGATCAATTAGATGAAGTTGCAGGAAATTCCTCATCATTGTTAGTCAATGAAGATTTATGGTGTTTGCCTCTGTAATAATTTACTGATTGGTACCGCTTGACTAATGCAGACATAAACCAGCTGAGTTCTCAGTTTAATTGAAATGATAAGGCAGTTTGCAACTGCTTTTAGGTGTCACTGATAATTTACTCATGTGATTATGATTTAACTTTTCCCCGGCTGCTTCTACCCCAGTGGGAACTAAGAACATTACAGAAGTGAAAGTATAAATTAGCTGCAGACAAACAACATATGTTTATATCTGTTCTATAGCGAGACAAGTATTTTCAGTGAAACCCCATCCAACTTGTTGATCTTTGTTTGGCTAAGGGAAATACTTAAGCTGTTTAAATCAGGAGCTACTTTTGCCTATGCAGCTGTTTGATATGAACTCTAATGTGGCTGTAAAGCGTCTTGGAGTCCCAAGACACTTCCGTAACTACTAATAATGGTTCATGAAATATAAGTACCATACTTCAGATACAAAAAAACATTGCTCAAATTAGTACGGATAGAGCTTCTTGGTCTAAGGAGTACTGCCCAAAGTAGAGAAGTGATAAACGGTTTGGCCCCACATAACTGCAGAAGTTATCCCTAATAGTGAACTCAGCTCTCACAGCAAATGCTGCAAGCTTTAAATATGATGAAAGAGCTGTATTTTTTCCTTCAAATTCATATGGCTTTAAAGCAGAAATGTAACCTGTGCACCAAAGAAAAGCAGAGCCAAGATGAACGTCTGCCTTTGTTACTTCTGAGACAGTACTGCAGCTTTCCAAAGACTTGCTCTGCTGACTGTTCAACACCACAGCTATCAAAAGCATCAGGAAAAACTCAGAGAGTGACTATTTAACTTGTCGTAGCAGCAGATATATCAGAGATGAGGAAGGGTAGTAGGGAAGGCTACAGAGATTTAACTAAAGGGTGTGAAAAGGGTAGAAGTGATGTCTTTTCCAACAAGTCTCAGAAGTGGCAGGTGCATAACCAACTCTTATTTATCCTTGGCAAAGGTATTTGGCCTGCCACTGCAGATTTTTTATTCTGGCAGAGCATGCATGTGTCAGATATAGAAAGCTCATTCTTTTATACACTAAGGACAAGGAAACAAGAAGTGCAGCAAGTTCATGTTCTCTAGGCAAACTACAATAAGCAATAAATAGCGCATCTGAGTACAGTCATATTCATTCACTTGCCCACAGGTACAGGTACAGGTAGTACTAATAAAAATGATTATAGAAGACAAGATGATCTGAGCTTCTGTCAAGCAAAGCCTTTGGTTGATTTATGTGGAGTGAGTAGCAATGTCAAAACAGAGCATAATTTTGTACTGAAACAATGCAAAAATGGGACAGTTTTCAAGGCCTTGCAGTGACCCAAGTCATGAAAGCAGGTAAGGAAGCTTACACGTATAAGGGAGATCACAGATCTGTGCAAGTGCCAGCCTGAGATGAAAAGGGTGTGATTTTTAATTTTTTTAACAGTCTGTTAGTGCCCAGTGTTATCACTTATGTTTTCTAAAATTAGAGATTAGCCTTTGTTTTATTTTTAATTGGCAAGCATTTAACTTATATGTATATATGGTTTGAATCAAAACACTTTTTAAGGGGTTTTGATTAAGATGACTAGTTTATGAGAACATGCCTCTTGCAGAATGATAAATCACTGAGTACTAGAATATGCCTCACAAAAAAGCTTACTGCTACATGATATGGTGTATTTTCTTTCCTTCATTCTTTAAAGCTGGGTTTTTAGGCTCCAGAAAACCAGCAGCTGTAGTTATCAGTAACAGTAATGATAACTTCAGTCAATCCCATTAACTCACTGAGTACATATATTGGGATATAGTAGCTATATCAGTACGAGAAGTTAGTATTTATGTGAGATTACTGTTTTACACTATTTCAGGTAGAATGATTACTGTATATGTGAAGCAGAAAGAAAGGCTGCAGCATCTCAAATTCAGTTCTACGATTCCGTGTAGTTTTCCTTTTATTACAAATAATGAGTTAAAAATACAGTTTTGAAAATTTCTTAAAATTATTTAAACAAGTATTTTGCTTCTTAAAACTCGTCATCATGCTGTTTACAAGGACACTGAATGGAATTTCAGTCCTTAAATTTAACTGTTTCTGAGAAAGAAGCACTGTATTTTATGCAAACTTAGCTTCTGTATTTAGCAAGTGGTGGTGTACTAGACATCTCAGAAAATTACTTCTTGGTGCTTTATTTCAATAAGCTTTCAAAATGGAGAGAAAGTTGTCACATTTATGGCTTCATTCTGTAGGAAATTGCTACTTTCATTAACAGGCTACCGAAGTCAACCATTTTATTTAAAGCTGTAAGACTGACTTTATGATAGCAACAAGAACTTAATCACTTTTCAGTTAAGCTTGAATGGCAAAAAAGATGTTGAATGTATGTATACACTGTCCAGCACATAAGCTTCTCTATTGTTTTTTTCTTATATTTTAAAATAGTTTCAGTAAAGCAAAGCAAAATCAAGTAATTTGTTTATGAACTAATCTTTTCTGTAATATGTATTTGCATTTGTGTTGAAGAAGTCCTTAATTGCATGATAGAAATAGATACGTGAACATACAAGTGGCTTCTACCACAGTCAGATTTCTTTTTTTTGAGGTCCTGAAATCTTCCTGTCTGAATTCATAGCAATTACTGTACTCAGTGTTATTACCATTTTCCTAATTATTCTTGGCCTGTATCTCCTTGGCTGGTTCTGTGAAGATCGTTACTTATTCTCAACAAAGTTGAGAATCTTGAGATGAACCTAAACTATGTGGGAGAACTAGTGTTTGGAGTCAGGGTTATCTGTAAAGTCCTCAAGGTCAGGAGCAGGAATGAGGGAGAGGGTCTGGAGGAAGCAAGTGCAAGTGAGACTACTGACTTGGGCACTTGTGGGAGGCAAAAGCCTCATGTTGAGAGAAGTGCTGGTTGTCTGCTCCAAAAGTCCATGTGACTGGGAGTGAGGTGGTATAGATGCCAAGAGGAGTAGAGTTTTTGTGAGATAAATGGGAGTCTGGTGAAAAATGTGCTCCTTTCTCTATTTGTGACCAAAAATACTATCTGCTAAGAATAGATCTGCCTTTGCATGGTGGTCCCAGGAAGTACACGTAAATAAGATACAGGTGCAGCCTATTCAGCTATTAGGGAAAATTCACCTCCAAAAAAGGGCAAAAAGTCGGTTGGGGTGTTCCTTCTTGATATAATCAAAACAGCTCTCCATCACTATTTATATCTGAAACTGTTTTATTTTAACATAAGAATAAAATTCTCCCTACAGAAGTAACCAGACAATTGCACAGTGTGACTAATTATTTTTAGTCCTTTGTTTTTTGCAGCAAACTCGTTTGCCATCTCTTGGTAATTTAGTAACAGAAAGGATAGGGATGTTATTTCAGTCTCTTTCCTGCTATGTGTTTTTTGAAAGCTAAGTCAAGTCGGTAGCAGAGTGGTATTGAATTAATGGATATGGATTATTAAAAAAAATTCTTCCCATAAAGGAACTAAAGCACACCGGACTGCCTGGGGAAGTTGCATTCCTGGTGTCCCTACACACTACTAAGTAGAGGCAATGTCTTCAACACTCTTTTTCATCTGCTCTCAATTCAGGTTAAAATGTTGGTGTGTTTGAAGGGATTGATGTGCTGATGTGACAGCTGTCACATGTGCAAGACATGCTACCTGTACTGAAATACAGATTTCACATTGCTCGTTATGTAGTAGGTGAGGCTTCCACATTTCTGCCTAGGATTACTGGAAAACCTGTGTGTATCATATAAGACTGACATATTTTGGAGTTACACCTTATCTGTATAATCTAGTACTTTCTGGATATGTCATTCTTACGTCTCTGGAGAGTTTCTGTGGGGGTGATTTTTCATTAGGAAATCCTGGGCAAACGGCTAAAGTCCTGACATTCTAGTAGGACAAAAATTCTAGCTAGGTAGGAAGATCTGCCTTAGATGTGTGTTAGCCTACTATGGAAGGTGCCAGTAGACAGCACTTTATTATGTGCTAGCTACATCGCTGGGTGTAACTAATGAAAAAAAAAAAGATATGGAATTGTCTGATTATTAGACAGATTTATCAGTAGTGTATATGACAAAACAATAAAGTAGGAGATAAGATTGCTCACTGAATGCTGCACACACAGAATTCATACAGTTATAATTTATCTGTGTTACTACTAGCTGATCTAAATGATAGATCATAGAGTAGGTACCAGCGAAGTGTTGCAATACAAATCTGCCACATTAATTGCAGCTCTTATCTAGACACCTTAGCATTCGCAACACACATTTAGTAAGTGCTGAAGCAACTGTGTCTGAGAAGCAAATCTGTGTCTACAGATCATGTAGAATAGCTAATGATCAGCCTAATTAACCCCCCAAAACTTTGTGCATGACTAATAGTCAGGCAAGCTTTTGAAACCAGGTAGGAACCTGTTAAAAGCAGTTTGGATATAGAGAAACTTTAATCAGTTTACTCATCAGAAGATACTCACGAAGATGTTAAGGTGAGTTGCTTTAAATACTTGCAGTGATATGTTTGCCAATGGCAAGACTAATTTTTCTGAAGTTGAGTAGTGGGGAACATGAACGTTATAAAAGAATAAAAATTGCCAAAATAAGGTCAGTGCAACTTAACTTGAATTTGATACCAAAACAAGGTAACACAATGGACATCATCTTTCTTTACTGCTCTGCAATAAGTAAATTTGTCAGGAGGATACAGGTTTTTTCTTAGCAAATGTAAAATTTATTATATAGCAGCATGCTCATGCCTGCTGTTCACTTTTTTTTTTAAACTTTATCTAGGAGTTCAGCACCTTTGATTACTTTATTTTCTTTGAAGAGACAATTGTCTGTGCATCCATGTCTGTGTTTAAAGTCTTTTCTAATAGTGGAACAATTTTTTGTGTATTTTACCACTTGGAACAAAAAAAATAATTTGGTGTATACTTGCATATATCTAAAATAATTTATCTCAGTACTGAAGAAGAATAATTTTTGAACACTCCTGAGGGGAATATAGAAAGCTTCTGATTTCTTAACTCATATGTCAAACATATATGAAGTATGCTAGAATTACTGTTAGCTCTTGTTCCAACCATTGTAAACACTGCTGCTTCACTGTTCTGCTCGGATATCTCTGGTATCTTATCCAGTCTGCTCTCAGAGTCAAGGTAGATATTTTTTAGTAAACTGATGTTCTGTAATTTCAGAATGATTAAATTGATAGTGATTTCTTGGAGAACAAGAGCACTTGTGCATTCTGGTCATGATAATGTGGAACATGAATTACAAAAGACACCCACAGCACTATCACAATTTATATTAGTAATAGTACTAATTAGAATTGTGATTACTTTCTTGCAAAAGATCATAAAAAGAACAGAAAGTGTGACTGATTAATAAACAGTTTAATGAGGATAGAAAATGGTACAAAATTAATCCATTCTCACTATCCTCTTAATATTGTAATCTTTGCAAGAACTTTTAAACTGCTCTTCTTAAAATGCCAAATCTATGCTGTAATAGTCCAGCACACTTGGCAGTACAGTCACAGCACTGCAGGAGCTGTATTTCTGTTTTTCTCATAGGAAAATGTAAAAATTGTGTATGAGAAATTTACTGAAAACAAACTGGATAAACAATATGTAGTTTTTATATTATTTTACACATATTTAAAGATCTATGGACTGATGACTTGTATACTGTACTTTTAAAAAAATTTTGAACTCTGTGTGTGTGTATATATATACACACACACACTCTTCAAGTTTATCATTATAAATCAATATAATCATCCTTTGTCCTATGCTTTAGTGCCTATCAAATGGGTACTAAAATCTTGGCTCCAATTAAATTCCTGATGAAATGAGGAATTTATCTTGAGTTTCTGTCTCTTACCTTCATTATGGGAGGAAATGGCATCGTCTCACTCCTGGAAGGGCCGCCAGGAAAAATGGTGGTGCAGAAAGGGAACAATAAGCTACTACTGGTACCTCAGGTTGGCCCAGTCTGACAGAGTTTGGGGTGAAACTCCAGCTGCTGCCCTTCCTTTTAACCTCCTCTCTTGGTAAGGAGAAGGCCTGCTGAACTTTTTCTGCCTGCATCTTATGTGACCTGGGGTCGTGCAGGATGCACAATAATTGACTGCGTTACGGCATATGTTTAAGAGAAGTTACATAATACAAAAAATGGAGAAGACTCTACTGCTTTAGGTACAAATCCAGAACAGAAGGAGAGTATATGTTATATTTTGCTAACTTGAAAATTATTTGCTTTTCAAGAGCAGTGTTAAGGACACACAGTCTGCTTTTGGACTTTGGGCTGTTTTATTTGCTTCTACCAGAAGTTTTTTTCTTTTTTTTTTTCCTCTCTCCTCTTTCCAGACAATAATTTTTTGTGTCATCAGATGGTGCCTTTTTTTTTTTTTTTTTTTTAACCTGCTTAATTTAGTGACAGGTTGTCAGTTAAACTGCTATTTGGTTATAAGCAATAAAATCATGCATAAGATGTCCTTGGTACATTCATCTAATTTAACTAGTGAAAACATCTGTCATTAGGATCCTCTTAAGCAGTTATGATGTTGTCAGATTGTTCACAAATGCTTCTAACGCTACGTTTTCCATCTTCATCCATTTAGTAGCATTATTTAAGGCTGCAAAAGATACTAGTCTTTTCAGTACAAATATACTCTGCCGCCTGGTTGCTGGTCACATTTTCACCTATGTGAAAACTTCAATGAAAAGGTATACTGGTAGAGACAATTAGCTCAATTTTAGCTAGAGATGTTTAATTTCCATCTGTTTAATGAAAGCAGGATTGTGCCCACTGGCAGAAGAAAACCCTCTGTTGTATTTCAATGTGACATTTGCTTCTAGATAAATTTTGCTATAAAAAGATTTCCCCGTTTTCTGTTCCTCTGACTACATTGACATATTTTTACCTGCTTGACCATATAGGAGATATTTCATTAAATAAACTACATCTGGGAAAATGTCAGATACAATCATCTGGAATATATCCGAACACACCTCACCAGAGTTATCTCCAAGCCTTCCCTAGCCTCAAGCCACGTGATGTCAGTATTCCCTAGCAATGCTGTTGGCAGGCAGGACTTATTAAATTAGCCATGTTACAACTTTAATATTCTTTGATTGCATTGCGTTGGCTCAAGGAGTGTAACCTATGAAACATCAGTTACTAGGTACAAAGGTAGTTTTTAATTTTAATGGAACATGGTAGTTGATAACATACCTTTTGTGAAAGCCAAAATTAAGTGTTCATTATACAGTATGTGGCTGTGCTTGAGGTGGACTCTTATTAGTTTATTGAAAACTCTGCTGTGTAATCCCAAGAGAGACCTTTTGGTGCTGGTGAAATGTTAAGGTTAAAAACCCAGTTCTGTGGTGAAGACAAATGGAATAATCTTTAAAGCGTTCTTAGACTTGTGTTTCTGAAAGACTGCTACTGTCACAATTATTATAGCCAGTACATATTCATTGTTTATTAATTTTAGGTATACCGGTCTTGTAGAAGAAAAGTCATAGTAATCTTCCTTAAGAATGATCTTTGCTTCCTTCATAAATGCTACTGGATTTTCTGTTAACTCTGAGTAGTCTGTTCTTAAAGCTGATATGGAGTTAACAAAGGGAAGTACTAGCTGCTTCTTTGTAAAGTGTGTTATTTTTTTAAACTTTTGAAGCTACCCTAATCTAAAGGTGGTGGTGATGTGTTTTGGTTTTTTTTGTCATAAGTTACTTAAAAGAGCGATAGAACCTGTAAAAGTAGTCCTGACAAGGATAGGAACTAAAATTGGGTGGTCACAGGAAAAATAAGGGAGGGGAAACCCCAGCCCAACCCAAACAAAACAAAACAAAACAAAACAAAACAGTGCATTTTTAGTCTGGAGAAAAGGAGGCTGAGGGGAGACCTTATGGCTCTCTACAACTACCTGAAGGGGGTTGTAGTGAGGTGGGTGCTGGTCTCTTCTGTCAGGTGGCTGGAGATAGGATGGGAAGAAATGGCCTCAAGTTGAGGCAAGGGAGATTTAGGCTAGATATTAGGAAAAAATTTTTTACTGAGAGGGTTGTCAAACATTGGAACAGGCTGCCCAGGGAAGTGGTTGAGTCACCATCCCTGGAGGTATTCAAAAAATGCATAGACAAGGCGCTTCAGGACATGGTTTAGTGGGCATGGATGATGGTTGGACTCGATGATCTTGAAGGTCTTTTCCAACCTAAATGATTCTATGATTAGTTCACTGTGAAAAAAACTTTTTTTCCTAACAAATGTAAGAGCAATATGAAGAAATATTTCTTCTTATATTTTCATGTACTTTAAACTTTCCCATGTGCTTTAAAAACTGGCTTTTATTCCGGGTGAACATCCTTAAACTATCTTTATTAATGACTCTATCATTCCAGTTTTTAAGTTAGCTGTAACAAGTACCATTTTATCTCCTTTTGTTAAAACCTTCTTAAGTCTTTACTAAAGTCCTAGTAGGTCTTTCCTGCCTAACAAGGGCTGGTTTCAAAGAGGTGCAGAAAGACCTCATGAGTTCCTCAGTGACTCTGCTTTGAAATAGCACACAAAATTAAATGCAGATAAATACAATGTGATTAATAAGAGTAAAACCTTCATATATGAAGGGATGAGTGAATGACAATGACCAACACTGCTCAGTTTCAAGGTAGTTCTAGGAAAACTCAGGCCAGAAATTTAAAGTTCTAGAAAAGTGTTAGTTCAATTTACAGTAATCAATAAAAAGGAGAGCAGATATTAGATATTAAGAAAGGAGTAGAGAACAAAACAGAGGAGTCTCATGGTACAACTGGGTAAATCTGTGAAGCATCTGCATCTTTAATACTGTGTGTGGTTCTGCCACATCAAAAATGTTATCACAGAATTGGAAAAAGGGTCAGGAAAAGGCAACAAGGATGATCAAAAGCGTGAGATGGCTTACAGACTTTGAACAATTAAGTTGCCTAGGGCTCTCCAGCCTAGAGAAGAGATAACTGGGAGCTGGAGAGGCAAATAAGAATGTGTCCCATGGATTGCACAGTACAGAGATTGATTGTTCAGTGCTCTTTATGAGCAGGAAATAGGACCAAAGTAAAACATCAGAGCAAACAAGCAACTTGTTCACACCATGTGTCATGAAGCTGTGCAGAACTTCTAACCACATGGATGCTGAAAAATTACCTTGGTTCAAGACAAGCTCACGGTAGATAAATCCATTGTGACTTACTGAATACAGAGAAAACACTTTTTTTCAGGGAGTCCCTGGAACACAAATTGTTGGATACTGGGAAGGTATCATAGGGTGCTTGTCTTGCACCAATACACATCTCTGGGTATTTGTTCTTGCTGATGCTACAGGCAGGTTAATGGACCAGGTGAACCTTTGGTTTGAGCCTCTATGTGTGTTCTTATGTCCTGTACACTTCAAAATTCAGCTCTTACACTAGTGAGTAACTTAGGAATTTGAGGTATTAAAACCCTTTCTACTGAGAATTTGTATACCAAAAGCATTTACACACTTGGGGTTTTTTCCTGTATATATCTATCACTGTTGTTTCTGTAGATCTAGGCAGTGTATTGATGCTGCTTTTCTTTGTGGTATACAAGTGAAGAGACTCTTATTTTGCCTCCTTTTAATACCACTGAAGGAGCATGATGTCATCAGAAAGGTGCTTCTGACCATCCAGAATATGTCCTGGAATCAGGACACCTCTTTATAGCATCATAAAAAATAGTCAATATAAGCATGACTTGAATTTCCTTTTTTGCTATAATATGCATTGTTTGTTTTGACTCCAGCGCTCAGAGGGAGCTAGCATTCAAACAACTGATATACCTGTGTATCTCAAAATTGGTCATGTCTTGGTTATATACCTGAGACCTGGAAGGAAATAGTATCAGAAATTTTTAATGAAATGTACTTTCAAAACGTAATGGAACGTTTTGGGTTTTAGGCAACACAATGGAAAGTATTTCTAAATGAAACGTATATGTCCATATCTACTTTCAGAAGAAAAACAAGCTAGTATTTATAATAATAGTGAAAGATTCAGTGCTGGGTGTTTTGCTTCCTGGCATCTCTGACTGACATTAGCATGTGTTAGTGCAGACAGTGCTAGGGACAGAAGCAGGCTGATGAAAGTGCTTCCTTGGGATGCAGATCCAGGACTCAGAGCTAGGAGTTGAGCCATCTAGCATTGCTCCCCTTGAGTTGCTCAGTAAAATTTTTTTAAACTACTGAGAGTCGGAGTAACTGTCTCATTTTGGCATTAAGTTACAAACTGGGAAATTCTTTTTTTAAGAAGTTTTTATTGCAATCAGTGTGTTTCTACGGAAAGTTCTTGTTTTGACAAATTAACGTTTTCCTACTATTTCCATGAGAGGCCCTATGTAGGACGTACTTAATAGTTCAGAACTGATTTTCCTGCTTTCTATTGGGAAAACGTGCACAAGTCTGCACAACACTTAGCAAGTCTTTTTGGTTTCTCATTACTCTGTCTATTTAACATCCTTTCAGCTTCCTCTGCTGAATCACAGCCATAAAAATTAGAAATGACAGTGGCAAAAGGTTGTCTAACACTACCATAACTAAACTAATGGTTATTAAACATAACTATTTAGAGGTCTGTTCTCTCGGAGTCCAGTGTGATCTCTAATCCACTTCAGAAACCTTTAGGAGATAAAGGTTTGTACAGTTAAGTGTGTTATATGTCTCGAGGTGGTAGATTGGCTGATTTTTGTTTAAATAATGCTTCTGAATATGAAACGCTTGATATTTCTTCTTTTGTATATCAGAGCAAAGGCAGATTTATCATCCAGTGACTGCAATTATTTTGATAGTTCTGGCCAATTCTGGAGCAGGCCAGGTATTTTCTTGGATTATGTCTTATTTTAATACTGAAAGTATCTGGTATCAAACAAACAAACAAACAAAAAAGGACCAAAAAAAGCATTGTAATCTTTCTATCCAAATGTTGTTCTAGGACAAAAAAAAAAAAGTATTTAGAAGAAAAGTAAACCAAACATTAATATCACTGACAAACTTTGCTGCTCCATTTGGAAACCTTCAAGGCCTGGGCTTTGTAAGCTATTTCAAGACCAACACAAACATCTCTGAAATATTTGGTTCTGGGAAATGAAAACTGCAAAACAAACAGATTTTTTTTTATATGTGTTTCTGTAAAAGAGGATGTCTGCACTGTGCACCTCTGCTGCCAGGGCTCGGCTTTATGATATCTCACCCATCAGCAACTATCACTTTATATAGTAAAAAATAACTGAGTATATTTTACCTTTCTGCTCTAGGAAAAATGCATAAATATTCTTCATAGCATTCTTGACTAAATCAAGATCATGAGGCATATATGTCATATACCATATGGGTCATCACTTCACACAGATTCGGCATCATTCCAGGGGAAATATTTGTTTCTTTGTCATTTGAAATCGTCAGTCTGTTGAATACCAAACCTTTCTAAACATAGAACTATGGGCTTTTTTTTGTTGTTGGTTTTTGTTGTTGTTTTCGTTATGGCTACGTGTTTAAATTCCTATCCACTCTACCCCCCCCGCCCCTTCGTATACTATGGATTCCAGCACCAGATTTTAGACCTGAATTTGCCTTAGTGACTACTGAATGCAAAGGGTTTATGCCATCAGCTCTCTGGCCTCAAACGTAGACGCCAATTGCAAAACTATCTGTGAAGATCTGTTTTCATAAAACCTTCATATGCACACTGTGGGCCTTGGCAAAAATGTGACAGCTGATGAGCAGATATTGTTGAAATCCTTGAGAAAATTTATGGTTATTATATAAGGCTTTTCCATCATTTTTTATTCCTTTCCTTTTCCCACTTCTCTGAAACTTTCAAACATCCAGTTGGGAAGTCCAAAAAGCCCATTTGACCATTGCAACAAAATGCACATTTACATAGTAACTATTTCATTTAAAAAACTTTTCTGAAATAAGTTTTTATAAATTATTTAGAAAACTATATGAATAATAAGAACTATCTTAATATTTGTGAATAGTTTGAGCGAAGAGACTAAAATTAATTGAATAAATTGTTTGCCTACTCCTAATTCCATAATGAATTTTGGTTTTCATTTTTCTATTTGTAAAATGTACCTCATACTCTTTCAAGTTTTACTAGTGGCAAATTACTAATTAAAAATAACAGATTCCTTGAGGTATTTTATGTTTTGCGGATTCTCAAAAGTCACCTGACAGTTTGGGTGCTCTTGATTTTTAGAAAAACTTTTAAAATTCTTTCAGCAGCCTGATTTTCAGTGCATGGATGATGACTATTTTGTGAAAATCAGGCTTTTTAATGAGTCACAAATTCAGTTCCCCAAACACAATAAATTTTTAAGAGATTTCAGCCTTTTCTATGGATCATAGATTTTGCTTTTGATATCCCAGTATATATTTTGCAAAATATTGTCAGAAATGTTTGTCTTGAGACCTTTAAAGGAAAAAAATAATTATTGTATTTTAAATTTTCCTCTTTGCACTTATGCTTTTTATAGTACATCTTGCAGCAGTTTTAAAATGCCAGACTCATGGATCCTTTGTTAGTGCATAACCCATGTTTTAAAGGGGTCTAAGTATAGTTTTACACAACACAACTGTTCTTGTGCAGAAATTATGACATATATAGGAAATCGCTTGGGCATGTAAAATGTTTTTAATGGTCATCTTTATCTCTGCTTTTCAAAGTCTTCTCTTCACCAGTCCAGGCCCATATTAAGGATGCAGGTAGTCTCACTCCTTGCTTAAGAATTTTAAAGGAAGTATCCTAAATAACACAATAACAGTACAATTCTTGCCATCTCTATAATTTCTTGACTGCTAATACAAATTTGCATCCCTGCACTGAAGCTATTGGAGATTTGCATAACCGAACATTTTCATGGAACTTAGAATAGCTGAGGCTTTGGCTATTGCCCAAATTGTCATTTTAATACAAACATATTGCTCTCTGAAGAACAGTATTTTGAAAATTGACTTCTAAAACTTGATCCCTAAAACAGCCAGTTTGATTTTCAGTCACTCACTGAAGTCAATGGACCTACTAATCAAGTTTGAAGTTAAATACACTTTCAAGTTCTTAAATACCTAAATGAGAACTTGGAATTCTATCTCCTTTGATTATTACCAGTGTGAAAATAATGGCCATATGTTTTAGGTACTGACTGACTACTGAAAGGAAAATTAACACAAGTGTTATTATATTGATGCTGCAGTGCTCATAAAATGAGATTAAGATTCTCAGAACATGACAGTATGCTGTAATAATGGGATCTCAGCACGTTGCAAGGGATGGGTAAAACCATGGTCAAGCAGAGAAAGAATTAAAGGCATGGGCCAAATTGTGTCAAATCCTTTATGCTCTTATGTTTGAATCTTTACATTACTTTTCCTTCCTCAAGGTTTTCCCTAAGGACTTTCATAAGGAAAACCACAATCTAGCATTAGCAATTCAATTTAGTCCTAGTTATTTCAGAAGTACTTAAAAAAGAAAACAAAGGACCTTTAAGTCATGTGGTTTTGTTGCTGTTATTACCTAGCCAAACAGGCAGTGAAGCACTAGGGCAAAGTCAGCAAAGGAGTGTAGAAGCCTGGGAAACTGTTCATAGTGCAACAGAAAACCAGTATGTGACCAACTACAAATATACAGCTGAAAATATAAATTCTGTAACTTCAGAATTTTGTACAATAATGTGTTTCAAATTACTTATTGAGGTTCAGTAGAGTTTGCTGTATGTGAGCAAAGTATGATTTATTGCCACAGAATATTTTGTTATAATAATTCTTCAAAGTCTGTAACACTGTAATTAGATGTCTTCAATTTTTCAAAATGTTCTATCTGTCCATGATAGACTTCTCCGTTTATTGTTGTCAGACAAAAACCACACACATCCATAATGTTATTGCATGCCCTCTGGCATTGTTCATATTTAAAATTCAAAAGGAATTGTGTTACACTGCAAGATGGCTGACAGTGGTGCATAGCGGGTAGCATTACCGGCTAGATAACTTTCCTCCCAGTAATTTTAATATACCAGCAAATTAAAAGGAGCTCGATATGAACTACAGAATGCCCTAAAACGTAGACAAGACATGCGGTGTAGAATTGGACAAGAAACAACTTTTGTATATCTGACGTAACAGCTCTTTCTGGCCTGGGAACAGGGCTTTTCTTGCATAGGCTCAGGTAAATCCTTTGGACTGATTCTGGTGACATTAACATGAATAAATAAAAAATGTAAAATGAATGACATTGCCAATCCCAATATTTGTTTGAAATACTTTTAAACCTTCATCTCAAAATCACAGGTGAATTTAGAAGAATTTAGTCCCACTAAATTCAATGGGTTTTCAAATTCTATGTGTGTAATTTTCAGTTATGGTCTGGCGCTGTCAGGGCCAGGGGCAGTAATGGCTCCCAGCTGCTTCCTGGTAGGCTCGTTAGCCCTCACTGACCTTGGAAATTCCACTGAAATGATTTTTTTTTCTATATTGAACTAGTTAGCTGTGTTAAATTGTGACATGTCACCACAGAGTGAGGGGAAAAAACCCAACAAACCCAAACCAAAACCCAAACCTCTTCCATGTTGAAACAGAATCATACTCCCACCTCTATTAAACTCATAAGTTTTTGGGAACAGATTAGGCTTTTTGTTTCTGTTTATATGTATATGTCCGCCACCCTTTTAAAGCGTTGTTTTTACAATGTGTAGAGTGAATGCCCTAGTGTCCTTGTCTGTCTTTAAAATAACATAAACCAGGTGTCATGAGTTATGAGAGGAAACTTGAAGGATCCTGTTGCAAATGATATACAGCAATAAATTAGAAACAACTTGGTCCAGACAAAAGAAAAATAAAAAACATAGAATACTGAGTGGATTTGTTACCAAATTATAGCAGAGGCAACTGATAAAGTATTTTCTTAGGGTGAATTTCACAACAAAGCAGTTAATGAAAGGAATTAAAATACGCAGTCTGGATATGACTCCAGATTGAATGCTCTAGACTTTGTATCCTTTTTCATTTATATGTGAGAAAAGACACTACTGATTGTTTCAGCAGGCAGTGAGATTTGTGTAAGCAGACTTAAAAAGCAATTTCCTTAGTTTTTATCAGTTTATCTTCTACAGAAATGTAACCATCTATCAGTATCTTAAGCCTATAAAAGAGATTCCTCTGATCATGCATGTCAAATTTAATAAAAATTAATTATTTTCAAAGTAGAGAAATCCTCCCTAAATGCTAATAGAGGACCATTTAAAATGCACAAAGTTAGTAAAATTATGTGCCTCTGTGACCTATTTGCAGTGTAAACACAAGAGATTTTCATGCTGAAGTGCTACCTTTGTCAGTGGGACATCTTGCCAAACTGCAGGGATTCTCTTTATGCCAGCTCCCTGGGGAAACACTTGAAGCCTGGATCCAAAATGGCTATCAGGTCTCTGATAATGCCTGTTGCTATATTTGGTTTTTTTTAATGTTTTGTGGTTTTACTTTTATAAAAAAACTGTTCTGAAGCTATGCTTGTTTGTGTATATGTTCGAGCCATTGGTTTTGGTTAAAAAAAAAAGTACCCTCTCCACACACTGAGGTGTTAAAAGAAGGGTGACTGCTTTGTTTAAAGGTAAATTTCTCAAAGTAGCTGTTCAGAGGTATATGAAAATCATCAGGGGCAATCTTTTTATTGTTTGTCTCATGTTGGTTAATTTTATCACCAGGATATTCACCTTTTGAAACAGTTTGCAAGAACATAGCTGATGTATATATTTTCCGAGTCGGAAGCGTCTTCATTTGCATCTAGCCCTGATTTTTTCTATAAAAGGCTGTAAGTTCACAAAATTAAGAGGCTCAGAAGGCTATTTAATGTAAAATATTGTAAAAGCTCTGACCTGGGAACTGACACCCCTCAAATTTTACTGGTCAATGTGTTTTTGTGAGGGGATTAGATACTAGGTACAGTATGCAAGTAAAGTTCTCAGGCTAGCAGCAACATAGAGATCCTCAACCAAATCTGCTGCTGTCACTGGAAAAGCAAGCATAATTTACAGATGTTAATATCTTCCATGAGATATTTTGGGAACCCTTATAGCCCCATCCTTTCAGTTCCTGTTTGTACGTCTCACCATTTTGCAGGGCTGCTAACAGCCTCTACTGACTGGTTATATTTGTGCAGGAGACGTGGCTTTTTCTGGCTGACACACAGACAGAAGAATATGTTGGAAATCCTGTTCTTTCTGTGCGATACTTAATAATGGAAAATAATATAAATTGGAACAAGCTTATTTAAATCCTTCAGACATGTATCATGTTTCTCAGGAACTGGCCAGAAATGGCTAAATAAATTAGACCAGAGTCTTCAAAGGAGAAGTGTTTTCCTACCATTTGAATTCAGTCAGTATCTTACATAGCTAAACAAATAACAGGTGTGAGTTTCAATGAGAAACACACAGTTCAAAAGTTTGAATCTGATTCACACACCAGTGGTCAGGCTGAAATAGGAGGCTTGAACTTATTATACCCATGTAAGGAGTTTCCTGGTCTTGGCTTCACAGACGGGAGCGCCGGGGAGGAGGCAGCTCTGCAGGCGAGGAATGTGCAAGGATTAGAAGGCATACTTTAATGTAAACCAGATTTCTCATAATCTGGGGGATGGGACTTCACAAGAACTGCGATATTACCAGTCACCAACCACTTTAGTATCCAGCAGCACTGTAGTAAGTTGAGAAACCCTGAGCCTAAGCGGCTCTTGCAGCCTTGCTCCCTAGGGATGGGGCTGGAGGGAACCAAGGGAGTCATTCAGCAGAGCCCCTTGCAGTTCAGAGGCAAGCAAGGAGTACATAAAACAATAATAAAAGCATCAATTCTTCATCACCCCACCTTTCCCACCTCCCACTTGTGTCCCAAAAGCCACCGACCATTCCCAGCACCTGAGTTCCTAGTGCTAAAAGAAAAAAAGCCAATGGCAGAACAAAGAAAAGGCCCTGATTCTGCATAGGGATTTCTGCCTGTGCTTTCACCATCAGGGGCTGCTGTCACCAAGCAAGGCTGCCCGGCATGGTGCTGGCAGCTGGAATACCGGCAGGGGGTCATTTGGCTGAAAAAATTACATGCTTTTAGTGCTTGTTTACATAAACTTTCTGGCAAACGTAGTTGTGTTATGTTAACATCAGTATGTTTTTAGGAGACAATTTTTCACCTGTCTTAAGGCTTTTTATTACTCCCTATCTGTAGTTTCTGAATACATTCCCTACATGATGGATTGGCAGGAGATTTTTGTGGAGTTCTGACTCTATTATCCATCAGTGAACTCTCATAGAAAATAAATTTGGAATTCGTGATGATGACTATCATATCAGGATTTGACTCTGTGAGCTATGTTTCTTCAGATCGCATTTCTTATGTTATAAATAAAAAAACTTACCAGGGGAAATAAAAGGTTCATGGGAATAAATACGCTCAGAATATATTATATTAATAACTGAAAATGAACAATACATTTAAACTGTAAGCTGTTCACAAACAAGTTGCCACAAACTGAAATAGATTATTTATTGTTGTTTTGATGAAAATATATCTAATTAGGCTCTTAAGATGAGTACCTGAATTATGTAGCTCATTCAAATGAGAGCCAATAAAATCTTAATTACACACTCTATTACCATGTATTTCACATGCTATATATCTTTACCAGAAAACTATCTAAATATTTGAAAGAGTTAAAAACAAAGCAAAAAACCTTTTCCTTTGAAAACTGGCAGCCATAAACCCTCATCTTGCAAACATTTGCTCATGTTGTCTCATAAGAAATGCCATTGATTTTAAATCATCATGGTAAGTGCTGAAAACTGAGCAGATTTGTGCAATCCATTAGCAAACTTGAGCCCTAAAGAGCCAAGTACAGAAGCAGAGAATTTAGCCTTTACTAATAAATTTTAGATTTCTCTAAACCAACTTCAGATCACTTTTGTTCATGTAAATACAAAATTTCAATTGTTTTATTTTATTGTAAAAGGAGCATTATATAATATATAGGTAGGTTTTAGAGTTAAGAAATTACAAAATGGTACGGAAAAATATATCAAAAACATCTAAAGCATGATAAATTGTAGAACACCTTTGAAATATCCAAAACGTAATGGATGCTCTAGTGTCTTTGCAGGCTCTCATTTTCTCACTGCTGAAAAGAGCTCAATGAATAATCTGATCAGGTATTCTATTAAATTCCACTTCCTTGCTTTATTGACTCAAAAGGATGGGCAACAAGGGAGTAGTCATGCCAAGCCAGGCTGGGGGCAGAGGAATGCCATTGAGTATAAGGGTGAGATCTTGCTTAGTATGATCAAAATTGTTAGAACAAATTTGTGAGGTATTGACTAATAAAATGTCAGTGTGAAACTGTGGGACAGCATATGAGGTGCTTTTAAGCATGGAAAGTAGCTGACAAACAGAAAATGTGAAGAACTGCCTAGATTAACAGCTAAAGAGTCTGAAATGGTCTGCTCTGCAATAGCAAATATGACTAGAGCTTTTGCATTTATGAGATTTTCTGGCAGCGCTTCTCTGAATAGGGTATGGTATATACGATATGTTCTTTGTGTCTATCTCTGTCACAGTTAATGAGATTTAATATATGCACACCAAGGGTGTATTGTATCTGTAGGTACAGAAAGAATTGCACAGCATTGCAAACATTCCCTAATGTTACCCATCTTTCTTTTGGATCTGCAAGATCAGGCTACGCAGCATGGATAGCAGACTAAAGAGAGAAGCATGCCTTTGTTCTTACTCTCAGTTTGTGTGTTCACTCTCCGTTTGTACGTTCATTGTAATATATCACCCTAACACTTGCAAACTAAAAAATGAAGTACTTTTTGCATTTTTAAGAAGTTTTCTTTATGAACATGGAGTGATAGAGCTGTTTTAATACGTGGATATACAGCAAGAAGATAGGATGTAAAGGCCCAGTTTACTACCCTGGATTTACCTCAGTATTGGACCAGTTCTAGCCCAGTGTTACAACTCCGTAGTTCCTCAATTACAGTAGGCTGGAGAATCTGTCCCTTTAAATATGCTGAAATTTCAGCATTTATTTTAACTGTTTATTCTGAATCTCACTGGTCTGAAGTTACAGACAAACTGGAGTTCAGTCTTCTGAAAATAAGCAGATTCCATCCCATTGATTTCAGTTGCTTTTTTTTTTGTGGCAGTTGGACCTCTAACATCAATTTCTGACAAAGAAGCACTAAGCTGAATAATGGATGTTGACTCCTACAGTTTTGGCTGAACTCTTGGCCTTGCCAAGAGGAAAATCTCTCAAAGTTAGGAGACTTTTTTGCTTCCCAAATACATGGATATATGTAGTTAGATAGGTACTCCAAATATTTAATCAAAACAGGCTTTTTAGAACTAGCCAGGAGGAGTCACTGAATTCTTGCCACACTCAGAACGCAGAGATCTGAACTGGGCTACAGCTAAGATGAATCTAAAGGAGATTCAGGCACCAGAGGGTAGGATAAAAATAGGCGTGTATATATAGTTCTTTAGAAGAGCTGTGTCTTTTTAAAAAAAACAAACACAACAACGAACCAATAAGTGATGCCATCATAGAAAATGGTGCTTGCTACCACATTTTGTGTAAATTCCTACTGATTATAATCTTCATTCTGGGGAGTAGGACATTTGCATTAAATTTTCTTTCCTACTGCAGCATTGAAGGGTGTCTCCATATGAAGACCTCCTGAAGCCTTGTTATTGTGCAGAAATTAATGAAATAGTGTAAGGAGGAGGACAGTGCTGACTGCAACCTGAAGGGCATTTTGCTGGGAGGCAATTTGTAGGGTTCCACCACACCTTATTGCTATAAAGCCCTAGATATGCTTTATGGAAGATGTCAGCAGGTACAAAGAAAGATATTTATGATGTAGCTGGAAACTCAGGCTTCACATTTCACAGAATACAGTAACCACAAGGCTACTAAGCCATACTTCTTTTAGTCTCATAAATGTGTAAATGTGTATAAGTTGGTTGTTTTTTTTCATTAAAAGTAGATTAGTTTTGATAGGAGATGGAGTGGCTGCCCCTTTCTGTGAATACATACAGAGATGGAGCATTGATTGTGATGATAGTGGAAGACACAGTTAACTTTCCATGTAGAGAAAGCATATGTGGTTCTCTGCTAGTTTATGAAATCTTGAGTATTACACAAGAACTAAGAAATTACTTGCACAATCTGCACTGGTAACAGCATTACAGAGAACTTTCAGTTTGAATTTTCTCAACAGTGGAAGGCTTCTAGGTAGAAATATTTTGGCATGACAAGTTTAACTTAGACTTTGAGTTTAATCCAAGTGAAATCAGCAGAGGTTGATACCCCTCTTCCTTTCCCCCACCACCTTACAACTGAAGGCAGGGTGAGATCAGCTGCTGGTGTTAGGAGGCTCACCTGGGTGGCAGAGGTCCCAGGTGTTGCCTTTAAAAAGCTGAGCGAGCAAGGAGGGGGGTGTTCTTGTGGAGGTCTGCTCATGAAGGAAGAAGCTCCTCCAGGTAAGTTGCTTGAGGAGTTGTTATCTCTTAAGAAATAAAAATGTCTGTTCTTGCTCTCTAATGTCGTGATGTTCATGTATAAATGTATCTTTTGTTTATGTATACATACATTTATATGTGTGTATTTAAGAAGGCATTGTGGGGATGAATACTGGGTTCTGTGCAATGGAGAGCAACTCAAGGTGAATTTTCTTGGCTGTAGAGCTTGAGATACTTGCACTTGCTGCTTTGAGCTCCTTAAGAGGGCTAGATGGTAGAACTTGAGCTTTTCTTTTTTCCCCTAATAAACTTAGACCTAAAGCTGAAAAAGAAAGCAAAATGGTGTTTTCCTGAAGTGAGACTATTTGTGCTGTTGATAGCAATTATGGTGGAAACATGCCCGCCCACTCTGTTATAGAAACATGTTCAGGTTATTTGTATAATAGTCATATGACTACTAGCGCAATATGTGCTTTCTTCCTCAAAACCTTAGCCTTAAAAACTATGGTTGAAATTGGACCATTGGGGATGATATAAATGAGGCCTTTCATTTTTAAAGCAGAAGGGAAAAAATGCTTAATGCTGTTACAGTAAACAAGCTTGCAATGCTCTGTAATGGGCAAGGTTAATTGTACCTGAGTCCCACTACCCATATATACCATTGTTCATAAAATACTATTAATTGAAATAGCTAAATGGTAGCTAATTATTGAGCTTTTCGTCTTAAAAGAATCAAATAAGTTGGTGTGGAAAGGACGTAGTAGTTAAAAAAGTGAATGGTATGATTAGGTAGCTAATTCATTAAAGGTATCTCTGCTGCTGGTTCACATCGAAGGTTTTAAGTAAGTCAGAATTCATTGAATAGGGTAACTTGGAGTATGTGAGCTGAGCTCTTTTTCTGTTTCCTTTGCATTGCGTAGAGCGGTTAGCTGGAATGAGGTGTCTGGAAGCAATGAGTTTCATTAGGAGGCACAGGGTGACTGCTGGGGTGCTGGACCCCAGGCTGTGGTGCCCTTGCGGTGCCAGCCGGTGGGCTCCCGACCCGCCTGCAGTTGTGATGGGAAATGTAAAGAAGAAAATCTGTCTATGCTTTGGTGGAGCAGGCCTACGTGACGCAGAGCAAATGGACTTTTTATACTCTGTATAAATAGAGAAACTTAATGCTCCATGAAACCAGATAAATCTCAAACTCATGAATGTAACTGAGCCACTGACTGTGGTTTAATATGCTGTTCTGCAGTAGAAAAGCAGTACTACAAGGAAATGGCTGATTCTGGCTAACCTTTTGATGAATTCTCTATTTCCCTTATTTCCCAGTGTTCAAAAGATGATTATCCTTGTCTTGTGCTCAGTTCCCGGGAACATACCCAAATCTAGCCAGACAGTGGAGAGTGTCTGGGAGTATCGGTTCAAGAGCGGGGTCCTGACTGTAGCCAGCTCAGGGTGCTTGATAACCAGATGAACCCAGTTAGCTGTGGAACTGAAGCCAGCTGGGGTTTTCCACTGCCATCAGGAAAGGGGGAATTGGGTCTCAACCTCCCTGAGTCACCCATCTGGAAAACAGGGTTAAAAAGAGTGGTTGAAGAATGAATATTGAAATTATTTTGAAGGTTAAACCTGGGATGATGATGATTTATTATCAGGGTGGCAATCATCACCATTCTGTTGTTAGCACAACAGCTTTTTATGGAGTTACCTTTTACAGCTGGGGCTTGCTATGGTAGTTTCTTTTCCTTTGCTTTTAAGCTGCTTAAGTGTTCCTGCGCTATTGAGCTATACTGCACCTCTGGCACTGCCAGATGTGTCGGGATCATTATGACTTTTTGCTGACTTCTGTGTAATATAAATAGAAATACAACGGAGCAGACATTGAAGTAGAACCAGTAACAGAGCACACTGTTACTGCTACGGTTTGAGGTTAGCTTGTCCCTGGTAGGTGAAGGAGTTCCTGGAAAGAGTATAAAATATGAATTATGTAGCACAGATAATTGTGCAGGGGAAGAACGGGTATTTTCAGAAAGTTTATCTGACCTTTTGGAGTTCAAGTGAAGTTTATATGTCCAGCTCATAGCCCATAAATTTTTAAAGCAGAAAAAACACCCTTTCTCCTTTTTTTCAGTGTAATGAAGACATTCTCCTCTCTCTCAGTATAATTGTGTTGTCAAATGGAGGACTGTTCAAGTAATCAGCAATGTAATTAGGAAAGCTTTTTTGCTTGCTCTGTCTTCAGTTGAAATACAATCCTTAGTTCTAATGCTGTTTGCAGCAGGGCAGCTTTCTTAAAGGAAAGAGAGGGGAAAAAAACCCCCAACCTTTAATGAAAAAGAGAGCCAAGGGAAACCGATACATTATATTTTTATAACTGTCTCAAAAGCAGCTTCAGCTTTCTATTTTTAGCAAATCAAAACCAGGTTATGAGACTTATAAAATGTGTTGTATGTAACTGATCTTTTCTTTCCCTTCCCATCCCCCTTTTTATTCCTCCCTTGGGAATTGCAGATTCCCATGCTCTAGGATATCTTATTTATTAAGAGAAGTTAAACTGAGTAGCTGGAGAAAAGTCTGCTTTGGAATTATACTGGCATGACTTGCAGAGGTTGGAAATGAGCAGACATGCTCTGAAGACTGTTTGATTCCCTCCACTAGGGATTTCTGTTGCATTTTAGGGAAAATTTCTCAGCTTTAGCATGCTATGATTTATTTATTTCTAGACACTGTTAGCTATTGTTTTCTGCACATGAAATATTTGAGACTTGGAGCTGTTGATGAACAAGTGGGACTAAGAGTTTAAAAGAAAACAGGCAATTTTTGAGAGGAGGATATTGCTAATGAAAGAACAAGTTTCCATTTTTGCATCCCTTGGAAAAAAAAAAGTGGTAATAGAAACCAGTAGTGTGCTTGGAAACACGTGTGACTAGAGCTGTAAAACTTTTCCAGGGCTGTGCTTGAGGAGGTGAGCAGTTTATAAGCTCGAAAAAAGCCTAGACCCTGAGACAGTCCTATAGGCTGCATGTGATTGTTAGTAGCTGTGAGAGTAAGGACTCCAGTGTGTCTTGTGCTGGATGTGTGATCTGTGCAGGGCTGCATCCCTGGGAAGTAGAATAGCCACTCTCCAAAGGCTTAGTTATATCAGACAAGTAATTTTAACCAACAGCAAGGTATGTAAAATCACACCTGCCTTTAAGCCTGTTGATTTCCAGTGGCGCCATTCATAAGCATATGCCTAGTTTTTCTAAAAAGTGCAACTAGATTGTTGTTTCTACTTATTTCATGACAACTTTGATGTACAACTTTTTTTTCAACAGAGGCTGATAGGCTGTTGATTTACTATTTTAAGCAGATTAGATGAGGTGATGGGAGGAAGAATCTTATATATATTCATGTACAGAAAATAGATGGCTGTTTTTACAAGAATGAAAACCAGCTACCCTTATTACACTTTTTATAGTATCCTGCATAAAGTTTTATTTAATAGCTTACCATAAACTTTCATTGTTGTCTTTCTTTATCAGGTAAAACCAGGTTCTCCTTCATCCTGGTTGCTTTTTTTATTTCAGCCCTCCAGAACCTTTGTTCTAGGAAGGCAGGGTAGGTGGGAATTAGTGGCTGGTTGCGCTAACATTGCAACCTGATCTTATTTAGAAATTATATTGAATTTTATTTGGAAGAACCACCAGTTGACCAAAACGTAGACATTTTTGATGAAATTCTGTGTGAAACCTTTTGATTGCAGCTGATAAATACACAGAAAATTCTCCTTTTGAAAGATGTGGGCTAAATTTTTACTTTGGCTGGAACAAATGGTGAAAAAAGACATCATTCAGAATTTTAACAGATTTTTAAATTAAACTTTATTTTAAAATGTTATTTTTGTGGCTATATTAAAATAATTTCAGTTTTAGTGTAATTTTGATACAATTTTCACTAATTTCAAGTTGAAATATGTACTTGTTAAAATTTAGTAGTCTTACTTTTTGTTTAGCCAGAAGAAATTAAAAATAACTTTTGGTCCAAACCATTTTTTTTAATTAAGTCCAGATTAAAAAAATGTTCTGTGTTTTTGCTCTTCTGCCATTATACCTGCTGTATTCAGTGTTATGCACAGGACCATATAAGCAATAGATGGGGTTTTTGTTTGTTTGGGGTTTTTTTTGTTAGAGTTGTCTCACCCTTGAGCCACTATTATCTATATTCCATTTACTTCTAAACCAGAGAAAAGACACATTTTTGTTGGAATCAAGATAATTTTATTTTGACAATTTCTGGAAAAATGAGCACAAATGTATTTTTTTTAATCTGTTCTCATATTTGGCTTATGTTTTCAGAAAACATTTTGATGAAATTGCATGTAAATATGTAAAATGAAGATTTATAAATGATGAATATTTTTAAAGAAATTTTTCTACTGCGTAGATAGTAAAATGTTTTTTCTGGTTGGTGGTTTTTTTGGTTTTTTTTGTTTTAAACTGGATTTTTCCACTGTAGGGATAAACCAGGGAGTTGAAGTGCCTTGACAAAAGGGAAGCAGTCTCTTACGTAATCCTTATGGAGATCAGATAGAGTCTGAAGAAGGTCAGATTTTACACACACATAGCCAAACCTTCAGCACAACTTAGCATGTCAGGTATTGGAGCCTTCCCCCCAAATAAAATGAAATACCTAATGAGATCTGATCTTATCTGAAAATCTGAAATATGACGATTCTAAAAGCATTGGTTTCTTTGCACATCAGTAAAGGTAATTTACAACGTTTTATCTGGAAAATATTTAATCTTCTCTAACAAGGTCCAAAACATCCAACTTTCTCCTTGTATCATATCATTAGATGTGTACATTGCCAGTACTTGTCATTACCTTCTTACTGTAGCTGTCTCTGGGTAGCACACATGATCCGCCGTGGAGGAATGAAGAAAGCTTAACCTGTGTATTGCTGCCCGCCTCTGACTGCGCCACTTTGCATTTGCTGCTGATGAGCTCTAGTGCTAAACCTTTCCAGACTCGCTTTTTGAAATTAATTTCCTTCTTGTGGTGTTTCAAATTGAATAGAAATCTCTGAATATAACTCCTTGAGGAGTAAGCATTACTAATCCAACCTGGGGAGAATTCAAACTACAGGTTATGCATTGGTATTGGGTGCTCAGTCATCTTCATCCCGCTCTATTGAATCTTTCTTACTAATTTTGATTTAAATAACTATGTAGCCACAGGAAAATATGTTTACATTAAAGCTTCCCATCTTGAATTCCTGTATCTGCTCTGAAACAATGTCTCTTTAAACATATGTTTCACAGCTCCTTTATTTGTTAACTGTTTGTTGCAGGTAATGTTTTGGGAAGCTGCAGATGCAGTTCCAGGCAGAGGAGAGTGAAATGGCAGTATACCTGCTGTAGCTCCATCTTGGAAACGGTTGGGATCAACGTAGCAAGCATTAATTACGTGGTCAAACTACGTAGACTAAGCTACATGTTTAGGTTATAAGGTTCTGAGGAACAGCCCTTTGTATGACGAGAAAGAATCTTAAAAAGTGTAAATCCTCTTCTGAGGTGTCTAAGTGTAGCAGTATGAATGTGGACTCTGAAGAGTCAGGATCTTTAGTAACTCTTCCCTTTAGTGCTATGATTTTAAAAGAATAATTACAAGCCATCTTTGATGTATGCATTCTTAATGACTAAAGAATAGAAATTGTATCAAACAATCTTACTTGCTTCACAAAACAGGGAAAACTTTCTTACAGCTAAAGTCAGATAGCATGGGGAGTTACCTTCTTTGTACTAGTAATTGTATAAATTAGGCAGTTTATTGTGCTTCTATTATTATGCCTGCAAGTGTACGGGGAAGAATGTGTTATACATTGCAATCTAGTAAATGAAAAGTGTCACAGAAGGATCTGCAGGAAAGGAATCATGAGGGACTTGAAGCCTTACCTGTTGCACACTTGCACTCCGAGCACACATTGCAATAGGGTTTTAGAACTGAACTCATTTTCTAGTCACACAGGATGCTATAAATGCTGCAGTGCGCTTTCTGCTCTTGAACATACATGTGCAGCTCTTACTAAAGTCTGAGGCATTATTTGACTCAAGATGTTTTGGCAGGATTATTTTAACCTCAGAGAAGTTCTGGATTTAGCTTGCAAGGATGAAAGAAACCAAAAAATGGAAAGGTTTCAGAAAATGGTTAGGGCTTCTTATGTTCTTAATCAGCTGAATGCTGCATATGGTGACTAATGCTTTTGATTTTTTGGATTTACACTTTTCTCCCCGTTCCTTATAATATGACAGGCAAGCAGAGGGAAAACAATATTTCTAAAAAGCACTGTTGTTCTATATTATTTTAGACACTGCTTGAAAATTATTCTTGCTGAAAATTTTAAAATTGCTTTTACAAACCTTTATTTTCTAAACTGTGATTTTAACAATTAAGAAACTTTGAAGCAAAGAACACCTTGGCATGCAATTGCTTTGGAGTAGGTAAAAGACAAAAACATCTAAAGTATTTTCAGACTAAACTTTACTCATGGCTGCAAATATTTTCTTAATTTAAGAAGCAGAGTACTTTAATATTTAAAGTGTTGCTTTTGCATACGGCACCTAATAGTGATTTTTTTTAAATATATTTTTTTCCCTAGCTGCTTTGGAGATAAAAGTTATTTCTATACCATTTAGATACTAAGTCATGTCTAAATGCAGCCTGGTGAACATGTCTCAAGAATATGTGTAGCTCATTGGTAGTAATGTTTAGAAATCTGTTTGTTTCAACCTACTGAACATAACCTATTATACTGGGTTTGTGTGGCAAGGTTCTGGTAGCTGGGGGGCTACAAGGGTGGCTTCTGTGAGAAGGTGCTAGAATATTCCCCTATGTCTGACAGCCAATGCCAGCCAGCTCCAAGGTGGACCTGCCGCTGGCCAAGGCCGAGCCCATCAGCAATGGTGGTAGCACCTCTGGGATAATGTATTTCAGAAGGGGGAAAAGTTGCTGTGCAACAGAAACTGCAGCCGGAGAGAGGAGTGAGAAGATGTGAAACAACCCTGCAGACCCCCAGGTCAGTGAAGAAGGAGGGGAGGAGGTGCTCCCGACATCAAAGCAGAGATTCCCCTGCAGCCCATGGGGCAGACCATGGTGAGGCAGGTTGTTGTCCTGCAGTCCATGGAGGTCCACAGTGGAGCAGATCTCCACATGCAGCCCGGGGAGGACCCCACGCCAGAGCAGGGGGATGCCCGAAGGAGGCTGTGACCCCGTGGGAAGCCTGTGCTGGAGCAGGCTCCTGGCAGGACCTGTGGAGAAAGGAGCCCACACTGGAGCAGGTTTGCTGGCAGGACTTGTGACCCCACGGGGGACCCACGCTGGAGCAGTCTGTGCCTGAAGGACTGCAGCCTGTGGGAAGGACCCATGCTGGAGCAGTTCGTGAAGAACTGCAGCCTGTGGGAAGGACTCACGCTGGAGAAGTTAATGAAGGACTGTCTCCCATGGGAGGGACCCCACAGTGGAGCAGAGGAAGAGTGTGAGGAGTCCTCCTGCTGAGGAGGAAGGAGCAGCAGAGACAATGTGTGATGAACTGACCCCAACCCCCATTCCCCGTCCCCCTGTGCTGCTGTGGGGGAAGAGGGTAGACAAATATGGGAGTGGAGGTGAGCCTGAGAAGAAGGGAGAGGTAGGGGAAAGGTATTCTTTTAAGATTTGGTTTTATTTCTCATTACCCTAATCTGATTTGATTGGTGATAAATTAAATTCATTTTCCCCAAGTTGAGTCTGGTTTGCCCATGATGGTAATCAGTGAGTGATCTCTCCCTGTCCTTATCTTGATCCATGAGCCTTTTCTTTTATTTCCTCTTCCCTGCCCAGCTGAGGCGGGGGGAGTGATAGAGCAGCTTTTGTGGGCACCTGGTGTCCAGCCAGGGTCAACCTACCATGCCTATCTTGTTCCCCACCTTAACATTTGATATACCACCTCCTACCACAGTCAGAAAGTTTCTATTAACAAAGATATGTCCTTTCAGCCCTGAAATTTTTTTTTACTCCTCATATTTCCTAATTGGTTTGGTTTAAAATAATTTAGAATTTATGAACTTTGGTTTTCTGTATTTCTTTTCATTGCCGTGTCCCTCTAAGGCTTTGGTAGAACTTGATGTAGAACTGGGTATGCTACTGAGCATATAGCTTATGTGGACAACAAAAAGAAAAAGAAAACGTAAATATAGCTGTAGCTCATTGAAACTTGGGCATCTCATAAAGAAGAGCTGCAGCAAGGTTGAGGGAGAGATTGTTAATATCTCAAAGCCTTTTATCCCAATCTTGTCCTGTTTCTCATAGTCTGTTGTGTTTCTCCAACTAGTGTCTCAACCTAGCTGAAACGTCCTTCCTTGTAAAACAAAAACACAACAAGGACAAGAGTTAATTTCTTTGTCAATGTTGCATGCCCGAGGGTAGTGGCACCAAACACGATCTAGGAAATACATCAGCTTTTCAGCTGCATGGTAGGTCCAGGAGATCATTCTGAGGAGAAGCCAGTGAATATCTGTGAAGTGTCAAGTACGCACTAAAGAGTGAAAGAATATCAAGACATGTAACAAAATTGCAGTATGCGAACCTGAATTCCTCCTCTTTGGCTCACAGATGACTCCAAGATGACAGAAGTTTCTTGACAAAAGCTTCTAAGGAGAAACCAGTACTGAAAGAGACAGCTCAGATGCTAAAGAGCTAAAAGGGCAAATGGATGCAAAGGAAAAAGAATGGTCCCAACATAAGGATCTAGTAAATTTTCAAAATGTTTTCATAATATCTCCATGTTCATTAACTGTCAAGTATTGTAAACAAGAGCTGTTGACTGCTGAGCATTTTAAAAATCTGTCCAATTCAGTTTAGGTGCGCCAAGAAAGTCCTTTGAAAATCCACTCCTATCTGTGGGATCTAAAAAGCTTACAAATGGGAAAAGCTGTCTCACTCAAAGGAGTAGGTACCTTCATGATTCTTTGTGTGTCAGTGGGTTTGCATGTGAAAAAGTCTGTCTTTTAAAAAAAGAGATTAAAAATTATGAGAAATATATAGTCAAGTGCATCTGTGAGCTTTCTGGAAAAACAAACACTATCTTCTTTCTCACATCTCAGAGGAGCAATGTTAATGTGCTCAAATGTTTACATTCTAAATTACCACCTTTTGCAATGAACAGTGCAAGGCAAAAATGGCTTTGTTTCAAGTAATTAAAAAACCTCTTTGCCCTTGTTACAGTAAAGAAACTATAAGAATTCTTGGTTTTCAAACTGAGCTCAGAAGTACTTGTTTTACGCAGTACTTCATATGCACTCTAGGTGAGACAAACCCACTGTATGGAGATTTGGGTTATATCTGCATTGGCAGAATTGAAGGCCTTGGCTGCTGCTGATTTTTCAAAAATGTCATGAGTTGATTGCGTTGCTATTCTAGCTCTACTGAATGGTCCACTGCTGTTTCAAGAGAGAAACAATTTGTACTACTTTATGACAGTATGGTAGTAGTATTTTTTTCTGAAGAGGACTTCTAGTGGGGTTTCAATTTTTCTTGTTTTCTCTTTGTACTTTGAAATAGAAATATTTTAAATAATTTATTTGATTGTTCAAATTCTGAGATACTGGATTGTGTAAATGGAATTTTAAAAGCTCAAAAAATATTGGTTTTGTGGTTTTTTTTTTTTTTCTTTTTAAACTCACGTGAACCCCAAAGTGAGTCTGAAATCAAGAGTCAAGTTGCTCTGATGAGCTAGCGGTAATCTCCAAAACAGCTTCTTCAGTAGCTCCATTATCTTTGTGGTATAAACTACAGTTTCAAACCACCTGCCTGTTGAATGAACTTCCTACCACACTGGTGTAATGCTAAGCAGAGCATAGAAAAACCATAACATTGCTGATTTAGTAGTAAAGAATATACAAACAAAAAGCAAGTATCTCAAAGTATGTGAGTACGTGTAACTCATGTGAAGCAGCGAGTTAGTGCTATGATGGAAGGTCTGAATTGTTAGTAGAGTTGATGAGTGCTATCAGTGAGGTGGCAGTCTTGTCCACAGCTCGGAGTATAGTGCCAAAGTGGTGTGCTACTTGTAAGTCTGTGCACTTCCTGGAGGTTACCTGTTGTCTATCACTTCTTCTAGAACTTCAAAATAATGTTGTCACTTGCTCTGTAAAGAAGTGGCAGAATCATTTTGTCTGGCTCAGTGTGTGTCAAAACACACTTGAGGTTTCCCTGGAACATGTGTGATTTTCCAATGTCTAAAGAGCCTATTGCTAAAATAGAATAGTTTTATTTTTCAGTACTTTAAGGATACTTAAATTTTAAGCAGTAAATAAGAAAAAGAGGTATTAAATCAGAATGTTAAGGGGAGAAATTTGAATTACTTTTTTTGCCATAACCCCCATACTGTTGTTGATTTTTTTTTTGTTGTGTTTTTTTTGTTTGTTTTTAAATATCTGTTCTAAGACTGCATCCCTCAGGGAAATATGTATCAAATTAACTATTTCTTGAACACATTTGTTAAGTGTTTAAATTGATTGTTCTCTCTATGGAAGTAATAGATGCTGATGTTCAGCTCAGTCAGGATTGTGTTGGCTATTCAGTGTCTTAAGATACTCCAGATCATTATTTTCTCTTTCATTTCCAAGACAATCAAAGAACTAAAGGATGACAGAGAAGAATTTGGTTGGCGGGTTTTTTTTGTTGTTTGTTTTTTTTAACCTGTTGGTGTGAAAATGATACGTTTGAAGATGGGTCCATTTAGACTCTGTTTTGGGAGTAAAGATGAGGTCGCTGTTTGACCATGATTCCAGGGTGAGAAATCTCCCTAAGTTTCATCACTGTGTGTAGTGTGCACAGCTACAATGCAGTCCTTAGGCATTGTGTAAGTATTATTTTCTGTTGAGTTAGTTATGTTCTGTACTGTTACTCAGCCCACAATTGAAACTCTGGCCTGCCTTCCCTTGATGAGGTCAGCACTTTTCTGTTGGTTCCTAGAAGTTGAATGTTCTTGTACACTTTTATCTTAGCATGTTCCTCCAGCAGGGTTTATACTATGTGTGTTGGTTATAAGAAACAGTTGTTTGTATTCCTCGTGCAGCAGCTTTCACTATGCCAGCCTGCAAAGGACAAGATTACAAATGATTGCAAATGAGGCAATTAAGTTTGTACCCCGTAAGAAAAGTAAGGTATGGAGCTGGAAGAATACAACTTGCTTACGTGGTATGAGAAGAATACAGCTTGCTTACATGGTATGAAGTGTTTTTTCCATGGACATTGCTCAGAAATGAGAAATTTCCAACTTGCTCTTATGGATAATCTGCAGACTGACTTCTGAATGGCAGTAAAGGGGCCTTCCAGACTCATTTCTGGTTACAGTTCAGTTAATTTTTGGCTAACCATCTATAGTTTGTTGTTTACTTTGTTATTGCTAGAGAAGGTTTTCTCTCAGCAAACATTTAATTTGTGCCATCCACCACACTTTACAGCTGGGAAAGCCATTATAAATAACGATAGTGGCTTTTCAGTATATCACTTAAAATTGTCGGCAGCATGCTAGAATTTTAACCTTTGGATGTAACACTGTAATTATATGTCATCCCTAAATAATGAAATGCCAACTGCCTACTGAAAGTAGTGTACACCTATTTTTGGCCTGAAGATCGTAATTAGTCCTTACAGTAGCTTAACTATCTCAGCAGAAGTGCTGTCTAGGCTAG
This sequence comes from Haliaeetus leucocephalus, assembly GCF_000737465.1. Lineage (NCBI taxonomy): Eukaryota > Metazoa > Chordata > Aves > Accipitriformes > Accipitridae > Haliaeetus > Haliaeetus leucocephalus. The sequence continues at coordinate 13,958,166 of NW_010972528.1, forward strand.
TGTTATGGTGGTGAGCAGGATAGCAGTGATAGGAGGAACAGGGTCTTTATAATCAAATTTAAAAAAAAAAAAAACAAATGAAAACAAACCTGCCTCATTAAGAACTCTTTAATTTAAAACAAAGCTAAACTTGGTTACAGACATTTTAAAAGTTCCTTGTTAGCTTCCAAACATGCTATTGTTCCCAAATGGCTTTTATTTTCAGGCAGAAAATGCAAAATAAAGATGTTTTAATTGACCAATGGGTCAATAATAAAATAATTTTAAAACTTACTTTGGCAGTAGTAGCAACTTCTGAATGTTTGATGTCCCTGCAGGTAATCAATCTAAGCTTCTAAAAACTGTACTATTCTTTTTTTTTTTCTGCAAGCACAGTTTTAAGCTGTTTTCAAGTTCCTGTAGAGGATTATCTTTAGAAAAAATGGCTCTTTAAACAAAAGTTCCTTCCCACTATGGTCTTAATCTTGAAGTACATTTAAAAAAAAGTTACTGGAATAATTAGATCCCCACTTAATTTCACTGTCGAATCTTTCCTTCCTTTTTCTAGGAACCTCTTTTCTGTACCTTCATGTTGTGTAATTTACTGTGGGCAACACGTTAGCATGTCCTTAACAAATCGAAGCCTATGTTTCAAAGTTTCCCCATTCTTAAGGCAAGAGACTTTATCTTTTTTCTGTCTATAAATGGCTTCCTTGGGGCAGAATAAATATTGTGGATTTCTTTGTTTACATGTGGCAAGTGGTTTTGTGATTATTTAAAAAGGGGGGGGGGAACCTTGTGAACATCATACAACAAAATGACTTTCTTGCACCCTTAGAACAATCTGTGCACTGCAATCTCAAACAGGGTTACATAATAAAGCTATAAAATGTTAAATTTAATCTTCTGAATTCAGAAAAGCTTTACTTAAGCTTTAATTCACTCTGGATTTATAGCAAAAAATAAAGAACTTTCTTTGCTTACTATACATGTAGGCTATTTTTTTATACTTGAACTGCTGCCTTTTTGCTATTCTCTGACATGTCTCATTGTCAAGTCTTTTTTTACTACCTTTTTTTTTTTCTTGGTAGAGCAAGTAATCAGATGCAGGACTGATAGGATGCATGTTTAGATTCCATTGGGGCTGTGCAGTGGATATGTACTTTAATGGCAGGACTATTAACATATCCAGAGTCATCACGGTTTCAGTCATTGCTTCACAAATAAATAATGTCTGACTGCAGTGTGCCCTGTCACCAGGTCCTGTAAGAAATGAAAAGTTATTGATCTTATTTACCACAGTGTGTCTTTAAGAAGAGGCCTGCATTTCCCTGCAAAATTATGCTAGCTTCCGTGCCTGTTGGATAAAGTAGGATTAAGTATATAAATATCTAGAAGTCACTGCTATAGCCAGAAGTTATTAGGGAGATAGTAGTTGAATGGTGTTAACTTAAAAAGGGTAAAGTCTTTATCCCCTAACTGGCTGGGCTCTATTTGCTTCAAGGAAAATCTTTATATTGACTTTTTTTTTTTTTTTTAAAGAAAGCAGATAGAAATTTGGATTTATGTAGCAGTCTTTCAGCATTTCAGTTTTTCAGAGCAGTTTGTTACATCTCTTCACCCACTTGTAGGGGAGAGAATGAGCACATGAAGATACTTTTTGCAACCTCTTGATGGGTTCAGGAGCTGATCAGCTGAAGAGTGATGCTACAGAAGAATTCAGAAACAGAAGAGTAATAAAACAAGTGGAATGAAGCCAACTGGTGTATAATAACCTAAACTGAACTTGATTAAGAACCAGTACAAACATCTTTTGGAAGAATTCTTCTTTTAGTATCTTTAAATAGCAACTTTTATTGTTAATCTGAAGAAAAAAACCAAATCCAGTAGCGTGGCTCCCCCTATTAAACAGTGGACCATTGATTTAATATTTCTTTACAATGGATAGTGCTATCTCTTGAAGCAAACAGCCTGCATGAAGGATGCTAATGGGGGTTGGCTGAATTTTTTCATTCAATTTATCCCAATTCCTTCAATAACAACCTGTAAGTATTTTGATCCTGAAATGTTTATACAATGCCTCATGTTCTTCTTCATACTCACCTCCTGGTGTTACCTGATGCACCAAAGTTTTCCTACAGGCATGATTCCCCCTTCACCAAGAGGAAGAACATGGCATGTTATTAAAAGATCCTCAGAAAGGTTGCCTGGCAGTATTTCAGAATGAAGATAGGTTGACTTTGATATGTATTTGCTTGATTTTAATACTTTAACTATAGTTTTAAAATAATGCTTTTAGATATGGATGGCAGGTACAAATATCTATATTTAGTCTCTTTCATGTGTCTAAATTATCAATTATACAGTCCTGTTGTGTCAGAAGTAGTTACTCAAGTAAATGTTTCTCAGAGAGTGCTTGGGATCTATTCCAAGACTTGTCCTTCTTGGTGTACAGTGGGAAGATAAACCTTCTGGTGAGTAGGAGGTCAACCTGCTGTTGACTTTAGCTCTCTCTTCATTCTTGGGTGTAATAACTTTCTTCCGCTTTATTTACATTGAATATCATATTACCTTTATACGTGTCCCCAAAGATCATCTGGGCTGTCTCCGTGCCGTACAGGTGGTTGCACCATGATGCATCCAAACCTCACTGAAAGTCAGCGGTGTCCCTTCTGGTTTTGCAATTTCAATGGAGGTTTGTAGAAAAGTTTCTGGTTTTGAGCATTTTCTAAAAGCTTAAGAATGCTAAGATAATAGCTTTAAAATGTTTTATAAGGGACAGGAATATACTTTTATAAATCTAATTTATGCAGTTCATACAATTAGATAAGAGTAATATACAGTAAAATTATATAGGATATAGTTTATGGGTATAAATATAAGCCATGATACATAGAGTAAGACAAACGTACTGCTCAAATATCTATAACACAGTCGAGAGTGTCTTACTGTAGGTAAAGTGATTAGGAAAGATTATAATAAAGTCAATGGCAACGCAGTCACAGAAATAAGGATAGCCCCGTGTGAAGTTAACAGGAAACACTGCCCAATGATGGGATGCTTAGCAGTGCAATCTTGTGTTTCTCAGTTTGCTGTTAAGTAAGTGGAGTGAGAGTTCTAAGAGTTATTAGCTTTCCTTCAGAGAATGGATAACTAACTCAAGCTTGAGTATAAAAATTTTCATAAGTACTTGACTCCAATTAGAAACTATAGTGGTTGAATAAGCAACAGATCAGCATCTGGATGAGCATTCTCATGGCATTAACAGTAATTTGTCAGGCAAAGGTGAGATTGCAGCAGGTTGTCATCTGTGACTTTTGGAAATGAAATTCTCAGTACTGGATCCTGAAAGAGTTATGAAGATTAAGGGACCTATTGTCACGTTCTTAAAAAAAATTCAGCCTTTTGAGAAAATGGGTTACTAATTATTTCAGTAATATGCAATATTCTGTTGTTAGCTGAACTTGATAATAACTTCATAAGTTAAAAATGACAGGTGTTTTAAATGTTTTCATAGTAAAAATGCCCAAATTAACTGAAGCTGTAAAAGCCATATGCTTCAAAATTTAAACTGCTGTGTTGACTCTTGAGACCATGAAATCTGTGTAGATCAGTCACGACCACATGAAACTTTCATTTTTATTTGGTAGGTGGATTAACTCCTCCATTTCACCTACTGAAACAAGACTGAAGAATGACACCAGGTCTTTACCTTTCTTTTAGTATTGCTCTCTATTAAGACGATCTTTGTGTAAAACATTTTATGTGACATCTTCAGATAGCATAAATCATAGAGCCAGACCATCACTAGAATGGAATACTGATTGTTATTTGAAGCTCCCGATCACTTATTGGCATGTGTGTACAAAAAGAATTAAGAAAGGGTGGAAAGTCTGAATGTGACCACACAGCCAAAATACACCCATTCCCGCTGTGCAGTGGCGGCATCTGAAGTAGAGTTTTCTGTGGTGGCATAAGGATTGCAGTTTCTGTGGTGGTTAGTGACAAGACATGGGGGCCATTAATAAGGCAGTGGGTTGCTACTACTTGGAGTCTAGCTTGTAGTCTGTTGTATCAAATCTGTCTTCTGTCTGATGGGTAATATGGCTCTCCTTCTCTGATTTTGGTGTTTTCAGGGCTGTTTCCTGTTTGTTTGTTGTTGGTTTTTTTTTTTTTTTTTTTCCTCACTGCCATGCAGTCTTTTGCTATTCTTAAGTGTATTTCTCCAGAGGGGCTCAGCTGTGCCTGGTGGTGGGGCTGCTGTGGAACTGGGCAGCCCTGCTCTCTCCTCAGAGAGGCCCCTGCAGCCCCACGGCTGACACCTGGGCACGGACCCCCAGTACAGGCCGGTGGTATGCCAGGGTTCAGTGTTGAACTACCTCAGTGGCATTGCGACTCTGGCAGAGACTTCGTGAAGCGGCATAACGTATTTTTGGCTTTTAAAGATCACGTTCATACCTGTGGACAAGTGTACTTGTGACTTTGCTTTCCTTACGCTGAATGTACCACCTACCCTACAAAAACGTTTAGGTGTTGGAACTGAGTAGGTAGATTAGGTGAGTTACATGCAAATTATTTTTTCTGGGTTTTTTTTAATGACTTGTTCAGCAACACAGGTTTGAAGGTTCTTGCTTATGTTTGTAAATCTTCCCGTTCTCATGCGAACTCTGAACTCGTCCCCTCTCTCCCTTCTGTACCAGTGCGGGCTCCCTGGAAGCAGACCGGCCACATTACAGCAGGGCATCGGAGTAAATTGGAGTCACAATGTGCGTCTGTCTCTATTCTGGGATCATTCCTTCTGCAGTTCAGGTTTTCTGGTTGGTTGGGTTTTTTTCTATCTTATCTCCTTATGTTTTGCATGCAATACGTTACACTTTTGCCAGACAGCTGAGGGTACTTCACCACTGTATAACTATGCTTGACATTTAATTTAAAATCAAAGATACCATTCCATAATAGTTTGTTAAGCTGTGCCTCGGTCCCAAGTAACGTAAATAACCTTCTTTTCAGTGAAAGAGGTAGTTCATTGCTCTGGCTATATTTTCAGGATGATTCTCTCTTGGAACAGGCGAGCTGAAAGGTTAGGTGCTGTTCTCCATCACCTAAACAAACTCAAATTGAAGTCCCTTAATTTGTATGAGTTGTCAGCACAAAACTAATTTCACATCAAATATTTTCATTTCTTACTGGTATGTAAGCTCTGTAAAAGGCAAATATGTGAGTAAACCTGGAATTCTCTATTATCCTGTTTATGTAATTGTGTGGAGAGGTGGTGGGTATGTAAATACTTAATTACTTTCATGGCCTTATATTTTCTAAATGGTAAGGATAAGGAAGCAAGGTAAAAACAATTAAATGCATATTTACACTAAAGGGTGTTTCGGTTTTTGGGTTGTTTTGGGGGGTTTTTTTAGACATGATCTAAGGTTGATTTCGGCTCGCTGACTGGTACATCTGTTGGAATTGAAGCCTTTCATGCAGTTTGTTTGGGTTTCTTTAGTAAAATAAAAGACCTCAAAATATTTTAATTTCATGAAAAACGTGTTTGTGTGGAACATACCTCCAAACTTGTCAACACTTTGTAGCTGAATGTCTGCTGTTGCATACTCCTAGTCCAGTCGTTTGTTCCAGGATGGACAAAAAACTGAGAAACCTCAGGTTTTCTTGTTCCCAGCAGTGGAGCAGTTTGCTCAGAGTGATTCTCTGTCGCTTATCCCTGTGTAAGTTTCACTGTGACCCTAAGAAGCGTTCCTGGAAAATGTTTCACCCAAAACTAAGAAAAATGCACACAATGTTTTGACAAAACCAAAACTATGCTGAATATCAGAGGAAAGCTATGAAAGTTACGGCAAAATTTCCATACCTATCCATGATAGCAAATCATAGAACTGTTTCTAGGGGTTTGTTCATTTGAAAAATTCTCTTTGACAATACCAAAACACAGAGCTGATACGTCCACAACATCTCTTGTGACACAAGTGTATACGAAGATGTTTGAAAGTATCAAGGGCATTGTGAAGTTCTACTTTAAAAAGAAGATTGAAATCTACAGTATACCTGACCTGATGGGATCTGAATAAGAAGCGAGAAGGGTTGTTGTACTGCTGACCCGTAAAGTAACTAAAGCCAGATGCTTGCTTTCTCTTTGCACAGAGGATGATACTGTTAGTAGGGATAGTCTGTGCAGTCTGCCTGTAGCAGGGACTCTTGGTGATACGGATGTAGTGAGGACATTTGTTTGGGAAGTTGAAATCTGTCCCCGTATTTGCACATTTATTGTTAATTATGAACCAACTTATATGTTCTGGTAACATCTAAGGGTAGACTCAGCTGCTGCATGCTTTAAACCATAACCTATGCTTTAAAAGTCCAGTGTCTGAACTAGGCAACTGTTACATCTTAAAAAACCCCATGTATACCATTACAAACCTTGCTGGAGTGAGTGAAGCTTGGTTTCACTTATCAGGTGCCAGAGAGCCTGTGATGTGAGTGATGCATTCTGCCTTGAAGGTGACTAATAGCAATCAAGAGCCCTAAGATCTCATTATGGTCTTCTGTGAGGGGGCAGTCACTTTTGAAGCTATTGCAATTTAAACACTGAACTAATGTTTAAAGCATAAACAAGTAAATTCTTAAGGGTCTAGTATTTAATGCTAGAAGTGGCTGCAGTGCTTTGTCTCTAGGGAGACGAGATGTGCTTGCTATCTTCGGAGGTCAGCATGTTATACACAACGCAACTGAAGTTTATTGAAGAGCAAGCTATTTCTGGAAGGATTGGTTTGGTCTGAAGTGAGAGACAGAACTGCCATGAACAATGATTTATGTAAGATGTTGCTGAACTAAGGATAATCATTTGGATTTGGAGAGTGAGGGGAAAGGGGTGTTTAGGTTTCATTAGAGGAGCAAGTATGAGAGTGCTTTTCTTCTTCCTCTGAAATAAGTAGAGAGTATAAAATGGTTGAATAAGACTGAGGAATGGTGATCAGCTTACATTACCCAGGGTCATAAGAAGCCTTTTCTGCCAGATCCACCTATTTTTTTTTTTTTGTGTATTTGTTGGTTTTTGTTTGGGTTTGGTTTTTTTCCTCCTCCACTCTCTGCCCAGGAATTGTCAGGACTTGCTGATGGCAGTTTCCCTGCTTTTTGAGAAGCTTTGCCATATGGACTATAGGGCTGCAACAGAACCTCAGCTTGTCCAGAAAAGGTACGTGCCCCTCTGGGGAAATGTGCCTGAACTAAAGTTTGACTTGAAGCATAATGAAAGAGCTAAGTTCTTTCTGCCACCTCAACTGGCTACTGGGGCCAAAGCTACCTATAACATTTTTTAAAGTTCATCTTAAAAAGTTTGGTGGGTTGTTTTGTGTTCTGCTTTTTGTTGTGGGTTTTTTGGGGGGGTGGGGAAGCTTTTGGTTAGAAAACTGAAATCTGCTTTCTAAATGGCTGGTGGGATCCAAGTAAGAGAAACTGGAGTTCTGTGAAGCATTTCCAGAAGTTCTTGTTGTGCTTTACCTTATTTTGAGGTTTACTACAGACTTTTTTTTTTTGTCAGAAATTATGTAGGGAACACAGCTTTGGTGGGCAAACAGTTGAAACTAATTTTAGATGGTGTTTCAGTTTGAAATATTCAGAAATATCTGAATGAGAAATAGTGGGAGCTGGTAGTGCAAAGTGCTGGGGAAAAAAGACTAAAACTTCACGTAGGTGCATCTCTGTTCAAAGAGAATTTCAAGGTTGTGATGGGGTTGGGGTATTCAAATAATTGTAGTTAAATAAACTGACATGCGCTTGGGGACATAGTACTAAAAAGTTCAGATTTATAGGCTTAAAGGTCAAAATATACTTGGTTTTAACCAAGCAAAATTATTTATATGAAAATAAATGAAGTATCTATTTACAGCTTTCTTGAACAAACAACTAAGTATTTTTTAAATTGTGGCTGGTCAATAGTTACTTAATATGATTAATCATCACAAACCTTTAACAGCTTCCTGCTAATGAATGGAGATCGTTAATGCTCATTTCTCTAACTTCTGTCGCCCTCCCTTGCTCTGTAAGAATGACTTCTTTGGTATTGCAATAGGAAGCCTTCAGAGGCCTTCAGGAAATGATACCTGACTGCAAAGCTTGTGCTTAAAGAAACAAAGTGATCTCATAGCCATGCATATGAAAATAATTTCATAGTAATTAATTTAGTCAAAACTGATGGTGATTTATGAAAAATCATTATGAAAAAACCTGCCCAGGATATTTACTACTATTGACGTAATAATCCTTATTTTCTACTGAATCAACAGACAAAAATTTTCCAACCTCTCCTTTTCTTAATGAAGTTATTCCCCATCTGACACTGCCTCCCCTCCACACTGCTGCACTAATGGGCTTTTGTCCTTTTTCCCCACTCAAAAAACAGCGGCAGAATTTTGAGTAGCATTTGGATAAATCTTGGAGTTAGACTTGCTCATTTCCACATTAGTTTCCATAATTTTATATCTTGATACTTTTTTTGGTCATATATTATAGAAATATAACAACTTCTAGCAAGAATTTCTGGCGAAAGCCCAATAAGAGATCTCCAGCAAGTAGTTTTTCCCCTATTACATTGAAGTGCTCTTTGCTACTTCAGGAGACGTAGAAGCACAGACAAACTCGTAGGTTCATTATCGAGCACATCTAATGACTACAAACACCTAATTTCTGCTGAAGAAAACATCCAGATTTATTGAGAAGGCTTTGAAAATATGACTCTCTGACATCAACTGTGCTTTTTCTGACATCAAGATACGTGAGGATTCTTCGGAGGATTCTCCTGTTGCGATCTTTGTCTTATTTCAGGCATTACTAACTTCAGACTGGTGTAATGCATTGTACATTGTGGGTAGAATTAATCTTTTTGAAATTTCTTGGGAATTCTGTTATGCTTTTTTAAATGAAGACTTTAGAATTCTACAACGGTATATTAAAAAAAGTTTCTTACACAAGTAACTTCTATTTGTCTGCATGTAAACCAAGCCAGGAGATTTAACTGCTGCGTGCAGAATATTAGCTACATTATGAAGTATTGGAAAATAGGGTTCTTCTGGCTGCTCTTTCACTTGGAAGTGCTAGTGGACACTCAGGCTTAATTGGAAATGGGAAACATATTGTGAATAGTGTTTTGGGTGTAATTTGGTGTTGTGGTTTAACCTTAGCCAGCAACTAAGCACCACACTGAAACTAGGATGTTTGGTTCTTAAGTCAAGCTTGCAAAATTATTTTGCTGTATTTAAGTTAAACCTGATGTTTTAGAATAGGTTGGTATAACTAAGTAACATGCAAATGTCTAAATAAAACCACTTGGTTGTTGCAAGACAAAATTGAACAAGTAAGTGGCAGTTTAGTGCTGATGTGCTGAAGGATCAGATCACAAATGCTCTAGTTAGAAGCCCCCATTTAACACAAACAGGTAGTTGGCCTTGTGTCTTTCTCTCATGCTCCAGTGCACTGTTATAGGAATGAGACAGGTTACTTTTTTTTTTCGTGTAAAAATTTGTAATGTTTCTATCAGCTCTCTGTTTTGTATTTGGTAATTCTTGTTAGAACTTCTGGAGACAAAGAACTAAATTTTTTGTAATGTATTTTCCAAGAGCTTTACAAAGTGAGAGAGTTCTGTGCATTAAGAAGGTACAGGCTATCTCACTAATTTAAGACGGCAATGAAGCTATTTTTGAGAAGAGTAATACCCTGTTGATGCTCACTTCATGGAAGATCTACCTTCAGAATAGTGTGTATTTTTCAAAGGGTTGCTCCCATCCCAACAATGTGAAAATCTTCAAAGGCGCTTCTTCATCAATATGTAAATCTTCAAAAGGGGAATTACACAATAACAAGAAAACTCTCAAAGGGAAAGCAGTTACCCAAAGATGTAAAAATCTTTGTCAGGGACAGCTCCTCTGTGATTTAAAAGTTCTTCAAAGTGGAAATCACCTCAAGCAATGCAAATTCTCTCAGTGCATAGGAAATCACTGAGTGAGAACACTTCCATGTGTAATCTTTAAAGTGGTAGTAAGTGTTCACTTGAAAATATTTTTAAAATGGCATTTTTAAGAATTGGTGCTGTATGTACAATCCCACTACTGTAGGATACCTTGAGGGTGGCATAGCTTTTGAGTTTAACGGAGGGCTTCTGGTTCTATCTATAGCAGGAGATTGTGGTACCAAACAGTACTTCAAGATGAGTGGTTTTTATTAAACTCTTAATATGGGATTATAAACTGTTGCATACAGTTCATTTAGGAACTATTTGTCAATTCTTTTATATTTGCAACAGCAACAGATACATTATTTAGGTTTATTTTAGAAGCAACAACTCCAACTTTGCAGGGACCAAAATTCTTGCTTGTATGACTACAAAAGGGACATCAGTGATAGAATTTGTTGCCCTTTTGTCCCAAATGCTTGGTGATAGGATGCCTGTCCAGAGACCATGCTCAGCCCTGCAAGCCAGGGAGGCATCACTGGCTGGCAAGCATCTCATTATGCATATTTTTGCATATGGCAGCTTTTTTGGTTTCCTAAAGATAAAGATTTGCTCCTAATAGCAGTAGTCAAACCAAAGATTTTATTCTGTAAATTGTGTGCTTACTAAACTGCAGTAACAAGTTTTTCTGTAAAAGCAGCACAACACACGGATCCTTACTGCTGCTCCTTGCTCAGTACTCGGCTTGTTTTGAAGATTTTAGTTCTGTTAAGGACTGGGACCTCCTAAAGGGATAGTCCTTTGTTGTAGGACAGACATGCTCTGTCACAAGAGCCTTTGTACAGGTGGCTCGTGCGTGCAATCCTGACTCCACTAAGTGAAGTGTAGTTCTGTCATTGACATCAATAAAACATGGTTCCTACCGTTTGGATTCATGTTGGCGTATGCTTTGTAAAGTGCCTTATGTGGTGTTCCCTATGAAGAAGGGGGCATCTTTAATAGCTGTCAAGTTCTGAATTATTCTGGAACCCTATTTGCTGTGCCTACACTGCAAGTCTGGTGCCTTTGCTAAATGGTGGTCACATCAATCCTTGTGGGCATGAAAATAGCAATTTTAATACGTGGTATAAATAGTCTAGTTGAGCAAGTATTACTTGTTGGGAAAGTTGTATTTATTTAACTGGCTCACTTGTTGAACTTGGTTAATCATATTTTCAAAGAGCAGTGCAAGCCTCTCAACTATACGAAGACTGCACCATATACCCCTTTATTTCAGTTTGATTTTTTAATATCACCCGGATGATTTGTGTTTGCTGTGGAGGCTATGCTGAAAGAATATAAAGGAAGTCATTATTCTGGTTCTATTTAAGCTTGAGATTTATTCCACTTTCATAAACCTAAGACGACAGCCTCTTTTCAAGATAATTCACATACTGTGCCTTTTTGCAAGCTTCCTGCATATGATATCTGAAAGAGAAACAGTGATAAAAAGAAAAGAAAAAGAAAATCTTTTTCATTCAGTAAGTAGATTTTACCCAAAATAACTGCAAGGTAATGCCCTGCTGAGATGATCTCTTAAGTTTTGCGTTTTGTTGCCCTAAAGTGAAATACTAAATATTTATAATTAAGTAATTAATAGTGGGGTGAAATAAAGAGTCTTTTTTAACTAGCAGTTATTTTATATCATCGCATTGATATGTTGAGTACGCATCCTGTTTAAGCATGATTTTATTATTTTAGAAAGCAGTTTATGGATTCTATGTATGTAAGATGACCTAAAGGTTAACCACTATTACAGTTTCCCATTAAAAACTAGAGCTGTATTAAAGGAAGCTATCATTCTGCACAGGAAACATGGGCTTTCATTATTGTTATGCCCTGTGTAAAAGATAGAAATAGACACTCCTCTGTATCAAACTTCTGATATTATTATTTTACCTCTACAGGGCAAATTTCTTCTTTTTGCATAAGCATAGTTATTGTGGTTATTATATGAAAACATCATCCACACAAACATACAGTATTTTCTAAAGTGGGTTCAAAAGTATGACTGTGGTAGATGTTTGGGGAGAAAAATTGAGAGCTTCAATCTGAGGGATGTTCTATATCAGGTTATAAATTTGTGTCCTGGTTTCAGCTGGGATGTAGTTAACTGTCTTCCTAGTAGCTGGTACGGTGCTATGTTTTGAGTTCAGTATGTGAAGAATGTTGATAACACTGATGTTTTCAGTTGTTGCTCAGTAGTGTTTAGACTATAGTCAAGGATTTTTCAGCTTCTCATGCCCAGCCAGGGCACCTGACCCAAACTGGCCAACAGTGTATTCCATACCATGGGACGTCCTGTCTAGTTTAGGAACTGGGAAGTGGGGAGCAGGGATTTGCTGCTTGGGGACTGGGTGTCGGTCGGCGGGTGGTGAGCAATTGCCCTGCGCATCATTTGTACATTTCAATCATTTTATTACTACTGTTGTCATTTTATTAGTGTTATCATTATCATTATTAGTCTCTTCTTTTCTGTTCTATTAAATCGTTCTTATCTCAACCCAGGAGTTTTACTTCTTTTCCTGATTTTCTCCCCCATCCCACTGGATGGGGGGGGGAGTGAGTGAGCGGCTGTGTGGTGCTTAGTTGCTGGCTGGGGTTAAACCACGACAATTTGGAAGGTACAAGGGCTAATGCTGTTTTGCTTTATAAACCTAAAAAGCAAAACAAAAATCACATGGCACTGTATTTGTGGTTTCAAGTGGAACATGTAGGTGGACAACCTAGTCCTGAGTGTCTGGTGGATCATTAAGGCAGTCCCTTGGTGTCCTTAGTCCAAAAAAGAGGCATGTAAAATGGTAACAAAAAACTAGGGGGGAGAACAGCTTCATTATAGTGTTGCAAAATAACAAAATCTTCAGCAAAAAATCTTAATAAGGTGATTCTTTGTTCTTGAGAAACACTTCTACAACCTCTGCCCATACTTCGAGGTTGCTCTTGGCAGGGTGGCTTGGATCTGATAATCCCAACCACAAAAGAGAAGGCAGTAGCAGTACATTCACTGGGAGAGCCTCTGGACCATGGATATTAACGTCCTTCCTTCCAAAATACTGTGAATTCAATAACTTTCAGTCTTGCTGCAGAGAAGGCATTTTATCTTGTAGGGCTTAGAAGAGGACTGGAAGGTGAGGGGTGGAGAAGAGTTGAAATAAGTACTCTCGCGAGGTAAAAGGGGTACTTCTATTGCTTTGATTTATGGGATGAATGCATTAAATAATTTCTGGGATTTTCCTTTTCTTTCTCAATATAGATGTGTTACAGTGACTTTAAAACAACACAAAATATCCAGATTTCAAAGTTTAGAGAAACTGAATTTTATAACATCTAAGCATCTTTACTAAAATTACTTCTTTCATTTAAAAAAAAAAAAAATCTCTGCCCCCAGTCTCATGGGAGGCATTGGCGTAGCTTCCCACTGGGTCTTTCACTCAGGGCTACCTTTATGAAACAGACTGGTTGGAGCATAGTAGAACTGACAGAATGGGGGGTAGGGGTTGCGATGCATAATGCTTTTTTTTTTTGTTTTTTTTCTCCCCTTCCCCCATACCTACTGAATTTTTTTCATGTGCTCTTCTACTCCTAGGCACTGAAAATATGTTTAGAGATGCTATTTTAATATGAAAAATTAAACGTGGATGCTTGGTTTCTTATTTTTAAAAAATGTTTTCAACTTCTCTGCGTGCACTTTGGAATGAAAGTCAACATGTGTTCTGCACTGTGCAGGTAATGTTGGTGAAAGTACTCCCCTACCAATGTGAAAACAGACCTTTGTCATCTACGTGTCAGACATGTTATGGGAATCAGAATTGTCTAGCTAATTGAGATATAATTTGTTTAAAATATCTTCCTTGTATATGGAAAAACATTCTAATTTTCTTCTAACAAACTCATAGTCAGTACCTGACATCATATTATTTTCTTTTATTTGCCCAAGTATAAGCCAAAGAAAGCTGGTAGCTATGGGTGCACACACATGTCAGATATATATACGGTTCTAAATTACTTTGGAAACAAAATATTCTTCCCCTGCTTAGGCCAGGACTTTCAGGGATATTTAAGTGAATTTTCCATGCAACAAGGAAAACATTATTGATTCTTCCTTGTCCAGAGGTGATCAGAAAACATGACAGAGTTGTCCATTAACAGATCTCCACCTGCAATTTACTGTGAACTTGCTGGTCCAAATGTTGGCTGGAGAGCATTTCTTAGACCAGCAGATGACCCAGGTCTACTTGTAGTTTATAAAGCTGGCTTTATAAAGGAGGTGTGCTACCTGACAGCAGGAGCTAGGAAGGGCCCGGCGTACTTTGAGTGGATTGTAAGAAGAGAGCAAGCACTGCACGCGTGTACGCATGCTTCGTTTCTTGGTGAGAGCACGGTGTGAATAAGCACTTCCAGCGCTTAGCTCTGCGGGTTGGTTTGGGGTTTTTTTGGTATCTCACTTCTGTGTGGTCAGAAGTAACTACTCACTCTCTACTATCAAAAGTGTGTGCCTCAAATGTCAGATTAGTCTGTTGTTTCTGTCTGGAAATGAGAGTTATTTGAAATCCTCCACCTGCACTAGGGCATAGTCGGGCCACGTGGTGCTTCTCTGTTGCCTTTCTGTTTGCCGCTCTGCTTCTTGGATCTTAGCTCAGCATGAGGGAAGATTTTACTGTAGTGCTTAGCAAACTGAATAAGGCTGAACAGTTTCCGACTGTAAGTGCACTTCGCTTGCTGTCCAGGGACTCGGCTAAGTCTCAGTTTTGAATTTATACCTTGCAGTGTGTCAGTGCTATTCCTCTGTCCTTCCAGTGTGTTGTGTCATCTTTAGCACCCTAAGACAGCCTTTTGTTAGGACTACTGTAAGGCCCTTGCAAGGATGATCAAAAGTTTATGAAAATTACCTTTGAATAAACAATAACATGCAGCTTTTATTCACAGTGGTGTGGTATAAAACATTACTGATATAAATACAAATGTTCAGAAGATGGTTTTGAAAGCATATTAATAAAAAGCTCTGCATTTAATAAGCATTGCTTTTTTATGTTTGGAGTGAGAAAATATTTGTTATATATTAGTGTAGGATTTTCTTTGAGGAGATAAATTTAACATAAAGCATAGTCTCTGGAATATTTCATTAATATGTGTCTGCAGAAATGTCATAGATATTTTGAATGGTCTAATAACATTTTTAGAATGTAAATGTGATGTATTTTTAAAGTCTGTCAGAGAAATCCTCAAATATGAGATAGTCTATTTCATGCTTTAAGAAAGGATCTTCTGTAATGCCTGTGTGCATGCATGCACGCTCTCTCTAAATAGATAAATAAAATCTGGGCTTTTACACAGGGATTTTGAACCACTAATTCTGAGTTGGGTGTTTTGTTTTTTTGTTTTATGTTGTTTTTGGTTTTTTTTTGTTGAGTGTGTGGGTGTTTTGTTGTTGTTGTTTGTTTGTTTTTTTTTTTTTAATTACACCAGTTAACATTAATGTTCCACACAAGTTTGAATGAAAACTTCATAGCAGGTCTCTGAAGAAAGAACAGTCAAACCAGGTAAAAAAATATATATGTGTAGGTGATGTTCTTCAAAGATCTACATTTAACCAGCACCTGCATGGTAGAAGTCATCGTTAGGTTTTTAAAACTGAATTTGTTTATTCTGGGTCTTCACAGTGTTAGGATATAAGGCCATTTAATATAACTGTTGCGTGTATGAAGTATCTTTAAATGCTACATGTCCTGGTAAAGAAGGAACCTACCAATCAGAAATTATTGTAACTATTTGGTGGGTTTTTCTGAGCTGACCTTTCCTGTTGCATGAAAACCTGGTCACTAGTAGATATAGTAGTATATAGGCATGTATTTGCATGCTTTTCTTGCTCTCCACATTAACAGTGTAGTTCATAGCATTGATGGATATGGTTCTTTATTCTGCACCTAAGTCCTTTGCAACAAAGCATAATGATGTATTCTGAATTTACTCTAATATGTAAATTCATCTATTAAGTACTTGTTCTGGAGGATTGCTTTGCTTAAAGCACCGACATAAGCTGGTTCATGGCAGGGTTACTAATTTAACGTGATAGATAAGAATTTTCATTTAAAAATACTGCATTATTCCATTGGAGCAGTGAATCTTGCAAATTTCATAACAATATAAAATACCCTCCTAATAATAAAAAAGTAATGACATCTTTATGAAAAACAGATCTGTGTCTCAGTTGACTGTCTGTTATAAATTCAGATCCTAAAAGAGCAGCAAGAGGGAGTACTGTAGTAAGGAAATCTCAGTATTTCTTTAGTTTTGGGGGGGTTTTTAATTATCTAAATCTCTTTCCCTTTCTTTTTGGGACAGTGAAACGATAAGCAGCTTCGACTCTCCTAACTTTTAAATTAAAATTAAGCATTGAATGATTTGAGCTAGAAAATTGATGCCACCTTGGCTTTCAAAAGTGCTCAATGTTGGCTGTTGTTCCTGATGGTTTTGTTGCAGCTATTTAGATTTTTAGGTGATGAAGCCTCCAGCATGCTGCAAGGAGCAGGAAAGCTGGTAATAAGATTCTCACTATTTTTGTTGCTTCTGGAAGCATTTGTTTGCAAGGTTGGAGAAGTGAATTTATTTGCATTGTGAAGGTTATTTCTACAGTGAAGAGAGGTAGTTTTGTTTTTGAATGAAGGTTTGTTTTGACAGAAAATGGATATATGAACAAAATGCTTGTTTAAAAAGATCTTGGCAAGCATTTGATTCTTATTATCCCTTTTCCATTATACTATGAAATGAAATAACTTTCCAAGTACGTCCATCCTGGTTCTCTTTGCAATGGATGCAAAAGAAGGAAAATTTAACATGTACTGTGATCAACCAAACTTCATATTTGCTGAAAGATGAAGTGCATATAAGTATTACTGCCTAAGAAAAAGCTTCATTAATCATATCTCTTGCTGAAGTCAGAGAACATTGTGAGCATAGGGTTGAAAATGTAGTGTCAGCAATTATTGACTTATTGTGTTAATGATATGACAGCTTGTTATAAATTACCAGAGGTTAATGGGATAAATAGTTGGTATAAACACACTTAAACTGATGATGTATTATTTTCTTAACTTCATAAATATGTATTTGAGACTGTAGGTATAACTTCAGAATACATTATTTCCAGTTGCAGTGCGGGGAACAAGATGTGTGCTATTATATTAATGACCGGTGTTACTAGTTTCCTGTTGGCCATGCTCAGTGGTAACTTAGGTTTGGGGATAGTGGGGGTGCAAATGAAGCTGATCTCTCTTTGTCTTCCTGTACTTTCTCAAAACTTGTGCCACTGTGCACTGTCTGCAGGCATGAAAGGCTCAAATGTGTTGTAGAAGCAATAAAGTTATTTGCTTCTGCTAAACATTGTTTCTGCTAAAGGACTCTTGTTTCTGTGGAGCATGACTATGGCTATGCTGCTTTCAGATCGTGCCACCAGTATGGCTCTAGGACTACTGCAGGGTAGACTCTAGGATTTGAGGTTTGTCTTGTTCCCCGATTTCTGCTAATGCAGCCTCACCTACAAAATCTATCAATTCTAGTTCTCGGAGATTTGAAACTTGGTTGTTACAGCTGGATGTTTACTGCTTTACATGCAGTGGTTGGTCATTACCATGATATAAGCCACTGATTTTAAGTACTCGTAAATATTTGCTTCTGTTATAGGTTAAGGCTTCTTGTTTTAGGAAATGGAAAGGAGATGCCTTGATAAATGCAACGTGTTGAAAAGACGTTTCAAAAACTATAAAAATGTGGGTTTTGTCACCAACATGATCTGTACATGTAAAACAGCAATTATTGAATGTAAGGTGGTACTGACCTAGTACTGGATGTGTAAATCTAGATGTCTTTTCTTTCTTTTACTGGATCATCTATGTATTGCATAAGAAACATGATACAGGTTTATGCTCCAGAAATCTTCTCACTGTAAAAACTGCATTGTTTTTCTGGCAGAGAGAAGATCAGGTAGTGATGACAGCTTCAGATTTGGGTAAATACGTGTAATTTGGAAGCACACTCCTTGCTGGTAAAACAGGAGCAGGCATGGTATAAGGCTTAGTTCTGGATTTTGGGGACACAGGCATAGGGTATAAACCACTATTATCCCTGGCAACCTGCAGAAAATGTAACTTTGATAATCGTAATTCTAGAATGGGTTAAACTAGATTTAAAACCATACATTTTCTTCTGGTCTGAAATTTTTAGTTCTGCTTAGCCATTTTTAATCTAGGGAGTTGGTTACTCCTTTTATCCTTCTGGATTTTAGACCTGCTAACAACAGTCTTGGTTAGAGCAGTTGTCCAAATCAGTGCTAGTAATCAAAGCCTCACCTTGGGAAAATTCAGTTCACAGGTTTGCCAGCATTGCTGCTGGCTCCAGCAGGAAAATGCTCTTTGCAGCAATCACTTGAGCTTAAGCTAGTCTATATAGGTACAAGATACATAAAAATATGAACAGTTTCTTTATGATGGTGGAAGAGAGCTTGCCTACAGGAGGTTTTTTTTTAACTTATCTGTAACTTTTGAGTCTCCCTCCGCCCCCCAATTCTGACAAAAGTGATCCTTCAGCATTGGAAGACAGACTGCCATTTTACATCTGTCCACAATCATCAGATCTGCTTTTAGGATGGTTTCTTTTAAGCTCTTCACTGTTTCAAAGGGTCACATCTGCCAAAATATCTTTTGCTACATATGTTAGCCAGGAAGTTGCGTGCTATCTTAAGACAGGACCACTATGATCTGCATATTTGTGACAATGAACTGTCTGATTTCAAAAGGCTGCCTATAATATATTTAAAGTCAGGAATCTTTTAAACATGCAGCTACAACAGATACTCATTTGAAAAAAAGCATATCCTATAAACTTTTAATAGTCGTATTGTTGATAACTGGTTTTAGATGCCTGCTTACCATCTAATGATGATTGCTGTAACCCTATATGAAAAATGAATCTTTTCTGTTCATTAGTCTCAAAAATGCATTCATTAGAAAAGAAACATTTCTAATTAACCAATGCAGAATGGAGCAAAAATTTCAGTGTTACAGTGTGTGACAAAGTTGATAGCTGAGTCACATTCCTTGTGATATTATTTCATGTCTTTATTTAAATGCATTAAATATGGTTGGCTGGAAAGTAATACGTCAGGTACTAAAGAACAATCAGAGTACAGCTTGTAAATCACTTACAGAAACAAGACAGGCGTACATAAATGCTAATTAGCTGAGTGCTTCCAGAGTTTTCAGGACAGAAAGTTTCTGTGTAAGCAAAATGTCAAGACTCTTATTTCTAGAAGAATGGACAGAGAAGATTAGAATATGTATTGTCAAGAAAGGTTGCTATTGAGTACATATTAAGCTGAAAGACTGCTGTTAGAAACCTGTCAGACAGTGTCTATAAACAGTAAACTTATTATAAATTAAAAAACCAAACCAACCCAACCCAAAACTGTAAAACCTCCATATGTTCCTCAGGAAGTATAGTGCCATGAAAGGTGTCAAATACTTGCATGCAAATACCTTTCTTTCAACTTGAATCAGTGTTTCTAACCTAAAGCTTCCCTTTCTCCCCTGTTTCTTTACATCTTTATTTGAAGCTTTGTAATTTCACTTATTCTTTCATTACATATTTGGAGTTTAGTGATTTTTATTTTCTTAAACAAAAACAATAGTCTCGCCTATTCATTCTGCCACTTTATCTTTACAAGGACAACTATGTAAATTTGTGGGGTGCTAAAAAAAACAACCCCAAAACATTGCAAAATATCAGGGAGAAGCTCTTTAGTGGTTGTGTTCATAATTGGTTTTCAGTGTTATTGGCAAGGAAGAGCATATCGTATGAACACTTTAGCAGTGAGGAAGGGAGCCCAAGCAAAATCAGTTTTTAATAGTCTGGATAGTATATATGTCCTCTGGGTTTTTATTGTACGAGATTGCTAAACATATAATCAAGGTAGATTCATTCCTGGATGAGTCCTTATTAGAGATCATGATATCACAGGGGAGGAAAAAAAAGTAGTTTTAATGCCCTGCCTGGAAGTGCTGGTCTCTTCAGATGTAATCGGGAAAGCATCCCTGAAAAGATGCGGAAGCCAGGCCAAAACATACTTATATATACTTTGATTTTATTTTTTTTTCCAAAAGATTGAGGCATTCATTTACTCTATCAAAATCAGATGAGTAAAGTAAAATTATCTCAAAGGAAAGGCAGGTGCCAGCTAAGACCATGGGTTTCAGGAGACAGTGTGCTTCTGTGGTTAGGCTGTAATGCTCCTTACACCCGCCTCTTTGGGCCTAATATGATAATGTAATGTTCTTTTCTAGCAAGAATGAGTGATTTACAGCATGTGGGGTATGGTCTTTTGCAGCAATTGCAGAGAGTTGTTCATAAATTTAGTTTTTATGATTCTGTTACTGTTCAAAATACAACACAGTATATCAATTTTAGACATACAGCACTGATGAGCCTGATTATTCTCTATTTCACTTTTTTTAAAAACATGTTTTGTTTAGGGCTTTTTGGCCCCTTTAATTAGTGCTTTCTCAGTTTGGAGTAAGAGAAGCAGGCAGGATTAGCTCTGGCTGGTAGGAGTATAGGAGGTGACCGTGACATACATGATTTCTGCATTTCTGACGCACTGAACTCAGAATGCTGTTCTTGGTCAGGATGATCACTTGTACGTTGTATGCGTGGGCTGTTTTAGGCACAGGGATGTATCCTGAAAGCATTTTTCCAATCATTCAGCTCACCAAACCGTCAAAGGCTGTATGAGTGCCGAACGTTTCATTAAGTTGGTGAATTGTGCATCTGAAAGGAAGGGTATGTTCTTAAGACCTCCATGCTGGAGAACTCTGAGAAGACACAGTAGGTGGCTATCAAGTTTTTGAGGTAGATATCTCTTCTGGGAGATGAACTCCTTCATAAGATGTACAAAGAATATCTACTCTGAAATCTGAACTTATACAAGGGCTTTATCCCCTCCTTCTATTAATTTAGTTTAGAAAATGTTGCAGTCAAACTGGAAGTGAACTTGACTTTTTTCTTCTTTTTTTTCAATTTCTCACCTCAGGTCACACTGGGATACAGCTGGTGCCACTCTAATTAAATATATTTCTGTATCCAAGATAAATTCTTGAGATGCCACAGGCTGATCTGTATCATTCCCTTTCTTGATTCCTTTTAAGAGAATTGTATTTTTATGTACCCCTTTACAGTTCACTATCACATGCAACAAATCAGAATTCTGTAACCTAATCTAAGCAGTATGTTGTTCTGTTCAAAAAACAATGGAGATATTTGGTGTGGGGTTTTTTGCAAGCTCTCTGTGCAAATTTTTTTTTCCTTTTCTAATCTTGACCTTATTATTAATAAGCTCCATCCCTCTTCTTAACTTGGGAAATTCTTCTTGCCTTCGGATTGCCTTAGGCCAGCAGAGGGGAAAAAAGGGCCAGCACACACAATCAGCCCTGAAAATATTAATTGATATTTTACCACTTCTGAATAGTTAAATCCCAGAAGAATACATCACAATTCATTAGGTTATTTTCACATTTTTCAAGATTACACAAATCTGTGTCTAATGAGGAAAACAGGCACTTTTTATATGGAGACACATTTCTTACATCAGCCTGTCTGTCCTAGTTTTTGATGACTCGATGAAGCTAGAGGCATTAGTGGACGTTCCTCCATTGTTTCCCCAGTATATAATTTTGCTTTAGATTAGTAACTATTGTATAAACATAATTGACCGAACAACTTTAACTCTGATATTGTAGTTGCTAATTTAGGCCTCTAATCCTGAAAGTAGCCCTGGATGAGAGACAAATTGTATTCTTGCAGAATTCTGTTATGTCACTGTCTGATATAGAATGCAAGCTTAAGCAAATGCTTTATTTTAAGAAGAAATGGGCTAAGTTTCTGTCAGAGAGAATTTAAAACCCAGAGAATTTATTTTTTTGTGGGAATGTTATCTCGAAGCCTGTTTTTCAGTAATTTGAATGTTACTTATTTAAAGGCCCAGTGTATAACTAAACTCAATTTCTTTACGTAATGCAAGCTTAGCAAGAAATTTCAGGTTCATTAAAAGAAAAAAAGAAAACAAAAAACCAAACAAAAACAACACAGAGGCAGAGAGATGAAAAAAAGTAAAGCTTGGTGAATGGCTTGATGCTTCTCTAATAACTGCTCGAGGTCTACAGTCATGACCAACATTTTGATCATTATGACATTATTAGAAGTGCTTTTTTAGTTTTGTAACGTCACCACATTCACAGTAGTAGCTGATACTTTCTTTAACGCCCTACTGCACAGCATTACAGAAATAAAAAGTGTGGTCTAATAATGTGTAATGGAAAGAAATCCTGAAAGCAAAATCATATTTCTGTAAGTGACCTATTACCAATCTGATTACATTTTACACAGTAATTCAATAGAATTCTATTAGAAGTCTGGGTTGGTAAAGGGAAAAAATGGTTCATTGTTCAGTCTGTGTAATTGGAAAGGCAGCACACCCAGCAAAGGGCTGGAGTTTGTGCAAAGTAGGCATAGGCCTGCTAGAAAGATGCGGTGGTTACACAAATGGAGTATGTGTGGGCAGAAACAATGAGCAGCAAAGAAAGCCTTTCTAAGACATTATGACTTTTTGATAACAAGGATTGTTTAAATTCATCTGATGATAAATATCTGTGGTTTATGGGGGAGGGAGCACATGTGAACTGAAACAGGACTGAGGCTGTTATCATGCGTGGCACTTTCACCTTAAGAAAGGTGACTGCTAGGCTTCAGTATGGTTGTTTACTATGTACAATTGCTTTTTCTACTTAAAATATTTCCCTTGTTATAACAACTTTTATCTGAGTATTGCGAAAGAGTTCAATGAATAAATTTCTCAGTTTATCCATGAATAGAAGTGGCTATGTAGGGATGAAAGCAGGCTAAAAGAGTTGATAATCTTGTCAAAAACTCAGATAAATCTCACTAAAATTCTTGTACAGAACTCATATACGAAGTGAAGCTTTTAGGATTTTTCAAACTCTGTCGATCTTTCCCACTGTTTGTAATAAGATATGCAATTCTTTTACACGCAAAAGTATGAGACAACTGATGAAACTGGCCATGAAAATACATCCTTTAATAATCATCCATTGTAATCAAAACAACACTTTATCTTTTAAAAGTATTATGAGATCACAATTATCCCACTGTATTCAGTGTTGGTGTGGCCTCACCTTGAGGTCTGTGTGCAGTTCTGGGTCCCACAATTTAAGAAGGATGTTCAGGTACTCGAATGCTGTGATAGGACATGTGGGAATGGTTCAAAGCTGTGCCAGGGATGTTTAGACTGGACATTAGGAAGCATTTCTTTACTGAGAGCGTGGTCAAATGTTGGAACAGGCTTCCTAGAGAGGTAGTCGATGCCCTAAGCTTGACAGTGTTTAAAAGGCATTTGGAGAATGACCTTAATAACATGCTTTAGCTTTTGGTCAGCCCTGAAGTGGTCAGGCAGTTGGACTAAAATGAGCATTGTAGGTCCCTTCCAACTGAAATAGTCTATTCTATCATGACTGTTTCATTTTCTTTGCAAATACCCTTTTTGACCTTGCATAGTGGTATGATTAAGCAAACCCAAGTCATTGTGTCCTAGCTGTTGATCATACTTACCTGTAGATTATGTATTTACTTTAATGATCTTAATTCACAGTTGCATGTGAATGGTAACTGTTCCCTGTTACCTTTTAGTCCAGAATCAGCCACCTTCTCTCTGGTGCTGGGATGTTTGCAAGCCCTTCTTTGTTCTTGTTACCTAGTATTTGTCACTATTCCCGCACAGATATCTAACAAAAGCTGCAAGTAGATTAGGTAGCTTTGAACTGGAGGAGTGGTACAGATGCTCTGCTACAGAGTATGTACCAAGCACTTGTGCAATAGCAGGACAGTCATTGGCTTGAGAACACTGGTCAAAGGATGATCCAGATGTTGAAGTCAGAACAGCAGCCCTATCTTTGCTTATACCTACAGAAATATCAAATGGCAAGCAAAATCCTTGTAAATACAGGTAGAAGGCTCCAGCAGAGAAGTGGGTAGCAAGGCAGTTACTGATAACCTGTAACACATGTGCCTACCTGTGCTGTGAAGGAAAAGAATTACATGTGAGGAGCTGACTTAAGTTCTTAAAGTACTGGTCAAAATATCAGGTCCCTAAAACTGAACTGGGTCAAATGATATCCATAGCAAGACCCATTTAACTCCAGTGGGCCAGGGCTTTGTGTCCAGCATAAAACTGTAGTGTAGTGAATGGATTTCCTGTAACTGCACATACGCAGAACAGTGACAGCTGTCTCAATGGGATGCCCAATGCCCAGCTTGGAGCAGAAAATAGACTGGTAATCACCTTTTCCTCCTCTGACCTACCTCAAATCTTCTCCCTCTCTCTGTGCACTAAATTCCCTTAGAATACTCGAAATATTTAATAGTGAAGCACTGTGGGATCCTTTGCACTGTTGTTTTTATTGCTGTTTGCAGCTCTGCTAAACGTGTCCCGCCCCCGCCTTGAAATGTAGTGCAAAATGTGTATTCAAAGGTTTGAGAGTAATACACTTAACCCTTTGCATGGAAAGAAGGGAAGATTGTGATTATGTCTTGTGATGTTACCATAAGTTTTTAACAATTTCTAAGGCCCAGTGTAATTACTAATTAATGTGTTATTTCCAAATTATGTACTCTGTCATCCTGGCTTCAAATGCCATCTGCTTTAAACTTTGCAAAAAATCTTTTATGTGTCTTAAAAATGTTTCAGACTCTACAAGCTCTTTGTGTGTGGTAAAGAATGATGCAACCTATGTTTTTCCAACCCACGTCACCCTGTGATTAAAGAGAAACAAAAAAGATGAGTGAGTAAGTAGTAAGGCAGTTAATCAGCAAACACTTATAGCTGTTTTTCTTACAGATATGTTAGTATAAATTTGGTTTAACTCTGTTGATGTCAGTAGAGCTGTCTTGGATTTTCACTAGTGCAACAGTGAAAAAAGTGTGGCCTCTCATCATGTAACTCCAAAAAGTAAGTGATTAGGATTACTTTAATAGAAAAAAAAAAATCTTCAGTTTTTTCTCACCTAGTTAATAGCTCTGATCCTCTGCATCTGTGTGCTGGTTTCATGGTGAGATTCCTTCACTATGAAGGATAGGCTCAGGCAGACTTCTCAATTTTCCTTTCAAGCTGGCTGTAAACTTTGTCTTCCAGGACTGTAAAGATTAGTTCTCTAGATGATTGCATGTAACCCATGCTGTCTGTGGAGGTTGTCATCAGATTCTTCTGAATGCAGCAACTTTTTTTTCTATTAAGTATAGCCATTCTATAAAGGCTGGAGAAGCTGGGTTGGACCAATTCGTGTATGTGAAATAAAACAGAGCATGCTCATTTGGTGTATTTACAGTGTAAAAAGTTGCAGGCTGATTTCATTAACCACAGTGCAAAATGTTTTCTAAGGATGAATGTCATGTTTGAAATGAAACATTAATTATTATAAAATCAAGATAAGGGGAACGTTTTGTGATGTCCATCTTTTTCTTCTATGTGAATGTTCCAGTGATTTGTCTAGCTCATTGTTTTTTTCTATGTAAAAGTGTTGTGGTTTAACCCCAGCCAGCAACTAAGCACCACGCAGCCGTTCACTCACTTCCCCCCCCATCCAGTGGGATGGGGGAGAAAATTGGGAAAAGAAGTAAAACTCCTGGGTTGAGATAAGAATGGTTTAATAGAACAGAAAAGAAGAAACTAATAATGATAATGATAACACTAATAAAATGACAACAGTAGTAATAAAAGGATCGGAATGTACAAATGATGCGCAGGGCAATTGCTCACCACCCGCCGACCGACACCCAGCCAGTCCCTGAGCGGTGATGCCCCGCCCCTTCCCAGTTCCTAAACTAGATGGGACGTCCCATGGTATGGAGTACACTGTTGGCCAGTTTGGGTCAGGTGCCCTGGCTGGGCATGAGAAGCTGAAAAATCCTTGACTGTAGTCTAAACACTACTGAGCAACAACTGAAAACATCAGTGTTATCAACATTCTTCTCATACTGAACTCAAAACATAGCACTGTACCAGCTACTAGGAAGACAATTAACTCTGTCCCAGCTGAAACCAGGACACCCATGCCATTAAAATACTAAGCCATTTTTTCCTCTAGTTACAGAATATTAGTTATTGACATAACAAATATGAGAAGAGCAGCATTTATAAACTAAAAATATATCCTGCTTTGTAAACAGCATTCATTATGCAACAGCAATGGAATTGAAGGATCAGCTGTAAAACTCGGTGAAGTCAGCAGATACCTTTCCATTGACTTCACAGGACATTCAGACCTGCAATTAATTGATTGTATGTGTTCTTAGTGTATGAAACCTTGTGAAAATAAATTGGTAGTTGAGCCTGCCATCTGGGCAGCCTGACATCAGACTAACTACTCTAAGTAAAACCAAAGGAAAACCTCTGTCTTGCAGCCTTAGTATTATCTTCTGGAAAGAAATTTCTGGGAACAAGTCAATTGGTTTGTACTCTGGGTATATGAAGTATTTCAGCTCTTTGTCATGCTGAAGGCCAATTCTTCAAATCTTTCTCATTGTACTCAGAAAAAGCTCATCTCTCTAAAATTAAATCATTAGTTTACAGAAAAATCTGCTATGCCTTTTACCTATAGCTTTGAAAGTCCATGTTCTAGCATAATCTTGGCTTACTTATGGCATTCTCTAGACTCAGTTGTGTGAGTGTTAGTTGGTATTGATTCTTGGATCAGAAAGCACTTTTTTCAGTTTTGTACTATTTGAAGACAGCCTTTAATTCCTTTATAAAGAAGAATTTCAGGTGATACCAAATCAAGAAAACAGCAGAACAAAAGTCAACCCCTTGAATTGGGGCAACCCAAGAACAAGGCAATAGAAGAAAGGAAGGCCTGTTTGGTAGGTTATAACTCATAACTCTGTAACTGCCCTAGATAGTTTTTCTTTTGTCATAGCTGTGTTTTAGGCTGAAGACATTGCTACTTTCTTTAAATGGAGATGCTCTTTATGCCATGTTTTTAATGATGAGGTAGAAACTCAAAAATCCTTTGTGAACACAAAACATGCCTGTATGTGTTAGTACACATTTCTCTATGTAGACCAGTGTTCTGCATTAATGATAACCTGCACTGGACACTTGAGGCCAGTTTTTGCATATTGTTCCAACTCCTAGTAGAAATGTGAATTTCTCTTCCTGCTTACAAGAGGTGCGCTCAAATGCGCATGTTTGTTGGTTTTTGTTTGCGTTCTTTTTCCCCTCTAGAGAATTTCCATTGTTTAACTGGGTAAACAGTAAAAAAAAGTAATTTTAAAATGTGACGGCTGAGCTTAAAATGTTCTCGGCAACAGCTGAAGACACTGGAAAGCAAGAGCTCAGTACTCTTTTGCATTAGACTCTTTTAGAGGCATATGTATCCCACTTAGGATTATTTTGGCAACACAAAATGTAACATACTTGTTGAGCAGATGGCTGGGATGCTATGGTTCACGTCAGCTCGGCAGTCTACTATATGGGATCTAACATCCTTTGCGTTCTCACCACTGTGGTGAGATGAGTATATGCAGCCAGTCTGATGGCAGCTTAGCCAGCTCTAAAAATCTTATAGCCCAAGAATTTTGTTCTTGGCAAATCCCAGGCTGTAAAAGAAAACTTTCAAACAATAAAGAGAGGACTTCTAGGTGTTCAGAGCAATTCGCTGACCTATTAAATAATTCTTGGGGAGAATAAGTAATGCAAAATGGCCCAAGATAGTTTTGAACCTAGAAACAATGGCAGTGTTGGCTAGTAAACCTAGCTAACTGTATTAAAATGCTCTTCTAGAAAGTATAACCTAATAACTTGGTCTGGTCTAATCAAAAAGATCTGTGCCACTTTGCCTGACAGCTGTAGTAGAGAGGATGGGAGTACTGAAGAATGTTAAAAATCAGTTGAATACTATAATTAAAGAATTTTAAAAAACCCCACTAGACTTAATCAGTTTTCCTTATTTCTCATATCAAGAGTCTGCAAGCTTAACAAATGTAACTTGCATGCTCAAAATAATTTGTAAATTATTACAGTAACAGGAGTGTGCCTAAGTTCTTAGGCACATTGTGCCACACAAGGTCTCCTTGATAAAAATACATCATTTGAAAAGTGTAACTTATGAATATGGAAGGAGGTGGCACAGGAACAACTAAATCATGCTAAACCTCTTGTTCCTTCCCATCTGTATATAGTTGTAGAGGTTATGCTGCAAGCAGAGTCATCAAGTGTCATGTGTCTTCCTGAAAGTTGCCATAAGCTGCTGGAGGGTGAAGTTAGACATGCTGAATATTTTACAGAGTAACTTGCACTTATTTGAAATGCTATAAGGAATACTAGGTCTTCTAACCTTGAATTAGGGTCACTTAAAACTCCAGTGTCTTAACTGTGCTCAGCCCTGCTGAAAAACAGACAACTTGTTATTGGCAGTTAGGTGGTATTGAGGTGTTCATACTGTCAGTTAAACTATAGCTTCCTTGCAGATACAGCAGCGTGTACATAAGCATTTCTTCTTTCCCAGTTCCCTTTGTTGTGTCCCATTAGTAGCAGCACATTTTAATTACAGTAAGCCTTCGCCGCCTCCTTCTGTGCATTCTTACAAGTCAGCCAAATGGTGTGGAGTAGTTTGACTAGTGATATTATTCTCTGCTGAGATTTGTAAGAAACAACAGGAGAGAAGTACTGCTGGCAAAAAACGTTCTTCCATTTTTCTGAAAGAATCCTAAACAACTATTGTTATTTCTCTGCAAGGAATAGTTTGAAATCAAAAGGAATGAAAACCTGAAAAGGCAGCCTTTTATTATACTGGGGGGGAGGGGAGGAATGACCCAAAAGAACCCACTTATTTCTTTTTTTCTTCCTCTAGTTCCCGTGTTTTGGTATCAAAATGCTCTACACTGTATATTTTTTTAGGGTTGTGCAAATGGTTTTGGGTAGGCTTCTGCTGACATAGCTCTGGAAATTTTAACCTTTCATTAGTTTTAATTGCTGAGTAAGGCAGACAGAATGCAAGAGGTTTTATTCACAAGGTTTGGTTAGAGCACTGTGCCATGTCAAGTATGAAGCCTATTTCAGCTCTTGATTCAATTGCCTAGTGCTGTCCTAACAGACGGCAATGGGTTAATCTCCCCCAAAGCCTTTCCCATACATACAAGACTAAACAAGAAGCAGACTTTAAAGGATTTAAGTAGGGCTGTAGTTAACTATAAACAGCTGTTGCAAGATAACAGCATTTCCATTGGAAAAGTGAGCCCCTTTCCCCCATTTACAATGAAACCATTCTGAAAGCTGTATTTGGAAGGAGTTGGTTCTCTGTCTGGCAATAATCAGAATTAAGTGGTGGGGGTTGGAGAGCGAGTTGTCAGATCTTTGTGCTCAAACTGACATTTATATAGCAATTCTATTTCTGCTACTGAAAGCCAAAACATACAAATCCATCTTATCCAGACTATTAAGAAATAGGGAGCGAGTGATTATTTTTTCCCTTCCATTCTCTTTTCTTTCCTGTCTCTGCTCTGCATCAACATTTATTTTGAATAATGAGGAAAGAATGATATTAGCAAACCTCCATCTATCTTTTAGAGTCTAGTAACTTGTTTGAATTAAATCCAAACAATACCTGGTGTAAGAATACATCTTTAGAAATTCTCCTTGCTTGTTAAAGCCATACCATAAAACATTGTAATTTTTCGTTTGTTTTTTTTTTTTTTTACTGTTTTCAATACATTGACATGTTAGCAGAAGTGTCTTTTTGAGGAGACATCCAAAAGCCAATTGGTTCTGTTCCCAATCAAAAGCAAGAAGGCCATGAAAATAAAAGATCTAATTTGAACACTTCTTGGCAGTTAGTGATTTGTTAAATAGTTTGGTTTTAATTGCTTTCAAAAGTGAAGGGGAAGGAGAAATCTTTTGTAATTCATGCTTCTGGAGGAAAAAAAACAACAAATGTGGGAAATCAGGCTGTTAATATTAGAAGTTACAATGTGACTCACGCAGTGCATAATCTCTGCAATAGTACAAGCAGCAAAAAGAGACAAAGAAACAGATGTGCAAACTTCCTACTAGTTAAATTCCAGCTATTTAATCAACAGCAGGACTCATCCTTTGTTTCATATTTCCTAGCTCAGAAACATCTCAGTAGGAGGACATGAAAAGGTACTGCAAGAACAGTGCTTTTACCATCTGCAATCCAGTGAATACTTTAAACTAATAAAGCAACCTTCACAAAGTTGGCCACAAGGATCTAAAGAGAGAGGGTAAACCAGCTATAATTCAAAACCAGCAGCCTGGTTAGGAACTTTTATACAGCTGAGCCAGACAGAAACCTGGTTGTCTGACTTCATAATCACTTAGTCCAGATCCAAAGAGCTTTCCGAACTACAGGCAATAAAGAAGAGTTATGCTCTTTAGAGCAAAGCCAACTTGTAGGTTATTAATATAATCAGAGACTGAGATAATTGTTCTGTGACTTCTTGCATGAGGGAGAAGTCCCTCATGTTCTGTGGCAGTATGTGTGAAGATGATAACTGGTCTCTGCTAGCAGCTGGAGCTAGAGAAGCAAAAGTACATTTCAGTCATAAAGTCAGGAACCCTGTAGCTGGGGTAAACCCACAAACTGTCACTAGATATTGCCTTATTTTCTGGTGTTGCACTAAAATGTGGCAGATAGATTTCCAGACCTGCCGTCTAATCTACAGACCAGATAAATCTCCTACAATGGAACATGAGGCCACTGATAAAGCAGTGCTTTTTACATGTTTCATGTTATCCTGGACTCTTTGGCCTTTCCCTTTCAAGATTCAGATGCAGAAGGATGCTGAGTTAAAACCAAGAGCTCTGCCTCTTCCTTGCTTCTTGTCAATCTGGGAGCCTGCACTAATAGCATTCACTCCTGTGCCTGCATCTCCTGCTGCACATGCCCCACTGAAGGCTGGAGAGCACAGGTACTCAAGACTTGCACATCTGGTTTGTTATTCAGCCTACAGATGGGTTGCCAGGTGAAATCACTGTAGAGTCATGACTTGCATTAATAATTTGGAAAACTCAAAAAGTTAAAGCTGGCATTGTAGAACTGAGAGCCTGGTGGAGTGACTGACTGAGGATGTGTCTCTTTATCCCATCAGAAAACTTGTTACCAGAATTGAAAAACTTACTGAAAAATTGTTCTTGGATCATTGTTTGCCAGTGTTTTTTTTCATTGCAATTTCCCCAATGGGACTTTATTTTTAAGCAGAGGAGAAGAAATTATCAGGTAATGTCAGAATGGAGATTAATAATAATTTGAGTCTTGAAGTAATTCATAAACTGTACATTATCAAAGTAATAGTTAAGAGAAACACTAGTATTTAAAGTGCCATCCGTTCGTTGTGTGAATTTTATCGCTTGTTTGTGGAATTATTGTAGGGTTAAAGGAAATTGTGCACAATTTCTGCTGAGACTTGTAATGCTTTCTGTTACGCTATAGTATGCAAATCTGCCAGTAGACTGTAATCCTAGGTGTATTGGTTTAAATTGTACAGTTCTGCTGTTAACACCCTAGCCAGTCCCAGGGGTTGTTCTGATGCACTCTAGCTTAGAAAAGAGCTTTTGAAAAACAGCCCTGATTTACACTGTGGTGCTAAAAGTGTGAACAACTTTCTTACTGATTTAAAACATGTCCCGAATCACTGTTAGTGATCCGTATCACGGTTCTGTGACCATTAATCATTTAATCATCACAAAACAAAGACCTTCTTTCATGGAGAACTGTTTCACATACACATATGCTATATCACTCACTTTTACAGCCAAGGGACTGCATATTGTTCACTCTTGCTAAGAAACGAACAAGTCATCCACATCCTTTGAAGCCTGTACATTTTAGGCTAATTTGCTGAGGAAACAAAAATGGATTGTAGTGATACGTTCAAATAGAGATTCGTGAAGTTACACAAATTTACACTAGCAGAACATTTGGTCTTGATGATTTGGGCATTTTTCCAAGCATATATACATAGTAAACAGCCTGTTGCATAATTTGTAAATACACAATATAGCATCAGATGGGACAATTTCTACAGTAGCACTTGTCAAACAGTATAGTCTTTGTTTAATCATGATTATAGCTCCCGCATCATATCAAATTTCTGCATATCCTGAATCTCACTGTAGAACTCATTTGAAGTTGCTGAGTTTTTTTTCTGCAGTAGCTGACAGGATTTTTGCTACATTCTTTCTAAAATAATGTCACCTGACAGACTTGGACAGATTTTCTGTTTGGCCTTGTCATAAATGCTTTCATCTTTAAAGAAGAAAGTGTATGTTAACGGACTTATAAGATACAGGTCAACACTTTCTAGTCCAGACTGTGTACAGGTTGAAAAGAGTTCTGCTTAGTCATTATAGAGTCAATGAATTTATATATATATATATATATACACACACACACTCTAATACGCCAACACACAGAGCAAAATCACAAAAAAGTTAGAGACTGAGGAATGAAAAAAAGTGGTGGAAATGTTCTCTGCCAAATTCAAAATTTGTATCTCATAGTTCTGTAGTGCAATTTTGGACTGTTCACTCAATCCTGTATTATTTGAAGCAAGTAATGGTCTTTGCATCACATTAAAAGCAATCCTGTAACCTAAAAATAAAGCTGCTAAAAGAATAGAAATGTTTCTAGAATTAATCGACATTTTGTGTGTCTTTTTAGTAACTGTTCATTTACCTAAATAATTCATCCATTTCATTTTCTGTATTCTCATCTTCAACAACGTAACATTTCTCAATCAACTTCTGTTAATGCAGTGCCTTTTTTTAGATTACCATTCTTTCTTCTGCCATTGCTTAAGCAATGGCACATACTGAGTATCTGAATCCTTATCAAGTATAATTCTTTAGTCCCTCAATAACTTTTGTCCTGTTCATGAACAGACTGCTGCCAATTAAAAAAGACCATATCCTTTGAAGAGTCACACAGTGATTTTTCTCTGTGTTGGGATGTGTGTGATCTTTCTAGGGCTTCTCGGGGTTCCTATGCACAGAAAATGCCTGGACTGAAAGATGGATTTTGCTGTACGCTCTCTCTCAGCAAAGATCCCTTTTGTATTTAAGTGTTCTTGAAAACACTATGCAGTTCAGAGTGTCTTGTAATATAAACTTCCAGGCATTTTGGAAGAAACGGCAGAAACTTTGGAAGTTCGAGTTATGTTCAATTATTACTCTCATCAGGTAAAAGCTGTTAAGTTATTTCCTGCTGGAACTTCTTGGTCATATTAAGGACTACAGAGAAACAAAGAAGTTAGAAGAGCTCTGCTTCATATGTCCTGGAAGAATTGATTTGCCAGATTTATTAGCTAACTGACAATAAAGAAATTGTAAACAAACACAACAACCTCCCCCAACCTCTCCAACTTAATTTTTCTTCACTGTAGAAGAACGTCATGCTTATTTTTGCCACCTCTAAATACTGATCCATTGCTTGATAATTTGGACAGCCATCTTGCAAGTGAACAATTAATTATGTGTGTTGAAATATATGATTTCCTGTTCAAAGTCTTTCTTGCAACATATATTGTTATATAGCTAACTAATCTGTTTGTATAATTAGTAAGTGTTAGTATAAATCCACATGCTCTAAAACTCCTTTTGCAAACAAAGTGCGTAACTGCGCACATATGTGGTCATGCAGTACTCTGGCAGGGATAGTCCACTGCATTAGGAGCAAGAGAATAAAAAGGAATCATCTTTATTGGTAGCTGGAGAACAGAAATCTTCTTCAAAGGAAATCATTTTCAAAGCCTACAGTCATAAGGATGCCAACTACACTGTGTCTGGCACCAGAGTTATCTGGAAAGCTAAGCACAGTACTCAAATTTAATCACTATATTACTCTACAAAGTTTTGCTTCATGTGTTTGTCATTACTGACTTTATTTAGTCTGAAAGACATTTCATTTTCTTGTACTTGGCAATTTTTAGAAGGTATTGCACCATTTGGTTGTATTTGGAGACCTGTCTTCTTTAAACACTGAGAAGATGACAATTTTGGCAGTCAAAATAAATGTAAGAAGCTGCTGGTTTGTTTTTTGGTTTGTTTTTTCTTTTTTTTCTTGGGTTGGGGTTTGTGGGGGTTTTTTTTGGTTGTGGGTTGGTATTTTTGTTTGTTTGTTTGTTTGTTTTCTTGTCATGACCATAGGAGCCAGCTGGTTGAGTCACAGCTCGAACACAGCTGTTCCAAAGCCTGACTGCAGATCCTGTGGCAGAGCTACAGCATCTCTGCTTAGGTTCCTCCCCAAAGGGTTGAATTTGATGGTACTCTCTCAACAGCCAAAACAACCTTTCCTCCACACTGAAGAACTGCTGCAGTTACCTGTGTAGTGTGTGAGAGTCCAACATGCTCTCCTTGGTCTTTACGTATCCTTCTTTCAGTCTTCGCATATGTCATTGTTGTTTAATAATAGTGTTGGCTATTTTTGTAATACAGTATTTTATTAATATATAGTTGAAACTAAAAAGGTATTTTATTTTATCTATTGTAATCTCTCTGTACGTTTGTTTGCTGATTATTTTGTGTGCAAATTTTCTCTGCTTCTTTTCGATAGTTAGAATTACTTTTATCAAATGTATGAAGCTGAAGTTGTATGAAATTTTGCAGGCTGCATTATTTTAGTAGAAACAACTCTTTGTGTCTTTCAGATTTCTTGCATGTATGATTTTTTTGGCTCCCATCATGGGTGTGTGTTTACACATTATTTTGCAATTAGAGTGAGATAATGATCTCAAATCTCAGGTGCATTTTTTGGAAAATATTCCTAGACTTTGGCCTTATAACTAAATCAGAGTATTTAAAAGTTGCTCAAGGTTTTAAATCACTAGCAATGCTTGGTCTATATCTTAGAATATAGCTAAATGAGTGCATTCAAAATTAAAGAAGTTTTTCCTATAGTGTATGACTTCCTACTGCTGGTAGTTCAAAATCTGATTTTATCAATAGACAAGATCATAATAGATTTCCAAAACACAGCCTCTTCCAACCCGTACTGTTTTTTTTGTTTGTTTGTTCTTTCTTGCCAGAGAATTTATTTGGAAGCATTTTTCTAGGTTATTTCTAGGGTGACCAGTTAAAGATGATAAATGAAAATATAGAACCAGAGACTAGAATATTTGGGGTTTATGCAGTAGGTTAGGAGGTCTGGTGCCCTTTTATTTTGCTATCACATCACAGAAAGTTTTACTGTATTTATCAAGTTCCATTTAAAAAACCTGGAGATAACACTATCATAAGAATTATGTCAACACTCCCTTTCAAATCCCAAATTACCTGACAGAGAATGTATTGCATTTTCTCCTGTCTCTGCAGGTTATTTGGCTAGAATATTTTTCTGGGAAATGATGTCATATTTTGCTTTCCTTGATTTTTGTAGCTTGTAGATAAGACAACATTATAACTGACCTTCATCTAACAGCTGCAGCTGTGTGGTCCAAAGAAAAAGAATCTGGTAGTCTTGGGATTGGGGGACTAGAAGAGAACTGTTAATATATTTAATGGCTGTAGCTGAAAATTTTAAGTGACTTGGTTAAGTGGGGAAAATGGAACTGAACAGAAGAAAAGTGCAAAAAAAAAAAAATCTAAGAAATACTTTAGGTCATGGATCTTAATTTAGAAGCATGTAAGGACAGAAGCACGTAAAATAATTGTTTCTGTTTTCTGCACACTGTGGGGCCTAGCAAAATAATTGTTTCATGTCATGCTGGGGATCTGGACTTGGATGTCAGTGAATTGGAATTTCTGTGAACTTTATCCCTTCTTGTACCTGATCTGCTCTGCAGCTTTTGGCTGCTCCATGGGCCTACACCTTGATATCTGCAACCATGACCCTTCCTCTAAAGAAAATGGACTATTTTGAGCCAGCTGTTCTGTTTCCATAGACAAAGAGCCTAGAGAAGTTTTCTATTGAATTGGGCCCAAATTGGTCATATTTTGTAGGTAATACGATACTTAGCTCTTATAGGCTAGGGATTAAACATAATAAAAAGTATGCTGGATTCTTACTTTCTCCGATTTATTTTGGTCATTAACTATTGTGTGACTATTATAACATTACTATTATTTATTATTAGAAACCATAGAGACTTTGACAAATACAAAAGATGGTTGGTGACTGTGGCATGCTAAAGGAAAAAATAGTTTCTCAAAGTTATCACAGAATTTACAGCAAGGCTGTTAAATTATTACCAGCTGAAATAACAGAAGTTTATTTTTTTGTTGTTGTGCTGGATGTAAAGTACAGGAAATGGAAGAGACACAAGAGAACCTTTCAGGAGATTTTGATCAAACCACCAAGTGTCCAAAAATATTTTACTCACTTCAAGCTTAATGCTTTTGTGGGAGGGAAGGAGAGGAGAATGTTTATCAGCTGTTTTGTGAAAAGATATCTAAGGCTTATTAAATGTTGATTCATGTTTTTCATTTCACATTATGTATATTATGTATATATATAATTCACCAAGATTGCTTTCTGGGTTTTATTTATTTATATCATAAATAAGTTTGTGTGTGTTCTATGCAGAAAAGTATATTTTTTTTTCTTTCTATTGGTTGCTTTATATTACTTACATCTAACTTCCATAACTGAGCAAACAGCATTATCTCTGACATAATGGTATTGCAGTCTTCTCAGTAAGGAAAGTGTGCACTGTTTCAAAAATTTGCTTGTTTATTAAACCTTGTTTGTGTTGCATTATGTTTTGTTAAAAAAAATTGAATTGGATCTTGTAATTGTTACTTTCAAACTAACGGCAAAGCTAGTTTTGCATGTTAGCAATTATATTTGAAATCAGAATTGTGGTCCTGCCTACAAACGTAAATTAATGTAGTTTGGATTTCAGGGAAACCATCCTGGTTTACGTAAGGTTGTCCCAGATTTGAGGGAGATCGCTTACCTTTTCTTATATGGAATGTCAGAAAGTGTTATAAACTATAATTTCTCTGAACTGTGTTTTCCTGTAAAATTTTCTAGGAGCTACATGTGTGCTTTTCATTGCACAGGAGAGGAGGGGAAACAGCCTGCTCTGAGGAATGGAAAGGAATGTTTTGCCTAGCTTGGAAAACTGGTGACGTTAAAGGTAAGATGTTAAAAACCACGTTACTGGATAGTAAGTGTTTTATTACTCTAGTTAATTTTATGAAGACATTTTCCTCTTGCTAAATTGAAATTGTTGGTTTCTTGTAAAGAGGTACAAATCTAAGAAAGCCTTGCTCTGAAGCGCTAACTGCTGGCTGAAGTCTCCGATGTGCTTGTGGCACTGATGAATGCCATTTCACGTGCTTCTCAAATACCGTGGGCCAAGTGGTGTTATGCTTTAGTCTTCGCTCATGTTGGGATAAGAATGTACTGGAATTTCCTACACAAGATAATGAAATACTACCATGCTGGTGGAGTAATTCTTGAGACTGTCCTGGGCCGATTTATGAGACAAACTCAGAAGAGGGGCTTCTGACAAGGCTTTTAATAGTTCACTGAGCCCTGCTTTGAAGCAGCTTGGCAAATGCTGGGGACTCTGAGGCTGCTCTACCTTTGACTGAAGTTAAAAGAGCACAAAGTGTTGTTTGTTTTTAATTTTCTGATCTATAGGATTTAGTGAAAAATGCAGTTTAGCTGTACTTGAGGAACATAGTGACTATGCACGTGGCCCATTAATATTAATAAAGTAAGTGGGTTGTCAATGTTCTCTTTTCACATCTGTTTCCTAGCAAGTAAAACCATTCCCTAAGCATGGGGTCTGAATATACAAATAGATATTTAAAATGAAATCATTACAGAAACAGAAATCTAATCCTTCAGTTAATCACTAGCAATATTTGAAAAGAGAGAAACTATTGTACATCTATCTTGCCTCGCCTCAGATGAGCGCCAGGAATAATGCACATCAGGAAATGAAATGTGTGTAAATCACTCAAAATGGGAAGTTGACCAAAGCTGCATTTCAAGGCTTTCAAACTATAGGAAAGGTCTCAATGAGAGGTCGGAAAAAAAGCTGTTCAGCTGCTGAAAAATGGAAAATGTTTGTTTTGTACTCAAAAGGTGAATTGTGTACTAAGACAAAAGGGTTTTGGTGTTTGGGTTTGGGGTTTTTTTAGGTTATTTTTGAAGGCAGGAAGCCTTGCGTATTCATAATTTCAAGAATTTTAGCAGAAACAGAATAATTCTTCTTGTTAAATTCTGACTTATTAAAAATTTGCCCTTCAGATTGACAAATTTTTCTTTTTCTATCCTAAACTGTAGATAAATACAGGCTGTATTTCAACTGTTTCAGCAGTGGATCAACAGATTTTTGTGCATGGTTTAGAGGGGTTGTATTATTAATACTTATACTGTAACTGATGATCTGAATCTCCGTGGATCTCAGGTTTTTTTTCCCAAATCTGAGGAGTGCTTGGATCTGTTTGCATGTTGCCTGTCTGTGGATGACATGATTTTAGGTATCTCATAGGAAAACAAATGCTATTCATGCTCTTCAGTGATGTATTCCCTGTCCCTGACAAGTTCACTGTTCACGTTCTTGGCCTAGGAATGAGAAAACACTTCAAGAGAGAAACGCATTCAGTAGATCAGAAAGAGATGAATTAAAAGGCTGCAATCAATAGGATTGAAAATGCACACGACCTCTCTCCTGCTTCTTAGGTTTTGTGTTTTAAAGCATATATGTGGCCTTTAATACTTGCTAGTAGATCTACTTTAATATGCTAGAAATTCTGGTAGAGCTGTCCCTAAAAGTATATTTTTCGTGATTGCAAAAAGTGAAAATTTTGTGAAGTCTGAGCTTTGGCTTTGCACCATTTTTCATGAGATTACCAACACATTAGTAACTGACAGTCTCCTATTGCCTTCAACTTTCTCATATGGATCTGTTATAGATCGCCAGCTAGAGTTGATTGTGCTGTTGTAGGGTGTATTAAACACTTTGTACACTGATATACTCTAGTGGAATAGTCTGAAATCTAGCCATTCTGTGATCCCTGGTGGGGCAAGATCCTCTAACCATAGACACCCTGTCTTGTCCTCCATTCTTTAAGTAATCCTCCTGAAATCCTGTTACACACACATAGCTACTGAACACAGAGAAGAAAGGCACCATTCAGCAAGTGGAAAAGTCACCTTGTGTTAATGTTATGAAATACAAAACTGCAAATAAAATTATACATGTGCAATGAATGGAAATTTCTCTAATTCTGGAGTGGCAATAAACCATATTATCTTGGGTTAGGTTTAAAGGGTTAGGGTCAGATTCTCT
Organism: Haliaeetus leucocephalus; assembly: GCF_000737465.1. Lineage (NCBI taxonomy): Eukaryota > Metazoa > Chordata > Aves > Accipitriformes > Accipitridae > Haliaeetus > Haliaeetus leucocephalus. The sequence continues at coordinate 13,997,515 of NW_010972528.1, forward strand.
CCCTTGCTGTGGTCATGTTTGCCTTCATGCAATAAATTACTTTAAATGTTTCATCTGACTGGAGGAAAAACTCCTTGAGTGAAGAATTTTTTAGTTATGCAATTTATGCATATGCTAGGCAGAGGGCAAAAAAATGTAGTGTTTCTTTGTGAATGAACAGGTTTTCCCAAGGAAAGATACTTCTTTGCATCTGTCTGGTTTGCTGTGAGCTGAATACAGAAACTTTGCAGATCTGTGCTGGTTAGTTTTTATTTCAAGAAGCCGAACATTAAAGAGGTTGTGGGCTGTCTGTAAAAAGCCTTCATGCAAGTGTTAGCTCCAGGAGTGCCTGGGGCAGGGGTTAAGGTTGGGGTGCAGGGATTCTAGGAGTTTTTTTCCTTCCATTGTGGAGCTGGTGATTTCTGTGTGTAAATCAAATAATGTATTTCTTCTGCCTTTGGCATTTCTATGTGGACTGTTGCTATAATGGCAAAAAAAACTTAATGGTTTTGTAATTTTTGTGGTATTCAGACTAAGACCATTATCTTCTCAGGGGTTGGGTGGTGAGAAATCTGTTGAATATTCTCCAGGTGCCACATTTTCATGATGATATATGTATGAGAAAGATCAGGATATGTTTTGTCTGATGAAAGAGCATCTTGCATCTTTCTGCAAAACGGAGAAGGCCAGTGGTTCCATTACAGGAACCGAGATGTAAGAATACTATAATAATTTATTCTGCAAAACTGAAAGATATGAAAACAAGAAGTTAGGCTTTAAAATGTCAGGCATAACTGTTGTTAATGTATCACACTGGAATCATATGCTTTTGTTGCTGTTACTGGAACTTTTTTTTTCCCTAATCTTAGAAGAAGATATATAGAAAAGTGTTTAAAGTATATAGTTTAGGAAATTAATATTAAACTTTTTCCTTGTTTGCACACGGGTATTATAACCTGTAGGGACTTGGCTAATATTTTTGTAACTAGAATTTTGTGCGTTAGAAATCAGCTTGGTAAGTTTGTCTAAAGCTTTCACTTTTACGTAAAGAAAGCAGAACTGAATACCTGAAGTCTGGCAGAGTGCTTGACCTAGGTTTGTCTAGTGGCTGTTTCAAGGCAATCTGCCTGCCTACTGAACACATGTTTTGTTTCCATCTCTTTAAACTTACTCAGTCCAACGTTCTTTTAAGACAGATTTTGAAAATGCAAAAGGCGTCTGGCCAAATGTTGCATCTCTCACTCCTCTGAGCATCTGACCCTGCTTGGAAGCAAGAAAAGGGAAGAACAGAGAATGGGAAATTTGGTGGGATGGGGACAAGGAACAGAGAATCCTTCAAGGCTATGTTCAGGTGATGGTGGTTCCACTCACTATCTCACCTTCTTTTTAATCTCAGTAGCCTGACTGTGTTGATATGAAAAATTATATCAATGTAGTGTTAGACAGTAGAAGTTTGGGATAGTGAAGTGTAGCAAAAGTAGCATTGTTATGCCGTGAGTTGAACAATGCTGAGAGTAAAATATTTCACTCCTTGAAGCTTGCAGATACACAAGTAACTCTCAAGAGACATGTTAATATGCAACAGTAATCTGTAATATAACTCAACTAAGCATTGACAAATCCGTTTGATACAGGCCTGATAAGATTTAAAAAAAAAAAAAATTTCAGCGCTTAAAGTGTTGTATGCACCAGAACTGATGTGTCAAGATAAATGCATATAAGTTATTTCCCTTTCCTCTCCTCATTTATCATCAGTGACTAGAAGAATAAAATACTGTTATATTTTCTTGGATGCTACAGTTTTACTTTGTTTTATTGTGATATCTGTCGCACAAAAAGTTTTATCCTCTTAAGCATCTTACAAAGAACTGCTTTTTTCATGATGAGGACTTAATCTTTGATCGTGACATATTTTAACCAAGATGTGTCAGTTAGGCACTGTATTTTCTTCAAAACTGAAGAACTGTTGGAGGTGTTTACTACTAAACAGAACTTTGAGGAAAAGGAATATAATTTTTTGTGTCATGAAGAATATTATGATGCAAGTGGGACCAATTTCAAAAGAAGTAGAAAAGAGGAGAGGTATAAAACCTCAATAACTAGAGAATGTGCAAGTCTGTCTGTTCTGTACTGTATTGATTTTTTGCCTCACAAAATGGCAACTGCCTCATGTATACAAGCTTCATAAAAAACAGGCTTAGTTGCACTGCTCTAAAAAAAATGCGTGACCAAATTCTGAACTCAAATGTAAGTAACATACCTCCACTCATGCCAATGAAATTTCACTTATATACCCAAGGAGACAACTTCATACTTTAGGTTATGTGGGTCCCGTTTAGTCTGGATTACCATCAGGAATCATAATCATTGGATGCTTCTTCATCTTTCTCCTGAATTACATGAAGATTAAAAGCAAAAAAAAAACCAAACCCAAAACAAACCTGAATGAACAACAGTTATAAAAGAAGATATTAGCAGGAAAATTTCAGTGCTTCCACTAATAAATTCAGCCAGAAATGCTTGAACGTGGTCCTTTATTTTCAGTGTTACATAGGTATACAGTGTTATGTGTTTTCAGTGTATGTATGTATGATAACATGAAAAACGAGTATGAAATGAAAAAGAAAATCGCTCTCCAGCATCACCTCAGAGCCACTGGTGGAGGCACAATTTGGATTTGGTTTGAAACGGTTGAAGGAATCGCATGAGTCAGTGTAGTGATTCCTCACAAATGTTCAAAGAAATTCAGTTCGCTTTTATCTGTAGCCTGGAAAGTAAGTCCCCTATCTGAGGAGCATATATAAAACTTCTCAAGATATTTTTAAAATAGTATTGGAATAATGAAGCCTGGACTTCTTGGGTCTTGCCCTTAACAGATGTAAACGGAAGGCTGCTTTTTTTTTTTTTAAGACACAGAAAAGTAGTGATAATAGGGAGATTATGCATGATTTCTCCCATAATGGGAGACTTACAACCATGAAGCACACTTCTTGTATGTTCCCTTCTATCCATCAAATTATATTTTGTGTCACTTAGGTCGCTTCTTGAGCTGTACATGTAGTATATTACAAAGCGCAGGAGAACTTGTAACCTTTAGTGAGTTCCCAGTCCAGTTATACATCTCCTCCTAAAATGCTCACTACTTTTTTCTTAATGATGAGCACAACTCCTACTTAGGATGTCTTACTGCTACTTGTTAACTTTTCCTTCCAAGCAGAGCTGGCTTGTAAAGAAGGGAGTATCCAAGACCTGTGTCAATTTGTACTGCTAAACAGATATAGGCTGTTTATTAATTCAGAAGCATAACAATGTAGCCACATAAAGCAAATAGATTTAGTACAGCATGGTTTGGTTTTTTTTTGGTGTGGTTTTTTTCCTTTTTTTTTTTTTTTTCCTCCTTATTGAACACTAAGAAGTGGAAGCACAGGGGAAATTACAATAGAAGCAGCAATTCTGCTCCAAAGTATGTGCCCCACAGTGTGTTGTGGCAACCTCCTGAGTTCCACCATGGCCTGAAACCTTTTTCCCTTTTTTTTTTTTTTTTTTTTCCCGCCTGCTTCTTCCAACATTACACCTACAATCCTCCCATCCCAAATGCCACCCACCCCATATCAGCTTCTATTCTGGGCATGGGCTCAATCACAAAACAGATGGAAGTGAAGTACAGTCATGAAAGCATCTTCCCTTGCAGAAGCTACTGTTCCTGTTCAGGATTTAAAACACCTGACTGCAAACCTGAAGTATCCAAAATCCTCATGGACAAAACTCTGACAGAAAAGGGTATTTTTAGGGAATGTATGGAGTCAAATGGTCATGCTATCTAAACAGATCAGCAGATGTGTTTGAGTGCATTGGATGAAAAGAGTATGTGATAAATTAGAACTAATTTACCTGATTTAAAATATTTTAAACCCAATTATTGTACAGAATCATGAAAAGGAAAGATATGGTGGATTTAAGGATACTGAAACTTGCTGTGTTTTCTGCTTATTTTTCCCCATAGATTTGTGTTTGGAGAGCTGTAGATGGAGGTTTTGTCTTGGTTCCTAAGCTTAATATAGATTCTCTCTTAGTGTCTGGTTATTGATCTATGGTTCTCTTTGCTTTATCAGATATTTTGATTGTCATCTTGCTCATTCACTGTTACAGCTGCAAAATAAGATTACTGTCTATTGTTCCGTGGCATAGAAGAGTCAAGAATATTCCTTTGCTTCTCCATTTTTGTCTTAAAGTCATTTCCGTACTATGATTTTTTTTGTTTCCTATCTCTTTAGCCTTTTATTGTTGTGAGTGGGGATTTTGGGGAATGGGTGTGTGTCTGTGTCTTAAAAAGCTCCTCAGCATGAATTTGCTATCAGCACAGCTGACTACAGGTCTTCAGAATTGCAAAGAGAATGAAATATGAATTAAAATAACTAATTGAGCATGTACACAATTTTGAAGATGTTCATTGTAGCCAATGGTGGTGTTCTTCAGTCATGTAACTGCCTCCTCTATCTGAAGTGCGCTCAGAGAAGGCCATGTTGTAATTTAAGGTTTTTATTACCAGGAAAAGTAATATTTATTAGAATCAGTTTGACTGGCCTGTGCTTTGTATTACTTTTCATAAGGTGTTTCATTGTTGATGAAACTTCAGTGATTTGTGGTAATGTGATTTGTGAAGTCATCAGAAGAGAAAGAAATCTGTGCCTATGTCTGAATGACTGTGCTCAATCTCATGATCAAGCACTGTGAATTTATATCTGAACTTTGCATCTTATTCTGTCAAGCTTATCCAGATGGCAGGTAATTTTCTAATATTAACAATCTACTTCCTTTCCTACTTCCAGCATAAGCTGTTGACATATCTACCTGAAGGTCTTTTAAAAGAGGGAAATACAAAATACCTACCAAGTATTTTAAAGTAATGAAGCCCTCGGGGGGGAGGGGGGGTGAAATCTGCAAGATTGTTGTAGTGTTGAGGTTCAACTGCTGTGAAATGACGCTGCCTGCGAGCACTTTTGCATGCTCTTGGATGTTGCCTGAACGCAGTGGTCAGGGAGAAGAGAGGAGGAAAGGACAGAGAAGGTGAATTTTGTGAGCAGTGTGATATATTGTTTATGCCAATCTTGGCCTTGACAAGAAGAGAAATATGTGTGAGTGTCTTTCATGGGAACAGCACACAATTGAGACAGTCCTGCTCAAGCACTGCACTGGAGTTTTTGGAGTGTTTCCTGTGGATGCAAGAAATGTGCAGAGCCTGTTATGTAGGGGACGGATTAGTCTGCCATGTAGCCCTGACCTTCTTGAAATAAGGCATGTTGTCAATTGATTATTTTTAGTTGTGTCTGCCCAAATACAGTATTTAGCATTTGTTTCTATTCCAAACATCAAATGAGACCACTGGACTGTATCAGACCAGTATATCTGTCTACAGTGATCAGGAGAGTTGTAGGGAGTAGTATAAGAGTAATGCATCGGCACTTCCTCAGCTTTTTTCATGAGTCCGCTAGGATCCATGGATTTTCTGAGTCAGAGGTGATATGTTTGTGCTTAACAGTCTTTGATAGTTACTATAATACATTTGTTTCCCTAGTCTCTGAGTGCGTCTGAGAGCCCTTGTGAATTCTGATATACAGAGAAGAAAGTGCACGTATTGGTTAAAAGTTATTGATCGCTTAGAGGGCCTGGAATGTCACCTTTTATTTCAATATGAATAAGTTGTTAAGTGTCTATCCATATGTATTAATCATTGATGGAAGAAAACAAAATAATTCAAAAATGTATTTTTAGACTCAGCTGAATTAGTGGTGTTCATAACATATGTATGCATTCTTGAGATGCTTGTTCTATTGGATTTAAATTATTAATATTTGCAACAATATTTTTAGTGTTTACTCTTGCATTGTATTGGATTTATATGCTAATAATACTGCTACTTCACGCACGTGAAGAGTTTGAATTGCTGTCAACTCTTGTTTTGAGGCTAGTCTCTTCCTGACCTTTCTGTAGGAGCATAGCAGTACAGTGGGAAGTAAAGACCCTGTCTAAAGGCACCATGCAGGAGCTTACAGGCAAAAACTGCTCGTAAGCTATTTTTCTGTGGATGGAGAATGATTTTGTTGTCTCTGTACACTTTGCAACATGCATGAATGACAGAATGTGGCTTAGATTTAGATATTTGCAAGTCCAACTGTTCACTGACCTCTTCCAGATAATGCAACAAAACATCATTCTCAACACAAGGCCATGCCCATATGACATAATCTTGTCCCTGCCTTAGTTTCTTTCTCGGAGAAGAAAAAAAAAAGTGCTTCCATGATGTACACTTATTAAAGTAGCATATAAAGGTATGTTTTTACTTTTTATCTTTTCTGCCTCCAGCCTGGCCCTACTCTTTTGTGTTCCTCTCTCTGGGTCTTGATTCTGTCCCACTTAAAGCTAACCAAAGTTTTTACGTTGACTTGACCTGAAACAGTGTAAAGCCTTGAGATGTATTTGAAGTGAAGGTCATAGAGGAAAAAAAACTTCTGTGAGATCAACTGAAGTAACATGTAGGCAATTAGGGGAATTTTTCCACTGATCTGATCAATTAGTTTAATAAAAAAAATTGTACCTCTACACTAAACTTTCCTTCCCCAGACCCTTAAGCCACGATGGCTACTGCAGCACTACTTCTGCACGTAAGTCACATTCAGTGTTATGCAATATTTTTCAAGCACACTTGAATGTGTTTGCTTTTTTAAATGTCTCCACGCATCTGTATTTGTGCATATGGGAACTTGTAAGGTGATGTTTTCACTGAAAAGAGAAGTTAAAATTAACCGTTGTTTTTCTGAAAGTATAGGCTGGAACAGATTTGATAGCAAGCAGTTTTGAAGACAGCTGACACATATTCAAGATGGATTAGCTCATTACTAGTTCTGTTTTCCTTCTGAGCAGAATTAAAACAAAACAAACCAACCCCTACATTTTCCAGTGCTTATCTGTCATGAGTTTAGTTTATCTTGTACTGGATGTCATAAGAAGTTGAGGGCTTTTTCCCCTGTAACAATTATGACTTTCAGACTGTTCCAAAATGTGTGTTTAACCTTACCTTCATTGACTTCCTATTCTATCGTAACAATTGAACAAGGATTTCTTCTTGAGCAATATTCAAATCAGCTTTTAATGAGCTATTTAATTAAAGGCTAATTGAGGTGAATTCATTAAAGATTTCCAAACTATGCTTATCAGGGTAGCTATGTTTTAAGATAAGTTTTAAATATTTGTTTTATACTGCATTGTTTGATCATAAAAGCACATCTAAAATTATTTTTAAATGCCTAATTATACTTTCTATGCACTTTTCTTCCTTAATATTCCATGTTGAATTTTCCATGTGTGAATTTAATATATTGCTTATGTTGAGCTAACATAAGAAGCAATAAAGCTGTTAAAGGGTGTTCTTAGAGTCTTAGATGCTATAGAATTAAAGAGTGTATTGGGAATCAGTGATACCATTGTTTTTCTGTTAATCTCGGTCTTGTTCTTGGGTGGATGTTAACTATATTTTATGCATATTTTCTTAGTCTTGGTGAGTTTCCTTGACAGCAGGCTAACTGCAGGGAATATTACTACATGATGATAGTATAAATCTTTTCTTTGTTGGAACCGTCAGTCAGTTAATGAATAAGAACATTAATTAATCAATCTGGTAGATTTCTCTTTCTGGGAGTACTTACTATCCTCTTGAATCAAAGTGAATTTGTAAAATAGGCACTCTAGTTTACTTTAATCTTTTTGTTGTTGACAGAAACACCAAAGTAGTTGACTAGAAATGTGGGGGAAAGGAAGAGAAAATAGAACAAGAAATCTGAGGCAGACAATTCCCAGAATTAATCTACATTTCCTGAGCTCCCAAGATTTGCTATCAATAAATGGGTCATCATAATAAAAGCCTCTAAAGAAAAGTGCTACAGAGACCCAGAGACTTTGTTGAAGCGAACACTTTTTGCTTCCTTTCTCCATTGCGTTTCTTTTCCCTTTTCTGTTCATTCACAGGGCAGAAGTTGACAGCCCAGTCAGCCTTTCCTTGTCTTTGATATACTTGTGATTCAATAGCGCATCATTAGATGCACAGTATTCCAGCAGCTGATGTTTTGGGAGGAGATTATCAGTGCTGAAGTGGCAGCAGGAGCTAAAACCGAGTGAAATATTATTGGTTATAGATCCATCAATTTCATCCTGTGCTGGATTTATCTTGAGATTGATAGCTCTGCAGTCTAGGCTTCCGGTCTATAACTGTAGCAGATTATTTTATTCTCTTGTACTACTGGTAGGGTTTTCTCATATTAGTGCATAGATGGTCCATTTCTGCACTCTTGATCAGAACAGGAACAGTCCCACTGTGAGCTGAGAGAATCTTTCTGGGAGCGTTATCTCTATGAAACCTAATGTGGTAACACTGAGTGATGAACTGTATTTTGCCTTAATGGAGGATGGAATCATAGTAATCTTAGTAATCAAAGTGTTTGACCTTTTTATTGCTCAAGTATTAGTTAATTTCTACAAATTAAGAGGTTTTTCAGTTTTGCTAGACAAACTGAAAAATCAGTGAAAATGTACATTTTTATGTGTAGCGACATGAAATGAGAACATAGGGATTATTCATACCTTTGTAACCCCTTTTTAATTTTTACAAAATGTTTCATTCAGGTTGCCCCAAACATCCCATTGTACTTGAGGTATTTAATTTAAATTTTAAAAAGTTTAATTTAAACCTAAAAAAGTTTTAGGTTACATCTCAAACTACTTGTGAACTTGAAGTCATCTTAAATCTGTTGAAGAAAATTCTGTATCCTAGCAGGTTGGTGGCATTGTATTTTTTGGAAGGGTGACATAACTCTGAGCAAAACCCATATCTTCTGTGTATGTAAGACAATCTAAGAGTCTTAGGAATCAATCAATCATATCACTACAAGCCTTGCTTACTCTCCCTATCCTATTTTTTATAAGACAAGACACTTAAGGGCCTGCCATGTGATTATAGGATTACTTGAGGAGAACATAAGATCTGCATCAATGGGTTAACCCTGGTGTAGCACAGCGTCCTGTCTCCAGTGTGGACAGCAGCAGATGACAGGGTGTGATACGTCTGTAGATGTATCTGCTGACTGGGCCTTTTTCATGATATTCTTTCAGCTCCAGTAATACATGGAGTAGTTGCTTCTACTGCTTTGAGGGTGGACATTCCCTCCAGGAATTTATCTAATTCCTTTTGAAAAAAATTTATACTCTTGGCAGAAGCATCATGCCAGGGTAATGAGCTGTATGATTTAATTATGAGTTGTGAAGAAAAAGTCCTTCTTCTTGGTTGTTTTGAACTGCTTGTTCATAATTTCATTTTATACCATTTATGTCTTGAATAATGGCAAATAATGAAAAATCATTGCCTATTCACTATCTCTATACTACTCATCGTTTTATAGACCTCTATCATATTTCTTCTCAGCCGCTTATTTTCCAAAATTACTGCATGTAGTTTTCTTTCTATGAAATCCATTCCATTCCTCTGATCAAATTCATTGTTCTGCATTCTTCTGTACTCTGCTCTTCTATGCTGTGATCTTTGAGTGGGAATGACCTGAACTATGTGCAGTATTTGAAATGTGGGTACACCATAGTTAGAAGCCTAATGATACTTTGTGTTTTATTCCCTATTCCTTTCCTAATAATTCCTAATATAATGTGTGACATCTTGACAGCCACTCAAATTGTGAGTTGGTGACTCTTGATTCTTTTTTCAAAAATGTATTAAGGGTCCATCACTTTTTAATAAAAAATTAGAAGTTGGTTCTTCACAAAGCAATTAGACTGTGTTTATTTACATTAATTTTCACCTGCCATTGTATTGTAAAGTCATATTTCTTGTTGCAGATCTTCAGTGAGGTGACAGTCATAAGTTTAAAAAAACCTAATACACAAAAATTTAAATAATGTAATTTTAACATACAGAGCATAAACATTTGTTTGTTTGTAAGCTCTGTCATATTATTATATAGTCTTTTCCTGATCACTTATGAATATATTGAACAGCAAATATCCTAGTACAGGTTATTCAATATCTCACTAATATCTTCCCTTTAATGATAAAACATACGCAGGTTTTTTCCCTTTTTCTTCTTACAAAGCAATGTTGACTTTTCTGTATATCTTTTTTTATATATATTTCTTTTTGTTTGCAGTCTACACTTGACCATCTTACATAGCCTGTAAAAAAAATAATGTTTTACTAGCCTTTCAGGGTTCTTGGAGGCCTTGTTTAAGTTTGGTGTTGTCTGATACCATTTCTTAAATATCATTGATGGCTGAAACAATAAATTTCCCGTTGCAGTCAGTAGTTCAACTTCTTTTATTAGGATTCATAAGTAAATGCTAGCTAGACCCAGTAATTTCTTATTATTTCATTTACCTCTAATACTGCATTATAACAGAGGTCTTCTAAACCTTTTTTGCTCATCCAGCCTAATTTCAGGTGCTATGTATATATTGTTATCCTAACATATACATACATATGTGTATATATTTTTAGTATAAGTCTTGTTGGAGAAATACAGGTGTCTTCCTTTCTGGTCACAACATACAGACAGGTTTACTCAAAATGGGAAGAACTCTGGGAAAAAATTTGGGAAGAATTGAAGTAATTTGTAATTGCTGATCAGACACCTGGTATTGTAGGGGTGCTACAGCAGTAGTATTGCTGTTGTATTTAGATTACTTTGGTGTTCATTGATTTTTTTTTTTTTTTTTTTTTTTTTCTGTGAACACAGTCACATTCAATGCAAGTGTTTGGAAAAAATATTACCAGGGTATCATTGAAATAACAGGGTTTTTTTTACGCTTTCTGGCCTTTCAGTGAAGTCACCAAAGGAACATATAGAAGTGGATTTAAGCACATTTCAACTTGAAAGATTATCTAGGTAGAAGAGAGAGATGTTTGTGATCCAGTGTGAGAGGAGGATCGATACCATAATCTGCGTGTTTTTAAATATGTTTCACTACTTATTATCGGCAATGATTTATAAAGGGCTGGGGACGGAGTGAGCTACGAGTCGGTGATTATCTATTAGACTGTTTCTTATGACATGTTAAAACTTCAAGAATACAGGTGATGGACAACAGATTAAAAACTCAGCTTGGGAATTTCCTTTGGATGGCTGTAAGCTAACCAAAAGTATTTCCCTATGCCTTATTGCATGAGTGCATGAGCTCTCCTATCTTAATGCTAAATTTATCTAGCATAACACCATGAAAATATTATGTATAAATTAAACTAATCCAGAATCTGTTTTGTTTTCACTCTTGTGTTCCTTTAGCATTCTGTAGAGTATAAGCAAAGGAAAAAAAACCCAAACAAACAAAAAAACCCCCACAAAACTGGTAAATAGCCTTGTGTTACAATTAAAAAAAGCATAAAATGTGCTTTACTCAGAAACAGTTATAATGATGATGAAAATAGATGGATTGACATTGTTGTTCAATTTGCCATATTCAACAGTAATTGAACAGGCTCTGAGGCCTTTTTAACACTGTTATTATAAGGTAAGATGAATATATTATCATCAATGTTTTATTTATAGAAGTGGAAACAGTGAATTTTATTTATTTTATCTGGTATATCAGAATATTTCTCATTGTAAGGTGCTTTTGAATGTTGGTTTAGGCCAACCTGCTGACTGGAGCAGGGCTAGCCTCAAAGTTAGACCAGGTTGGTGAGAATTTTGTCTAGAGAAGATCAAGTAGATCTAACTTCTTAATGGAAATAGATGTCATGGATATACTGTGCAAAACAACTCGGGCGCAGGTGAGGAAACTAGGCTGCTAAGGAGAGCGAGTCACTGTTTGGAGCAATTGTTCTGTTAATGAAATTCTGTTCTCGTTGGTTGTTTCTACTCTGTGTTGTCTTAGAGTCTGTGTTTTGGATATTATCTTCTGAGAAGCTACTGTAGTGTCAAGTTCCGTTAGATTCCAGCTAAGTATGCATTAACTGTGTGGTAACTGGCTAGTATGCTTTGTGGCAAAGATTATCCATCAAGCAGTGAGCCTTTCCAAAAGCATATTTCCATGAGAAATATCTTGTGAACTCCCCTTCTTTCAGGACAGGTTACACAGATATGTAATAGAAGGATTAGGATCTATTCAATTACTAAAGTTTGAGAAATTAAAATAATTGTATAATTTAAAAAGGTTTAGACCAAACATGCGGGGAGAGCACTGAGGTCTGTGTGCTCCTAGGAAATATCGGAAGCATCAGCAGGCTGAAGATGTATCAATGCAGCACCATGGATAATTAAGAGGGGAGCAAGGAGCAGCTGTAGCTCATTTTAGGCTAGTCAGCATAAATTCACAAAGACCATTCATGCAGTGTTGGCTTAGACAATTCTTTTATTGAGAGAAGAAACTGTAATACACAATGACACTAGACAAGATTATATGGTGATATAATGAAGTTTACAATGTCAAAAGATAGGATGATTAAATACCGTATGCTAGGCACGCAACCTTCCTGCAGCTCCATCTTAGGTTTTCATGTTTCAATAAAAAAATAAGTCCCTTAAAAAAAGTAAAAAGAAAGGGAAGCTAAGCTATAATTCTCACATTGGTATTGGAGGAGAATTGATAAATATGTATGTATTCTAGACTGCACTTTCTACTCCTCTTCCTTCTAAGAACACTCTATTTAAATCAACACCTCTCTCATGTTGCTGACTTCTGTGGTCTTGTACCAGTTTATTCTGTCCTTCCTCTCTGATTTCCTCGCATAGGTCCTTCTTTCATTCCCTTATTATCTTTCTCAGTGGATTGAGCTACTCTACTGATTAGGACTTTCCCCCCATATTTCTTGTTCTCATTCCTTTGTCTGTAAGTTAATAATTGGATACTAATGTGATAGTATTTCTCTATCTCTTGCCTCCCTTATTTCAGGTTTTGCTCCTCTGAGCATTACTTTATTTACTCAGACCCTCTCTGTAATTCAATGGTCCCATCCTTTGTGTGACAATACAAGTTTGCTTAATTACTTTTCATACTTTCTTTTCTGCGGCAATTTTCAGAAATGAGAGGATAGCACATAATTAAGAACACAGAGAAACTGTCACCCCCCCCTTGCTTTTGTGGATATCCAAGAAAAATAAGTGGGGTCTGTGCACAGTAACCATTCCAGGTTAGGAGGTAGAGTAGCTTTTATGGGACAGCTATGAACCCACAAGGGTATGTGGGCATAGCTTTGAGGGGAAACTCAGATAATTTAGCTGAAACAGTTGTGTGTGATTAAAGGACCTTAGCAGGAGAATGAAACATGCTGAAATAACTCCTCTATGACAGAAGAAAATAGAGACACAAATCAAGTTTTGTTTTGTTTCCATTTTTTCCACCTGGGACACTGAAGCCATGCAAGGCATTGTAGAACACTGTAATCTTGCCTGATGCCGAGAAGTTTTCAAATTCAGCTCCTTTGACATGACGTGTCAGTCATTCTTAAAGCTAACATATAAAGGAATCGCACTAAATATGCAAAGTTTGTATTTTTGTAGGGTCTTAGTTGTGGTCATTAGCAATAATGAATTATACATAAGCAGGCGACCCGCCAGAGATGCCAGTAGGAAACAATTTCATACACATGCCTTGCCAAATTTGTGACTTGGTAGGTAATGTTGCATACTGAAAGATAGTCACTGTCATGCAGTCATGATAGTCCTGCCAGCACATTCTTTTTTTTCTTTTGTACAGGAAACCACATCCTGTCTCCAGCTGTGCTGACTTTAGTGTCTGACTGGGTGGCAGAGTAGGAAGAGGTCAATCCTATCTTGAGTAAAACATTCTTTAAAGTTGATTTGCCCAGTGTCTTGATGGTATCAATGCAAGGATTTCTAATTTGGTTTGTTTGATACAGAGTCACGGATTTCAGAGGCAGAATAAACCCATACAAACCATGTAGGAGAAATTATTGCCCATTATTACAAAAAAGGTGAGGAGGAGTTGGATGCAATTATGTGTAAGACATGTTCTGTAGTGTTGAAGAGATCAACACAAATAAATGTCTTCATTATATTGTGAAATATGGTGCAAATTATTTTTTCAAAAGCTATTGTTCCCTAGAACGCCTTCTGTGTCCAGCTACAACACCTTAAATATATTGTACCACATTTTGGCTGAATTACAAGATGAAAGGTCTCTGTGTTTTTCACTTTTGTGGCCATGACTGTTAGAAACACTATTTTTTTTTAACCTCTCAAAAAAAAAAAAAGTTAATAAGTAAGGAGGCTGCAATGAATTAGTTTTTATTTTAAAAATGAGTTTAGGCTTTAAGGCTATGAGTCGTGGTAAAATTATGTAAGAGAGCAGTGTAACTCTAGAACTAGAATTATCAGCTGAGTGGAAGAATCCCTGATGCAGAATTTTGCTTTCATGCATACTTTGGTAGTACAGGTTTTCAGTGCAACTATCGAGTTGCATATAGTAGAACTATAACCAGAAAACAGCAAGTGTAGCATCTAATTCAAGCCTGTGACCCAAAACCGCTAGTCTGACGGCAGCATGTGCAAAAGTTTAGAACAAATCTCAAAGAAAAGAAAGTCATGTAGGAAAATGTGTATGGGTTTACCCATAGAAGACTGCATTAGATTAATCATAACTGAGATAGTGGGGAACTGCAACCCTGGATTATAGGAAAGTCCAGAGGATATAAAATGTTGGATAGATCAGGACAGCCCACTTGCAAGGCCACTACATCATTCCTGAAGGACCTACTATCTTAGAATCAAGTCATGTCAGACCAGCTGCTGCCTCCTCGTCACTGGAGGGAGAAAAGACCAAAGTAAACCGAGACAGTGTTAGCACAAGAACAAATGGGACTTGTTATGAATACATTTAGTGCAGATGAATATGAACTCACTATGAATACATTTAGTACAGATATTAGGTGAAGACTCCATACTGCTGGAGCACTCTATGTATTATACGGTAATTGCCAGATCAGCTCTTTTGCAAAGGGTCTAAATGTCTCTCTGAATTCTTTCTAGTTCATGACTGAACTGCAAATATCTACTGGAGTGACTTTTTTCTTTTTTCTTTTTTTTTTTCCTTTATGATTGTTATGAATGTCATGTGTTCTCATTTTCTACCTGCTATGGAAACTTTACTTTAAATCAGTAGTTTACATTTAAAGATCTTGAACTCAAAAGACCTGTTTTTGCTTTAGCATAGCATGTACAATAAAACAAAAGATGCAAGTGTGGATGAATAAATGTCAGCTTGTTGATGATCATAGATACATAGCTCTGAAGATGCACATTTCTGCAAATACCCAGGGGCAGAGATGAGAACGGACTGGGGGTGAGAATGGTCCAGGCAACCACCTACTGAGACTGACAACGGGTGGTAATGTGGTGGTGGCAGAAGTGTCCCCATTTTGTGTCTTGTAGCACAGAGTTGTACTCCACTGCTCATACAGGCAGTGTGCCAGGCACAGGGAAAGTGACAGGGTAGAAGAGATACAAGTAGCTGTCCAAAATTCACAGACATGGTTAGAAAAATGGCTGCCTGTTTATACTTAAAGAGTTTCCATACTTATGTGCCTTCGGTTTTCT
The DNA here is from genome assembly GCF_000737465.1 of Haliaeetus leucocephalus. Lineage (NCBI taxonomy): Eukaryota > Metazoa > Chordata > Aves > Accipitriformes > Accipitridae > Haliaeetus > Haliaeetus leucocephalus. The sequence continues at coordinate 14,013,102 of NW_010972528.1, forward strand.
GTATTACAACACAAGGTGAATTTCCCTTTCGAATGTGAGAATCGTGTTAGTAGATGGAACTTCCCTCCCTGATCCCCACCCTAGTATTTATTGCTTTGATGAATCATTACTGGATGTAATGATTGGTTTAAATAGCCAAAATACAACATACTGGCTTTGGCAGTGCGTCACTGCTAATAGTTACCTACCTGAACTCTTCAGTATTGTCGGCAGGATTTTTGAACCTAAAGGCTTGATGGCACAAAGAAACAAAGATTTCCAGCTACTTATGCCTCCTGTTTTGTTGCCTAATTATCATTCATTTATCCTGCCATAAAAGTCGTTCTTTACCTGCTTTCTGATTGCTTTATGGCTGGTTTTATGGCCTTTGGGAATAAATTGAAATAGATGTTCTCCATGTGCTGTATCCTTAAAATAACAGATCTAGTCAACAATCTGTATTTTATTACCCAAATGATCTAACAACCCCCATATCGTAAATGGAAAAAACGGTTAAGTTAGAGAGTTCAACTATGTCATTTATCAGAAAATGCTATTTGCTAATGTCAACAAAATACCACTTCCACCTTCATTTTGGCAGATTCCCCTGCAGTTCGAGACATCCATCCTTCTGAAGACAACTGGGAATTAAGGACTTATTCATAGCTGGTTTAAATACAAATTCATAAATATGTAAATACAAAAAAAAAGACAAATGGAAAATATTAACAACTAAAATGAATTTGTTATATTGTTGGTCTGGTTTTGTTGGGGTTTTTTTGTTTGTTTTGTTTTGTTTTTTAACTGCACTTACCAGTAATGCAGCCTTTTGGTTTTCCCACCAGACATAAGTTTTAGATAGCTGTGACTGATGCTGTGGGTTGCCCTTTACTGTATATCCCCAGCCTGCACTGAGCCCATGACACTGATCTTTGGTGCATCTGGCAGTCAGTCGAAGACATGCTCCACTTTATATAACTCCAGTGACGCAATAAAGCTTGAGAATTGAAGGACTTGTTGCATGTGCAGCTTAATATAAAACAGGGTTTTTTTGAGATTTGTCATACAATAGATTCAGTTAATTTTAAAGACAGCTTATGCCTTAACATTACTATTTCTGAGAAAGTCTGGGATAAGCTCTTAATTGTACAAGGCTGGAAACGAAATTACAAAGAATAAGCAGAAAACCAAAAGTGCATGTACTTAAAATATATCTGACTAGTTCTTTTGTGCTGTGTAGGATTTCTTGGAGACATACCTTGGTTATAGAATTGAGAAGATTGTTCATCTTTATTTCCAAGGCCTCCCAGAATCAGCCTTTAAAAGTTAACCTGGCATCTGGCTATATGACCTTGACAAGCCAGGCAGGTTGGCTTTACGAGCTCTTCTTCTGTCCCTTCTCCATCTTTAGTCTCTTTCCTGCCCCAATTTCTTCACAGTCTGTCCTCCCACAAAATGTAGTCTAAATAAACAGAACTCCTTTACCATATATAGCTGCTTACTATTGCATTTTTCCCTTCCTTGTTTGTCATATCTTGTTTCTTCCTTCTCCCCATTTAGTGTAAGTGAATTCCACTGTATGTGGCCCTAAGAGCTATTCCTTGCAAAATAAACATTTGGGGCTTACCTAGGAATGTAAGGAAGGCATTTTAATATTTTGAGACTTAGGGTGCTGTATAAATTCACTTTTATAAAGCATTCTAAATCCTTATGTGCTATTAGACCCACATTATAGTTTGTTTTCAACTCGTTAGAGATCACACAGGATTTATTAATAACATTGATGATGGCCTTCACATTTAAAGCGCGTTTTCCCAAACCAGTGCCTACTATATCTTCCTATCAGTTCCTAATTAGTCAGGAAAATTTAATAGACAACCCTAAGCATGTATTGAGCTGTGTATAGTTTATAATGAGCTATGATAATACTGCTTATTTTATAACATGTTAAAAACGCTCTCCTGGTTTTCTGAATCTGTGTTGATCCTGAACCCAGCTTCTGTTTTTAAAAGTGACTGGTGGGCTAGGCAAGAGTTTGCAGTGTCTTTGCTTACTTTGCTTGCATAGATAAATTTATTTTAAGAGCTTTGTAGAGCATGGCCTTACAAACGCAAGGTAGTCTGAAGCATCTTTTAGATCTTTATATAGCTGCTGACACTATTATTTCTTGACATCTTCCTGTTCTAGTGGCATTTTGCCATCTGTTTCTAAGATGACATTATAATGCAAAGTAAAAATTTTAGTACATTCTTCTAAAGACTTTGCTTCTCTTGCTGCGCCATTCTAATTCTGTACAGTCCCTGTTGATGTATTCCTATTTATCTTGTCTGATGGCTGTTTTATTTTCCTATTATGTTCTCCTATTCAGCTTGTATAGAAAACATCAAGATGCCTTCTCAAGTTAAATACTTGTCTTTTCTTCATTAATAGCAATGCTTCATCTGCTACCCAGTCCTACGGTTTTTCTTTTACATTTTAGTTTTATAATTTGGTGAAGGCTGCAAAATCAGGAGATCATCTATTTACAACCTACTTTGTATAATTTCCACTAGTATTGATTGCATATACAGGAAAGAATGTGTGCAGACAGTCTTCTGTAAAAATAATTGATTCAGTAAGTTAAATGGGTTTGGTAATGAACACACCAAAATAACCATGCTGATCTGTGTTACAGGCTCTTACTGACTTGAATCTAGGTTTGCATTCTGGCATATAAAGCTGAATTTCAGCTTTTCATTTTATAGTTTGAGCAGTTCTTTGTCCTTTTACAGTACATCCTGACATTTAGGAAAAAGCTTTGTAATTTTAACAAATAGGATACAGAAGAGTATTCCTATTACAAATGTATGCAATTCATAGCTAGCCCTCATGCTGATTACTGTTTTGCATGAAAGAAACCACAGTTTGTTGATTCTTATCACTGGTCCTAGTATGTAAAAAAAAAAAAAAACAAAAAAACCACAAAACCCCCCCCCCCCCAAAACAACAACAAAAAGACCCAGAACGCCAAATAAACAAAACCCCAAAAAACCCCAAGTGAATAAATGGAATAATTTTAAAAGTACACAGGCTTTTTTCCTCCTAAAAAGGGCATTTTTATTAGTATAATATATATGTGTTGTTTCATTTCCACACCAATTGCATAACTGAATGTTTTAAGATTTAAAGTGTTTTAATCGTGGTTTTCTTCTGTAAAAGACCCCAAGAGATGTGTTAGCTTCAATCTTGATTAGATTCTCCATGTATGGTTATATTATATTTAATCTGATGTTACATTTATCAACATTTGCCAGAGCAGACAAGCATTTCCATACTATAACAATAACTGTAATAGGGTAGTGTCTTGATATAGTACACAGACTGTGATGGCACAAGATTAAGACATGGAATATCAGAGCTATCTCCTGAGTTAAATGCCATCTTCTCAAACCTGGTGGCTGCAAAAAGTGAGAGGAAACAGTGTTCTGGGAGAATTGTTATCACCATCAATGATATCTGGCTTGGCGTTTTGTGGTCTCCATATTGTTAAACGCTTTGCTGTATTATGCATAGGGTTCATTAGTACAAATTAGGTTCTGTTCACTTTACAGTAGGTAATCAATTATATTGGATACAAAATGTCTTCTCATAAATCTGAATTACACTTTTCTCGGAGCGTGGTCCAGTGTTTCATCTGGTGCCAACTGTTAAGACTTCGAGAGCTGACAGAAGTCTGTAGCTTTGCATGAGGTGAGATTTTCAGTCCTTTTTTTCCCCTCTGTGCCTGGGGTTGTATTAGGTGCAAAATTAACTGTTACAGTGTAGCCTTGAGCTTCTGAGGGGTGAGAAATTTGACAACAGTTACCCCAACAACAGCAGGAGATTAGAAGTGATCCAGTCCGGGGCTCTAGCTGGAATCTCCATTTTATTCCAGGTTCTGATTGTCCTGTTGGTTGGTTGCTACTTCACCCTTACCCAGAACAGGTGATAGGGACAGGGCTGTAAATTGCGCAGAAGACTGTATTGCTGGGCGGTGTGTGCCATTCCGTGTCAGCTGCAGGCAGTCATGAACTTTATTAACTAATAGTTGCATATATCTAGCTAAATGTAATCTGATAGGCAGGTGGTGATCAAACATTCTATCAGATAAATTTGACTCAACAAACTTAAAGTTTTTGTGTATTGGTTCTTTCTGTAATGCGTAGTATTTTCTGAATTGAATTGAGTCAGGTTGAATTACTTGCGCCATAAACCAACAAGGGCTGCAATTGAACTAGGTAGTCCTAATTTACCACAATACAAATTTTTAACAAAAATTTTATAAACTGGCAACCTTGTTGATGCTCTGAGCAAGGAAGCTAAGAAACAAAGGCATAGTGCGAGTTGAAGTGTCCTTTTATCACCTAAATGGGGAGTATGAGAAAAGTTTACCTGAAGCATTTGTCTCCTGAAACCCACTGAATTTCTGCTTTTGCACAAAGGAGTTAGGGACTTTTGTCACTGGTAGTTATTTGTGGATTTTAACATTCTCTTTTTCTTTACCTGCTCATAATTACTTTTAATATCCTATAGCTAATAAATTCTTGTCCAGAAAACAACATTTCTAATTAAAAAACTAGCATTAACTTGACTATCATGATATACATAAATGGTACTGCTGCTGTAAATATTTTAAAGCTTCTGTGCATTTTCTACTACAGTGTTTGTGCTTGTATTGCATCTAGAGTAAAGAGTGTAATTACTTATGGTGCAATTCTGGGGAAAAAAGGCTCATGATAGTTTGGTCTCAGTACTATACATTTTTTTTAAAATCCACTCCACAAACACTGGTTTTGATAGCCAGCAGTTTACGCCGATGCAGCTAATGGTGAGCTTCAGGTTATTTTTGACTCGGCCTTCAAGCTTCGTGTACCTGAAGTGTCTAAGGTCTCTCATTACCATCTGAGAAACATAGCTTCTAAGTTGCAGCGTTAGTTCTGTCTCCTGCTGATCCTGAAGTTCTGATTCAAGTCTTTTTCTTTTCTGGGATTGATGATTGCAATTCTCTCTTTCCTTGCTTACCCACTTCTGTTAGCAATAGACTCAAACTGGTGGGGAGATATGCTGCAAAAGTGATTTCCAAACTTGAGTTCATCAGCACGTTGCTCCTGCATTTGCAGTGCTACAATGGCTTTGAGCTAAATGCTGTATTGATCTTAAGGTTTTGTTGCATAAGAATTTTTTTTACCGTTGCATATCTGAATAGGTTGGTAAGATTTAGGAAACGAAGGTCATAAGGATGAGTTTATCCTAATGAATGTGCGCCTATTTGTTGAATTTAATTACATGATATTACAAATCTGGCACATCTTTTTATAGCACACCTCATTATTATATCTCACTGCTTACTTGCATCTATCCATGATATATTTTGAGGGAAAAAAGTAGTAAAATTTTGCTATAATTGAGAAATCTTCACAAGGTATGTTTATGTGTTGGGTAGAATCTACCTCATCCATTTCTTTGAATTATCCTATCAGTCCTTTATTTTTCCCAAATCTTCAATGAAGTTTTGACATTAGAAGACAGATATCAATCTCTCTTTTGCACAAAGCTTTGGCAGGAAGCACAGTTGACTTCCATGTCAGATGGTGTTATTAAAAATAAATTCATAAAAATAACCTCACATACTCAACATATATTTCCTAAAAGCACCAGCTTCTTTTCATAGGCAGAAGCGTACAACTACAATTTCACTGTTTGGTCCATCATTGAAAGTACAATTAATAGGCCATCTAAGTTCTGCTGATGTTGTAAAACTAGTTTTGTTATGTGTTATCACTAAATCAAGGGCTCAGATTATCACTATTTGCTTCTGTTTTGTGGATAAAGTTAAAAATAACATGTCAATTTTTCCCTGTTTTCCTATAAATAAATTCTGTATGGTGGTTACTTAGACTTTTTTTTTTTCCTTCATCTTCAGTCAGGTTTTCATTGTCAGATGCTATCAAGCCAAACCAAGTATGAATGCAAAGGGACAAATGTATTTGTGGAAATGATTAACCCTGGAAAACACTAGTAATGAGATATTGAACGTTTCTTCTGTAATGTGCTGGTTTGAATCCAGACCAGGATGGCAACAATCAGAAGTCCTTAAAAGTAAATAAAAAGTACCAGTAAGTATGCATGCTAGAGTAGGTTGAAGTATTTGTCTTATAAGAACTGTCCCTTTAATAAATAAAATAAAATAATACAAAATAACCCTACAATACTGGAGTTACAAGTTTAGAAACAAATCTTACCTTGAGGACTTAATCCCTTTCTTTTAAAATAAATATTTCAAGGTTTCTAAGTCAGTTCTATGAATCTTATTTACATTTCTATTAAATGAACTATATTTACATAGCTGTTTCTGTAATGTTTCTTCTTATGCCTTCTCGAAAGAAGACAATATATTAAGTCACTAGAACCTTGAATTTTTTAAATTACTTTTTAATGTGATGGTCACAGGCATGAAAAAACTCAGCGAGCTATTTTTAAACCATGTGGCACGTGATATCTAAAAGGCAGCCTGGTCTTGCTTCATTTTGAAGCAGTCCAATGCAGATTAGAAGGGTTTTCCTCTAGAAGGGAAATGTGCACCTTTTTGGGGCATGGGAACCTAATCCTGCCTCTGAAGTGGAACTACTAGGGCATCATGGGGAATGTATCCATCCGTCCACTTTGGTCCTGAAGTCCTAAAACCAATGAAAAGTAATTGTCACACCTGTTCACAAGACTGAAGCCCGGAATCTTGTAATGCTGTTTGGGGCTCTGCCCAGGGGATTTTTTTTTTTTTTTTTTTTTTGATGTGCTGCTTACTGTTACCTCAAATTTTCAGGCTGCAGTAGTGGCTGGTGTGGTTCTCAAGTGGGCTAGCTGCAGCAGAGGTATGAAGTGTTAGTTTTATAACATCTCTGTATCTGTTATCTTCGGGGTGCACTCTTCAATAGTGGTACAATGTTGTGTATGTACATGTTTCTGAGGAATTTCTGATGAGGTATTCTCAAATGTCTGCTTTATCTTTAAGTACATTTTTTTGAGGGACAAAGTGTGAAATCCAAATTGTAAACGACATTGTTACCTATTTTGCCATAGCTCATGCTGTTTGTCTTTGAGGGGCAGTGTAATATTTAATGAAGCTCTGTAGCTAGAGATCTCTTATCTTATGAAACACTTAGGATGGGAATTATTGTGCAGTAAAAAGCCATTAAGAAATTAAGAACAAAATTAGAAAGTCAGTCTGACTTTTTGTGCTGTACACTGCATAGAGAGTCTCAAATTTTCTATAAATGCAGCTAATCACTGTGGTAGTTTGTGCAAAATATACATAGGATTCTGTTGTGTGCCCTTTGGGGAAGTTCTGAGGCTTGGAAACAAGATATTTATCTCTCCTCAGCTACTGCTCCTTCTGCTTTACAGTTGGGATGAAGGCAGCAATCACCTGGGACTGCAACTTTGACATTGCAGTTAGGTGGGATGTGTGTAATCTGGACATCAGCAGTCCAGAGAGGAAATTCTAGAGTTCCAACTGTTGTAGTGATTATGGCTTGTACTTCTGTGAAATACTCTGAACTCCTGCACCAACACCTGGTGTCCTTTTGCTGAACTGTGTCAGCTTTCTCTGCTTTTAGGTAGGAAGTCTCTGGAGCTGGTTTCAAGATCTGTTAGAAAGGAATTGTCTGGAACCAGTCCTTGTTTATCTATATACAATAAAACAGTGCTTTGGTTATCACTTAAGGAATGGAGGAGGGGAAGAAAAGAGGAGTGTTTATGCTGCATTAAATATTTTCATTATGCATCAGATGTTGAGAAATTTCTGGTAGGCCTGAGGCATCTCTGGCATAACTGGTTGGAAAACAAACAAACAGAAAACCATGTAGCACATGGCAAGCAGTGTGGTTTGTTTTCAGACTTATATTTTGAATTGTATATAGATGCAACATAAATTTATCAGAGCTTTGGCACTGATTGATGCTCACAGGCACAACTGAGATATAGGTAGCAATTGAATTCTAAAGGAAACATTAATTCTGTTATTTATGCCTTTAAAAGTCATCTCTTACCTAATTGAATGGCGTGAGCAGACAATGTCTGGCTTGGACAATATGGATGTGGACTCAATTTTTCTCATTGTTAACATTGTGTTTGTTCAGAGTAATCTGGGTGGTTTTTTTCTTGTGGTTTTTTGGTGGTGGTTTTTTTTTTTAAATATACAGTCATTTCAATTAGTTGCTTAGCTATCCGACTTAAAGAAACAGATATAGATTTCATGTGTGCAATCATTATGTGCAAAAGAGCTGTGGATGTTAAAAGCAGATGCTGTTTCTCAGACCCAACCTAAAGTTTGTCTGTGCAATGCTGAACCATCTTCTTACTATTTATTTGGCTAGTAGTCTGCAAAGTGCCAGTGATTTAAGTGGTTTAAATTTTGTTTTCATTATTACCTTCTTTGACTGTCAAACCCGAGAACCTCCCAGGGCTGGGTCTGTATTTATCAGACTATCGTAAACTCATGATGAATGCTGTGAAGCTACAAGGTAAATACTGATAAGTCTATAAACTTTAATTGCTATCTTAATTCTGCAGCATTCAGTTCTTACTTAAGGCTTTTTTTCATCAAAACTTCTTTCAGCTGCAGTGTTCTAATATCACAGGATCAACCCAAACAGCATATTCATGTATTCAAAGTAATGGAATTGAGACTTCAGTAAAGCAATTTGATTTCAGTGTACATTTAGAGTTGAGTCATTCCTCTTCTATACAGATGTGCAATGGGAAGAGAAACCATAGGAGGCATGGCTACATGTGTGAGCTTGCTGTAAGCTAGTTATCACTGTGAGGCACTTGGGGAAGACTGGATGATAGCTGCTGCAGAACAGACTCTGTAAGGGTGGAATGAAGGACAGTTTGTGTATCATCAGAATTGTTCCCATGTCATAGATAAAACTAGTTAAATATTTATGTTTTCTGGTTGTGGTTTTTCAGATGTATGCTAAAATCAGTGCCCTTTTTGACTTAATTTTTTAGAGGAAATAGCACCACAAGTCGCCCACTGACAGACAGTAGCATTCACAGTGGGGTATTTGACTCAGTGGTGGCTTCTCACAACGTTCTGAAGCCTTGCAAAGTTATCCTATCTCAGCACTTCTTCACCTAGTAAGTTCGGGTAGGAGGAAGACAAATGTTATTGATGTTGAAATACATTGTCTCCTTGAAGCACTCAACACATACGAATTATATAAAGAACAATTCTGAATTCTTGCTACTGTCATGAATCTCCAAACTTCTATAATAAATGTTGTTGTCACATTATATGGGTTAAATGACTAATGATGGAAGTGTGTTCTTATTCATGCAAGCAGCTGCTGAAAAGTGTATTGTCCTAAAATATACCTTCTTGTCTGCAGAGCTGACAACCATGAAATGATGGAATCAAGTTCCCGTCCTTCAGTGTTGCTTACAGTGAAAACTGTCACACAGTTTTTAGAAAAGCCTGTCAAAGAAAGAGCCATAGTTCTGATACAATGTGGACAACACACACTTTGAAATGTCTTGTGCTGTGAGCAGTGTTAAATGCTGCACCTTGGTACACTTTGATTTTCCACTTCATTTCCCACCCTCTTGATTTTTTTTTAACCTCTTGGCCATTAAAGAGTGACTTAAAAATAAATAATAATAATAATAAAAAAGGAATCAGTAAGCCCAGGCGTTACAGTATTCTATTTATTGTCTTGCCTCTGGAACAAGCCCAAGAGTTAGAAATTTTTTTTTTTCTAGTTTCCTTCTAAATAAAATTAAAGTATGGAAACTTTGGGGCACCTTTGACAAGCTTGCCCTCATGTGCATTTTGACCCTTCAATTTTTCTGTCTTGTTTGTAGGAAAAGGCTGTGATGACATAAATTTTTATCCTTGAGTACTGAACCTCAAGAGAAGTATGTGAATAACGAATGCGGCTAGACTGTAAAATTGAAATCCAGAAATAAAATGACACCTCTCACTGTGTTACTATCTTTATCCATGCAGCTCTTTATTTCTCCTTTACAACATATTTCTTTAAAAATTGATCTGGCAAAATATCTCCTGACTCCTCCTTGTGCTGATGCACTACTTTGTCAAATCCATTAAAACTGAGTTGTGCAATGCTATTTAGAAACCATAGTTTTCTGAAAATATTGACATTATGCTGAGAACTGCAAACATAGCTGATGAGATAGTTTCTGTCCTGGTGAGTTTTCAATCTAGAGCTGACGTAGGTATAATGAGCAAATACCTAATTGGGGTAGCAGATAAAGAGGTTATTTTAGCTGTATTCAGTGTGTTACAAACACAGAATTTAGTGATGAGAGGAAAAAAAAAAACCAGGAAGAGAGTTCAATAATTTAATCACAGTTCATTGGAAGTATGTTAAAATAGCAGTCAGTAACGGCTACCAATGCTTACTAGTAAATACAAGGTGATATCTCATCTAGGATAAAGCTTTTTAACATTCATAAATTACCATCTCAGAATGTATCTTTATAGCAAGCAAAGAAATGGCAAAGGAATGTTTTCTCTTCCACAGTGACGATTCAACAGCATAGAGTAGAAAAGTAGAGATTTCCAGAGTAGCTTTTGCAATCTTTTGCTGCGCTAGGAAGGTTCCTTTGTGTAACTTGGAGCTCTCTGGTGGCAAGGAGGAACAGGAGTGGGACCTGAAAAATGGAGTCTTGTTAAAATGCAAAGCAGTAGGAGGTCCTGAACACCAAGGATTCCCCTGCTATCAGCAGCCCTGGAAATGTGGCCCCTGCGTCTATTCGTTTTAAGGAATATCAGTTCTGTGCTTCAGCAGAGTTAACGTGTTCTGAAGGGTGACATAAAAGACGTTCTGAGTTTGCAGCTGCACGTCCAACATACCAAACTGACCAAAAGAAAGACCTTTTCACTCAATGTACTCTAAAGTAGGATGTTAGAGCAGTTAGCTAAGATTTGTATTTGTACAGCATGTTGAAAAATGATAAAACTATAAAACCTTAATCTGATTGCTTTCAAGTTGACCCTGTGTCTATACCTAATAAATAACATGGAATCATTTAATATGTAATTGATTATTAATTTATATTAAATGAGTATCTGGATATTTATATAGTTTGTAAGTCAGATTTATGAAGCTATATTTATTTAGCCTCAGAGATGCTAGGAAATAGATTACTCAATTGGATTACTTAACAAATATCGATTAGCATTTTTTAGTAATTAACATTATAGACATGTCATATAGCACTATCTTTTATAATTTTAATTAACTGTTTAAACATTGCTTGGAAGTTTAAAGTTGTTGAGATTATAATTACATTATTGCCTATGCAGTTTTAGTTAATTATACTGAATTTCTATAGACTTGATAAACTGCAAAATGTATCCCCTTAACAATCAATTGGTATTAAATTACTTTCAATTAGTTTTTATTAAAACCAAATTAGAGTCTCACTTCAGACACAGTAAAAGCAGCACAAAAATCTCAGAACTCAACCATGATTTCTGCCACACTTGCTCATTTCCAGGTGTCTAGCTGGTCAGTTGGGGTACATGGTTTTAAAATTAAAATAAACCTAAAAAACGCAAAGCTATTTAGATAGAGTGCTGGTCTTCAAAGATGCAATGCCTAACACTGCTGCCATATAAATTTGTGCAAGTCTCATTGATTTGTGTGATTATGATAAGACCTGAGTCTGGGATCCTTAGGTGTAAAGTGTTAGAGTCCCATTAATTGCAATAGCATTCTACCCTGTAATTGTGGACATTTCTCTAAACCTAAAGGGAGTTTTTGTATTTTATACTGGTACAGTATGGTGGTTGATGAGAATATACACTTGTTTACTCAACAGGAATCAAAATTAATCTTGTAGGCTCAGGGCTTAAAGAAGCTTTCTTTCAGCTAGTGATTCCCAGATTAGTTAGGGTTTAGATACTTAAAAGCTCTAATATTTGATAATAAAATACATTTAATCTTGCATCAGAAAATATAATACCCTGCTTCCTATAGCATCTTTTTGCAATTTCTGACCCTCTTTGTTTCTCATGTAGTCTTCATATTTTTTTTTATTTTGCTTTCCAGCTCAACCTTCTTTATTTTGTGCATACCCTACTTCCTTTTCAGTGTTACAGTAGATGTACTTCATATGTTGTTGAGTTTCATAAAACTGTGTATTGAGTTTAATTAGTCTTGTAGTAGTAGCACAATAATAACCCCTAAAAGAAGTCTTAAAAATGTAAACGAACCCTGCAAATAAAGTGATGATTAACACACTGGAGACCATGGGATGACATGAAGGAAGGGAGTGCCATCTCATAGCATTCAAACCACGGGTTTCTCATTTTTTTTGCAAAACTTAAACTTGCTTGTTCAGGGAATACAAAGGGTTTGTTTAATTTAAATATTAGCAAAAGGAGTCATGACCCCTAGAAATCCAGGATTTGGTACAAAACGTGTGGACTTGAGCAAAGTTATTGTTACCGGAGGTGGCAGTAACAGCTACTGTGAAGCATGTATGATCTAGAGAGAATGACAGACTTTATGCATGTCAATCAGCACTAATGAAAGCAGCAACTGAAGTGGGTAAATGGGGAAAGACAGCTGGAGACTACTAAAGCCACCAGCCAAGACAGCTTTTGTAGGTGATGCTTTAGGTGGGCCACTGTGTCTGATCAAGAACTAAAATACAGGAGGACACTTAGCAGAAAGAGAGGCTGAGAAGGCGGCTTTTGAAATTTAGGTGCCATTAGTTGTTTATTTGTTTCTACCTGTATGTATAATCCTTGTAAGAAGCTAATGACTGCACCAGTAGCCTATCGTGTAAATAACCAGCTTCTGCTCTTGCAAATATTGGTAAGTGGCTCAGAAAAGAGAACAAGAATAATAACCAAACAGGGGGCCAGAGTCCTAACTCTCTGTTTAAGTTTCTGGATGTACGCTTTTAACTGATGTTTACCAAAGTCCTGAGCAACCATTGATTTCGTGAAAATTTATAGTGAAGGGATTTTTAGTGCTAGTCACATACCCAAGATGGAAATAGGTGCAGGGTGGGATTTATTTTGGATGCAGAGGTATTGGGCAGGTACCTGTCTAGATTGGAAATCAATTGGGCTTAATGCCAGGCTCCTTTAAGCACTCCCTTTTGCCCCCAAGCATATCTCTGCATCCTTTGGCTCTAAAGTGCCTTTGAAAAAGTAAGCATAGCCAGTTAATTTGAAAATCAAACTGTTAGGATGTAAGTGACATGTCTGCCTCTAAGTGACCTGGTTCAGAGAGAGAACAAGCCCTACAAAGAAGGGCAAGAGTTTTGGCTGGACACTTGGTGGAACTGGGACAGCTCCTTTGGTAACTGCTACATTGCTCTAATTTTCTTGTAAAACCAGATCTCTGGTTAATACCTGAGGTGATAGGTATTTTTCTTGCATTGCTTTGGAAGTGTAGAAAAATAACTGTATTTGTCCTTGTTTGTTTATACTGAAGTGTATATATACAGAGGCATCCTAGTTGTTTCAGGATTTCACTGCCTTTGGCACTGACCAAAACATAAGTTCCTGTCTTCAAGCAGTTTATAGTCTCAGTAACTTTTGTTATAGTCCTCCTTTTACATTTGACATGCTGGTTAGCATAGCAATGGACAAATCACATAATCTCTCTTTTACCTGAGTTTTGTGGCAATTACCTGCTTCACAAGTATGTGAAATTTAATTTGCTACTTTTTCCTATGGTCTTTTGTTGCAGGCATCGTAATGTGAATTGTTTTACTGCTGCACTAAAACATTTCAAGGAACTAAAATGTATGTTGTATGAATGGCTGGTGTTATTTGTATTTGAAGGAATCTAACATTCTGCATGTGACTGAGATTGCATGTATTTAAAAATTAAAATCTGGTGACTCTGCAAAGATAACCTTAGTCTACAAGTTGTCTTCAAGAACTATGAATAATGACAATATTACATGGTAAGAGAGAGTAAACTAAAATGTCCCTATGGGCGCATTTCACTTCAGTCATTAAGAAGAAAATGACTATACTCTTTATTTAGAATAATGAGAGCTGATACTGGTTGTCATTAGAGTATGCTACAATAAAATGTTAATAAGAAGCAGCTTGAGAATACCACACTAATGCAATGCTTTTTTAATCAAATTTTTGGAATTGATTGCCTGTGGCAAAAGAAGCAAAATCTTTAATATGATATAATGATTTTTATACCATCTCCAGGGAGCGGTGTTAGTTCTGTCAACTTCATAACCTCTTTTTTGGATGCAAAGCACAACATGTATTTTGTCACAATCATTAGAAGATTCTATTCTGAACAGATATGGCCATATGAAAAGTTTATTGATATATATGGTCTATGATATTTTTCAAGCTAGAACACTTGAGTAACTATATGCTACTTTCTAAAATGTGACTGTAGTGATTAGCACCAATCTTAATTCTAAGATACAGTGAAAGAAAGATTGTTTTCAGGTGTCACTAAACTATCCATATTCATTCTGTGATTTCACACAGTAGTATCTGACACATACTATGTTATTTTCTTCTAATTAGAATATAAAACATAAATACCACCTAGAAACAAATAAATATGGAAAATTAATTTTGGGAGATGCACACAAGTTTCTCCTTTTACTTTCAGTTCCAGCTTTGAGACTGTTGATTGGTTTATTACTGTGCAGAAGTAATATGCTTTGTAACTCCTGGTTTTGATCTTACCTAAGTGTGTGTATGGGTGCAAAGATACAGATTCTTCTCATTTAGCATTTGTGCTTGCAAGGAAATATGAGTGTGAAATGAATTTTGTCTTTTCCACCAGCAAGAACACAAAACAGAATGGAAAGGAAGATAAAACTCATTTCAATATGTACGGAGAGAGCATTTCTTATTTCTGCTGATGGCTGCCACATCTTTTCAGTGGGAACAGCTGGTATCTAAATGGCTTCCTCAGCTAAAACAATGTCTATCTCGCTTTAAAATTTCAGCAGGAAGCTGCTGTTTCATCATTTAGTCGTGTCACATATTTATAGTGTTGTCTTTGTGTGTAGTGTTTGAGAAACAAAAATGAAAGAAAATTGATGCAGTGTATATCTTGGTGCCAGTGAATATAAAGTTATGGTTAGTCATAAAACCTATAATCTATTGCAAAGGGGAGGAACCAAATTCTCAGTGCTGTGATAAAACTTTTAGAAATAGAACAATTAACAAGTCTAAAAGGAAATATGGCCCCTGTTCAGTGCTAAGTTTCTGTTCATGTCTAAGTGTAAACATATCAGCAATCCTGTTGCAATCCTGGACTTCTTTCCCAGTTGAGCACCCATTCAAGTACGTGTAGCCTGATGTAGCGTAGGTGAGGACATGCACTTCTCATAAATTCTCATTTAGCTGGCAAATTGTTTTGTCTTGCAAATTTCAATACAAAAATCAGATGTGGAAAATGGAAACAAAATGGGTTCCAAGAAAAGGATTAAAAAAATGTATACAGGATGAAGAATAGATCAAACAAAGTGTCAATATTTACTGACCATATGAATTCAACTGAGTTTAGTGTTCATTTTTCCTTGCCGTATTGTTTATACCAGAGAAGCCAATAATATTGTTTAATAAGAGCCAGTTCTGTGCTTTTGAAATGGAAAACAATGAAATAAATCTATTAATTCAAGCTGTGTAAAAGCTACAGTTTACAAAAATGGTGTATAGTTTTCTCCATCAAAGCTTCATGTTCTTTTTACCATCACATTAGTTGTACACGTCTCATATATTGTTTGGGCACATTAAATTAAAAAAGCTCTTAAAGTAAACTAGTTTTCAGAGACAGGACAGGAGAAATACTGTTCTCCTGAACTCATTGAGTTGCCATATTATCCATGCAACTGTATTCTTTACAGACCAGTTAGGGGGTGGGATCATTGCACCCAGAAGTGACTCTATTTAAAAATAATAATTGTGCATACAAAACATGAACAATAATAAGATGCCTGGAAAAGACATCCTGTGAAAGACAGATCACCCAGTCTGGTGACATCCATTTCTCCTACCTTAATGTAAGTAGTAAGCATTGGAGAAATGACTTGTGTAACCACATAATAAAATAAATAAATATAAAAAACCCACAACAAACCAAAAAAAACCCAAAGCAACCCAAAACTCTCTCTCAAAGTTTGTGAGGATGATAGGAATTAAGATGAAGGCCTGTTTCCCCAAATCCCATCTTAGATGGCCATTCTAACATTATGAGTAATAAGCCTTCCTTACAAGACGAGCAGGCGGTGTTTGCTGGCAGATGGAAAATTTCATGACACCCAAACCAGAAGTTAATGTCAGAGGTCTTTCCTAGCTTAGGCATATTGTTTTGTGCAAAACCCTAATATTGTAACTTAGGTATTTTGTATCAAAAGTGGATGAAACAAGTACCTCTGGTGCAGCATGTGGATGTAATCTCCATCAGTTGTAAAAGGTTACACCAGTTTGCTGCAATCATGGTTAAAATTACCACTGCCTACATACCGACTGACCTTGCAAGCTCCATTTTCCCTTTCCCGGCTGATCCTGACCTTTCTACCGTGACTTCTGTCTAGAGTTGCTTAAAAGAATAGTTGTATTTCATGGTCCAAGAGACTAAAATGTCCTGGGTATCCTGGGAAAGACTCCTTAGAAGTAATCTTAAATTTGGGGTTCTGTTTAAATTATTATTATTATTATTTTAAATTAAAGATGAAATCTCACTATGAAGTCCTTGTGGGAACAAAGCATAAATGTCTAGAGTTAATGAGTGGGGGGTCAGGCCTATTCTCTACTTGTCCCCCTTTCCTAAATGGGAGCTACCTTTACAAGATAAAAACTACAGTGCCTTCCTGGGTGAGCAGTAAGGGAAAAAAAACCCTTTCTTGTACTCAAGCTTCAGTAGTGGAGCAACAGTGAAAATTTAAGGGCTGCATTTGTAAATGGAAAGGAATATTGGCTAAGCATCTGACAAGCATAAGACAGCTCTTCAAAGCTGTTTTAGATTATTGTTATTTTTTAATACCCATCAATGCCCCTGGTGAGTTAAGGATGTGGCTTCAGCCGCAACTCAGGAATTCTGTGTCTGTGAGGAGTTAACTTACTGTAATTACTGCGTAGTTTGTGATTTAATTGTACAGAGGCACAGCTATGGCTGGGAAGTTGAAGAGGAGGACAGTAGGTTGTTTTTGGTTTTGAGTTCTTTTGTGAACTGCCAGAGGTGGTTTCAGCAGCCGATGGAAAAGGCAGATGTAATCTGGGATCTGTTATACCAAGAGGGATGAAAACTTTCCTGTAGCAGACAGCTGTAATTTCAAAGATTTTGCTGGCATCTAATTGTGAAAAGGTTCCTCTTTTGTTCCAGAGCCCTGTAGAGTATTTTATGCCCAAAGGTCAGTGTGGAGAAATGGCACTTTCTGGTACAAGGCAAGAGGAATACAGGCAGCATAGGCACATAACTGGTGGGCCAAGGTGTCACCTGACAGCTCTTCTTTGGACCACAGTATGAACAGGAACCAGAATGAATACCTTTTCGGGTGGAATATTTTCCCAGAAAATTCTTGTAAAATATTTTTCATGCAATAAATGGATGGTCATCCTTAGTTTTAGACATGAGATAATGGCAGTAACACTGTAAAATCCCAGTGATACTAACTTAATCGTACTCAGCTACCAATTGTACAGTCCTGATAAAAATGGTTCAAAGGTGACCTGGAAAGATTATGGGGGATGATGTGGAGGAGGTCATTGTGTGGGAAGACAAATTCAGCTGTACAGCACTTAGCTCGATGCATGTACGTGTTATGGTGATTATTTCTGTATATAAAGTCCAACTTAATCTTTTTCCTCCTGCCTTTTCACTTCTTTGCTCAGTGAACTGTATAGAAACATTCTACTTGGCCATTTTCACGAACCATTTGATTAAATGTATTTCAGTCTGATGCCTACTCAATGGGTAATGTGCAAGAAAAGAGCAACTTGCTAATTGAATAACCAGTGTATCAAATTTCTGACATAAAGTAAAAATCATATGTGTATTCGTGGAACCAAGTGAGAGGTGAGGAACCTAAAAACAACCAAAAGATTGCTACTTAATTATTAGTTTGTAGATTATTTGAATCTGAGACACCCTAAAAATGGAAAGGCGATATTAAGTCTGAAGTTGTATTTTAAAAAATTATTTTGGTTCTTCCTTGTCTGCCAGGAGGTTTTTAAACACGCCAAAATTCTGGCATTATCTGTAGCTAAGAATAACTGCAATGGTCTAGCTTTGAGAAAGCCTACAAAATGTAATTTCTAGATCTTCTAGGTATAATTGGATACAATTAACACCCCAGTCAGTGTCTCCTCTATATAAGCTCTCAGAGGAGCTGAGAAGCCGTTGTATCCTCTTTCTCCTTTTGTTATCCCTTGGGAACCACTGGCATATGGGATATATAAAGCAAGCTGCTAGTATTTCTGAGGAGTCAGAGAATTATCTACATTTAATGACATTTGCATTTATTTAGGGTATTGAACAAATACATGGATATTTATCTCACTGTATGAAAAAAAGACTCTTGGCCTCAGACTGCTGTTTGTCTACCTAGCAATTCTGAGATGTCTGTAGATAAGTTAAGCACTGTGTTCACTTTTATCATAACCTGTTCTTATCAAGATTAACCTTATCTTCTCCCTCTTCGATTTGCCTGCTTGTCAGACTACTTGCTTCATCTTCTTTTGCAAAAATTAGTTTTCAGTGGTACATTTTTCGGGAGCGATATAATTTGTTAGGGTATGACTTTGTGTCCAGTAAATAGTGATTTTAATAATGATAAGACGATAATAACTTTTGACTATCCCAACACATGATACCAATGATGTGGCAGGAATTACTGGGCTGCTTCAGGCCTTGTGAGCAATTTGAGTTCTGCGATAGGAGGTCCCAAGTAGTAACTGCCTGTGAATAGGTGGGTGTAGCTGGCAGTGTGTCAGATTCCAGTTAACCAAAATAAAGCTGAGATTTCTGTATTTAATCTATGTCTTTGTTGTCTGTGTGTGGGAGCAGTACAGAGTTCTTCATGTCATCAAATTTGAGTACAGAGCCAGAAGTCGGGGGGGGGGGCAGGAAATACATCCTTTTACTTTGTTGTGTTTTTCAAGATAGTTGGTGGCCAGTTATATATGCATAAATCAATTTTTTGTTCTAAATTCATACCAAGAGTATAAAGTTACAAAGTTGTAATAACGACTATGTTTTTCCTTACTACAAAATAACAATAGAATGAATATTTAAACAACAACAAAAAAGAGTTACTAACTACCATTAAGTAGCACCATGTAAGATTGTTATTCAAATTGAACTGAGCTCATTGTTATTATTAGTTAAAGTCTTTTTTATTAATAACTCGTATTCTTGGGATAAACTAGTGGATTAAGGCATTTTGAACCACAGTGTTCATCTAGACATTTTTCTCAAGGAAAGAGCACTGGTGTACGCTGCCTGTTTTGCTTGACTATTGTAATCAAGTTCTGAGCTATTTAATGTAGTAAATGTTTGAAGTACGCTCAGCACTAGCTAGAAATCTGGTATTTCCCCAGTGTGTTTCAGTCAAACAAAAATATTTTTGTTTCTTGATTAACATTTTCTGATTAACTTAAGCAGGGAGAAAGTATTTTGATGAGATGGAGATTGCCTTTTGGGAATTGCTTTTAATTTTACAGTTCTAGAATAATTTATGTTTTATTTCCCACCGCCCCCTCCCCCTACTTTGTTACTCCATTTTGCTGGAGCAGTTGACCACTCTTCATGGGCTTTTTCTGCATGGAATACAGACTGATAATGGCACTTTCTCTGATGAAACATCCTTTTCTTACATATGATGTACTGTTGCCTGAAGTTGCATGAGCTGCTGTAGTCACTTCCATAGGAGTTCTCATGGATGTGCTGCCACAAATACATGCGTATAGTAATTTCTGGGCTATGATTATTACAAGTCACTCCATGGACTCAGGGACATTGAAGGACATGATCTGGTTATATGAACAGCAGTAATATGCTATTACTATCCATGTTATAAAACCAAACTGTCTTGCTCTTGTGGTAACACAGGACTGTCATTTCCAAATGTCATTGATTCCTACAAAGCAGTAGAATCCCATAACAAGGACAAATTCAACACTGTGTGCAAAAATTACACTGTGCACAGTGCTGGACGTGAGGTCAGCTCCTGCCACCATTGTAATAACCAACAAAATCAATTTCAGAGTCTTCTCAGTGTTCAAGGTGAGCTCTGCTACTCTTGGTACTGTAGCACTCGAGCAACCCAGCAAAACCTGATCAGAAAAAGGAATGTGCAAAGTAGAACTGTTATTAGGGTAAATTGCTGCCCAACGAATGATTTCCTGGTGGATATTATTTTCTGAGAACAACTTAGAGCAGGCGATATCCACATGAAATAAACAAAATCCTCAAACTGTGATGAAAGCTGTAACGTTCTGAGGAGTTGGAGCTCAGGAAATATCAAGACATCTTTATTTTAGGTCTAAGGTATTGAATAGCACAGAGTTGTATACACCTACTATTAACTCTGTTGTAGGCCAGGGTAACAGTTAGGTATTAAATCTCCATTTCAAATCAGCGCAATTCCCTACATTGTCTTCCTAACTTCTTCAGTGTTTCAGGGGAGGAGATAATGGCACTGTTAGAAATCCAGGGTGATACATAAATGGACTCCATCCATGAGTTTGGGGGTTGTTTTCTGGGTTTTGTTTTGTTTTGGTTTTTTTTAACCAAGAACTGTGTTACTTTGGTGTTGACCATCTCCTCAAGGAGTTAAATTTAAACCACATGGATACATCAGGCCTAAAATCAGTTGACCTTTTCTCTAATATCTTGATCCTTTAAAAGATTTATAAAGGGGGGGGGAGGAGGGGCAGAGAGAAAAATTATTCCTGATTTGCAGGCATGTACTCCTCTCATAATTTGAGTTTCCTGAATATTAAGTTTCATTTGTTATACTTCAACCCTGAAAGGACTCTGATACTAGTGTTAAGTATACTGCAGAAATGATAACCTAGGGAAAGCTTATGTGTCTGCTGTAATAAAAAATGGAAGGGATATCACTACAGTTCTGAAATTTGCTTGCTTTGTTTTTCACTTGTTACTTAAAAGTGGGGTTTAAAATGTCTAATACTTGATTATTCAAAGATAAGGAGAAGGTATATCTAATTCCTGCCACTGCTTTGGGGAAATAACCACATTCTTATCTGATGTTCTCTTCTCTCTCTGAAGTTACGAAATGGGGAGTGTGGACCCATTTACATGCAGATTGTAGTTCAGTTGTTACCTATGCTATTTTGCTTCTACGGACAACATAGTTCAGAAGGGCATTTAGCATGAGTAGTTTTTGCTGTTCCTGAAAGAAGGGAAAATTGCCTTTATTGCTGAAGGGATAGGAAGGGTAGAAGCTTAACTGTAAATGATGGTTGTTTTACTGTAGTCCATAGACACTAAAAAATTCTTACTGATGAGTGAGGCAGACTATTTCTGAGAGCAGGTAAGTAGTAACAAGTGTGGGGAACTAACAGTTCATTAAAACCCTCTTTACTTCGTAATAAATAATAAAAATGTTGGTAGACTCTCTGCGTTTCAACTTAACTTATAAATTACACTAACAATAAACCAGTAACTGCAGTACATTCATCATATTGCATGTGCAAATTTTTTATTTTCTAGGAGTTTTAAGTTTATTGTAGCTAAGATGAAAATCAATAAGAAAATTTTGGGAGACAGTAAACGATGGCAGTGATTTTAGGAGAAGATTGAAGTAGCTTTTGTTATTCATAGTGACACTTTTTCCTTTTGTCACTGAGTGAAAGCTCTGTTCCTCATGCACTTTCAGTAACTATGATATTGCACTTGCAAAGACGAAGCAACTTGCAACCTAAATTTTATTGTGGGAAATGAGGCTACAGCATAGTACTACTTATTCTTCCTGAATATCTCAGTTCTTTGCAGGAGTAATGCAGCTGTGTTTGAAGCCTGTGGTCTGGCAGAATAAGTATGGGAATTTTTGGCATTGGGATGTAGTTGAAACTCCTTCTTTTCAGACTGACATTTATGAAAGGTTAACAGATATAAGACCTGATGAAAGAGCTAGCAGCATCAGGGGCCCAGCTTAATAGCTTATCTTCTCTACTGTTTATTTTCCAGTGAGATTTCCTTGAACAAGAAGCAAGAAATGTTGCAATACTTGTCACGTTTAGGCCAAAGGTTCGAAAACTTTCAGACTGCCTTGACTTCTGAAAGGAGGCTAGATGCTATAGTTCACATGGTAGCTATCTCAGTGAATATTACTGTAAAAACTACTTTCTAAATGCTGGTTTGTTCAAAAATTATTTGTAAATAAGTCCACGAATGACTTGTATTCTCCACCTTTGGATCTCAGGCCTTTCTAAGCCTATCTTTGAAAGTAAATTAAAAGAAAAATCTAGCTAAATACCACATATTCCTTGAGTTAAATTAATTCAGAATCAATAATTTAGTATTCCTTGATGTTTCTAAACATAACTGCTGATACAGCCTAAACAATGGATTCTCAAAATATTGCTTACACTGCTCAAATTCAAGTTAACTATTTTGGAAGGTCTATGGATGTTTTAAAGGACCAACTTGAAAGGCAGAATTTAAATCATAAGTATATAAAATAGGATCTGGCTATACTATTGCTCCTAGTTTACCTAGAAATTTTATTGCTTATGTATTCTGTGTTTGAGGCTACAAAAGCAAAGGGCCTCCAGGGGCTGTTTACAGTGCAGTTACAGCAGAACAGAGATTTCTGAGTCAGCTTGAAATTGGCTAACTTGGATATTGGTCATAGTCTAGTTGACCCAGCATGGAGATTAGCTTAGTTTAATTGCTCAGTTCTTTTTGCAGCTTTCTTGATTGCACAGCACAGCTTCTCTTTTAGGTATCTAAGGCCAAATTACAAATCCTGAGCAACTCTTTCCCTTGTGTGTCCTTTCAGTTGCTTTCTGGAGGCGTCTGTTTTTTTTGCCAAGAAAGTTGTCTAGGTGTAAAAGCTTTGCTACGGTTCATACCCAGTACTTCCAAAGTGTTGACAGAGTGAAACATAAGTGCCTAAGTCCCATTCAGAACCACAAAATGAGCATCCCTTTGATTATTTGGTCTAGGAAACTTTCTCAGATTCTGCTTACTGGATTGGTCCCACAGAAGATAGGAAGGAGATATTTTCTCCATTCCTGTGTGACGCCTTCAGTATTTAAAAAAAAATCCCTGAAATAACCTCGATGTCATTGGAGAGCATAGCTTATGATGCACTTATTTCCTTAAGATTTACTTTTACTACACTTACTGTGTCTGCACAGATATAATGAATGGCTTCTCTAAGTTTCATTCTTAGATGCCTGTCTCCCTGTTGTTTGTATAGCGGCCTGGCCAACTACTCAGATGCTGTGGATTCACTGAAGAATTAGATGATGTAGTGCTTAGTGTTGTGATGTTCCCTCTGAGGATGTAGCTCTTAATGCGTTATGGCAGGTACATCGATTTCAGATACATAACACGCAAAATTATGACAAGTTGCAAGTGTAATTAAAAGAAGTTTATCTGGTGTATCCAGAACCATTCTTGAAGCCTTTTCTAGCTGACAGTGATTTGTGATTTTGGTAGCCTTTCTTTTTTAAATAGTGTGAAGTTTGTTCATTTTTTATGTGCATCTCTGCATGACTCATGTCGTCATTGCCCCTTTTGGATGCAATGTAAAATTCACAGAGGTGTCGCCTTCTCAGACTGCAATTGGTGGCACTGAACAAATCTAACTGTTCTAAAACATGCTAGAGGGAAAATATGCTTCTGCCTGTTAGGGAATGCATTTAATTATTCCAATATGCATATACCTTTACTTCTCACTTTCTTTTCCTCCAGCAAGAGCATGTATAGAAGACAGATGTGGCAATTCCTGAAATTTTAAGTTATTTGGTGTCCTATGTGTGTTTCTGCGCTTTTCTATTCAGTGATCTATTGGGCCATTTGCACTTGCCGTGGCCCCATAACCACTGGGACCAAGAACCTCCTGCTTCAGCTTCAACAGGAGTGTTTTGGGTGCCGAGTGGTCACATTGCCCATGTGCCTCTTTCTCTGCACCTGCACTGAACAAACAGAGCAGTTCAGATACCCACCGTTTAACCATGGTGACAACAGGCCTTTCCTTCCTCCAAAATATCACTGCATAAAAACCAGAGAACTCCTATGCTGTCTTAAACATTTTGATTTATTTAGCCGAAGCAATGGAATTGTCAATGAACAGTTTGACTAGTTAAATTTATGTCAAGTCATATGATTTTACTGTTGGTAATTGAATGGGCTGAGAGGAAATACTGTAAAATAACATAACCGAGCTCTTGCAAAGACTTTATTATACACTACAATGAAAGGAGCTGAGTAAACATACATGCAGGGAAAAGTTAATAAAGATTATGAAACATCTTAACGTGGTCAAATCAAATAACTGTGTGCCATGAGCAGTAAGCTCAGTAACAGGGTTGTAAGCAGCTGTCCCCAAATTTAAGGAAATTACCAAAGTGCTACAGTTCCAGCTGCTTTTAAAGTACTTGGGAAACACTGCAATCCTGTGAAATCAGGTTCCATATGCTGACTGCAATTGAGAGTTATTATCACCTGGCATTTCATGTAGATTAACCCTTAAGCATTCCTGACACACAGTCCCATTTGTAGATTGCTATCCTAATGTCCTTCAAGTGCTTCAGACCTTCTCAGGAATATACAACATATATCAAACTGCTGATCACTACATCTATTGCTGTAAGATTCAATGTGACATTTTTTTAATATATTCTGAGCTTATATTCCTGAAAGAAGCTTTTCATTTTTTTAAATAAAGGAAGAACATTTTGGGAAATATTTTTTTTAAAGAATGACTGCACACTTCTGGCAGAATATAAAGGAGCTGGCACAAGAAAAAGTATGACATATCAAGTGCAAAGAGGTCTTGAGTTTGTTCAGACTGATATTTATTAGCATTAATAAGCATGTGCTTTTAAACACACAAAAATAAGTTTTCTGTGACTATTCTTGAATATGTGGAC
This sequence comes from Haliaeetus leucocephalus, assembly GCF_000737465.1. Lineage (NCBI taxonomy): Eukaryota > Metazoa > Chordata > Aves > Accipitriformes > Accipitridae > Haliaeetus > Haliaeetus leucocephalus. The sequence goes on from NW_010972528.1 coordinate 14,038,204, forward strand.
GTTAAAAGCGTATACTTATTTTCTGACAAATGTTGAACATGTGCATATGGAGCTCAGAAAAGTGATGTTTCAAAACCAGAAAGCTTAAGCAGTAATGCACAGAATCACCTTGAGATTTGTTATCACCTGTAAGAAAATATATTTTCCTCACTTATCAGAGGTACTTTAATCTATACTGAGAACTGTTTCATTTTACTATGCAAAATACAGTATCTTAAAAGAACTACTTTGGAAGGAGAAACATCCCTAAATAATTTCTGCTATTTTATCAATGTAGGAAGTTTTCATTAGGGTTAACATTCACCTCTGTGTGTAAGGACAGTGAAAAAGTCATGAAGTAGTTAAGAACTAAGCGAGATCCTAGCTGTGCATAGCTCCCCTACTGATGTCTGCAAAAGGTTGAGCTTCTATTGGAAACATCTGCGTGACCCTGGAGACAGTCCAGCTGCACCATGGAGGCAGGATCTCACAAGCGCAGCCATAATGTATAAAGATTTCTGCCGCAGCCCAGGGCAGCAATGGAGACCTGGCTAGGTCTGCCTGGCCAAGGTACTGTTGCCACTTGCTCAGCTGTAACCCATACGATGAGGCTGCAAATGCTCTGGGGACGGGTACTCAGCACATTGATCCAGGACTACTCTATCTTGTTTCTTCAGTGCCCTGTACCCTGTTGGTAATGGCAGATTTGGGGAAGTTCCTTCCTTCAGATTTTCTATCAGCTGATCAGGTTTACTTAGAATTTGTGAAGGGTGCAAAGATTTGAGGTAGATTCATGACCTAGCTGAAATTTTGCCGTTGATTTCCATTGGGCCATCAGTTCACTGCTGGCTCCTAATGAGTATACAACTGCTCTAATTCATCATCAGACATATTTTTTCTAATTAACAGATGAAAGGAATTTGTGTAACTACCTCTTCCTTGTATAGTACAGCTTAATTCATGATACTTCTCCTCTGAGCACAGCTTGAATGTCTCCTGTGTTTTGCTAGAGGCTTGTCCAATAGCAGAATCTTCATTTTCATAGTTGGAATGAAAATGAAAGCTGCAATGTAAGGCTCTTGTTCAATTTACAGAAAAAGACAAGACAGAGTAGTAGAGCATAAATTACAGAACAAAAGGTTAAAAGGAATGGTTAAAAGCAGAGTGATTTTATTGTGAGATTTGAGAGTCCAACGAAAACATCACAAAGGTTGAAGATCTGGGACACTGAGTAGTATATATGGGTAAATGAGATATTATATTAAAAATGTTTTCTCTAGAAAGTTGTTAGAAAGAGAATGCATTCTTTTGTTATGACTGTAAAGTAATGCATTAAATGCTTAAAGCTCAAATCTCTTTTTAAAGGATATTTTATATTATATTAGCACAGAGTTGAATTATTAGAATGGAGGAAAAAACACACCTGCAAAAAGTAGTTTAGAGGTTTTAGAGGATGGGGTGGATTTTTGGTTTAAAAAACCAAACCCAGCGGTAAGTGCAGATAAGGAGAAACTCTCAGAACATTTAATCCATACGCATCTCTCTCGTGCTTGCCATCCATATTGATTTGTTATGAAGAACACCACTGATTGACACTTCAGGGCTATAGTCTGAATCAGGTTTAAGAATCTGATTCAAGGTTTACTGGGTTCACTGTGCAATCTCTTGCTTCATTCGGCAACATCCATAACTTGATTGTCCTCTAAACAGAAAAAAAAGGTTTGCTTGCCATGTAAGCAGAATTAGCCCTTCAGCTATGCCTGAGTTTGATGTATGTGTATCAAACTTGTAGTGATTTGCATATACTCCTAATTATCTCCTCATCACTGAACTTTATTATGTATAATGAAAGTGGTGTATTTTTTTATGTTTGAATGCTTCAGGAGCTAAAATCAAGTTACTTCATTTTTTTATTTATAAATATATATTCTGATGTTCAGGAATATTTTATAGGAAATGATGAATCTGAAATAAAATGTAATTTTTTAGTGTATTTCAAGTATATATGTTCTTGATTTTGAGAACCTAAGATGAAATATGCATAGGTTTTCTCATATTGTAGAATATTAAACTAAGAGAAGTTTTGAAATCTAAATATAGGATGAAACACGTAACTTATCTGTGAAAGAGTTATTGTCTATAGTAGTGATCAGGTGAGACCTCATGCCTCAGGTAATGTAATGACTTCTGGGAAAATGAAGTCTACAGTATTCCTGAATTCAAAGAATTCCTTTGGAAGATAATGAAGTAAATGTGCCTTTTTTGTTTGTGGTGGGTTGTGTTTTTTATTATTTAAGTGAAAATTAATTCCTGCTTCTATTTTTTTATTACTATAGTTTAGGAGTATTAAAAATGGATAAAGAAGGGCTGAAGTTCTTAAATAAAGTATTTTTCACCTGAACTGTGGTATTAGAAAGTTCAAGAGACTGGGATATTGTCTCTTGAAAGAAAAAAAAAACAAAAAACAACAACAACAAAAAAGAGATGTCCCAATTTCTCTTTTATTACAATGTGAATCAATGTTTGGCTTGTGAAATGTTTTCCAGGATAAAGCAAAATGTCTCAGAAGCAGAATTTTTGTCCAGTACATCATAATCTACAACTCAGCCAAGCATACGCGATCAATAGTACTGTGTCTTGTTAGGTAATCATGAAGCTAGAGAAATATATTAAAGGACGATACCAGAAAATGAGCCTTTTAGGGAACTATTTCTTTTGGGGGTTTTAAAAGCAAAAGTAATTATTGTAAACTATAAAAACCTGTTATCAATTAATATATCAATATTCATATGAATAGAAACTCTGAATTCATTTGACTTTACCTGCATAGTTTGTGAGCATACGTATGTATTTTGTATGTTTTTGTGTGTGTGTGTGTTGATGTGTATCAGTCAAATTATTCTTTATGACAACAGCTATCTTTTATTTTCTGACTCTGACAATGCTGAAAGCTGTTGTTGGCCTTGCAATACAGTAAAAAATTCTGTAGCTTTGAAACAGCACCAAATGTAGCTGAAGTGTGTATTGATTCAGGTTTGGAAGTTCCCATGTCACTTATTCACATGCGGTCATCCCTGGCAATGGGCAGAACTGCGCGGATATCCATGTCGATACCCCACTGACAGAACATGGGACAATTAAATGTGTCCTGACAGTCTATTACTTTAAACTGAAAATAAATTAAAGCAGTTAATATTTGGAATGGAAACCATGTCTGGCTGATGCAAGAGATGCTGGTCTCCAATATTTTCCTATCCATTCAGGCTTCTGGTGGAGTGGAATTGCTTTGTAACACAGGAATGACAGGGAGAAGGACCAAGACTTCCACCTTTATGCTTTTGAGGACACTTATTTGTGCCAATCTCTACTTCTAATCATACCCCCAATGTCATGCTCCAGGTTCCAGAGCCAAGGTTTTTCTGGCAGATGAGAGGAGCAAAAGTTTAGTCCTGCAAATGGTTGTTGAGACTTAAAAATCTAATTATGATATTAAACTTTGGTAATGATTGTTAGGTATTTAACTGCTAAAAGGCACACCTATACCTCTTTAATTTCACACATCTGTAATAATTTTAAAATGGAAATAAAATTATTCATAGAAGTTTTAAGTGAGGAGCAGAAACATAAGGTGAAATGAAAGTGATCATTGTAGACCTGTCTTGAAATATTTTTTTTAGAATTGCCCTAAAATATTTTTATTCCACTGGCTGTTGCATGCCAGAATTGAATTCTGGGTGCAATTACTTGTGAGCTCCAAAAGTGCCTGCAAATTTGGCAAGATAGTTAATAGAAATCACACACTTCACATTTTCTTGGGAGTTTTTTTGTATGTGATGTCTTGATCCGTGTGTCATGTGAAGGTTTGGGGGATGTAACTATCCGTTCTGATGCCCTCAGCTCCAAATTAAAACGGACCTATGTCAGTAATTCAGGTGAATAATTGAAAAAGTTACCTAAAATGGATGTTAGTGTTGGACAATGTTGAGACTGACAGATTGCCTGTGTTCTCGTGACAGTGTGTGGTGCTGATCTTCAGTTCTTGGCAAAGAAAGTGCTCAGAATAGACCAAGGCGTAGCCCAGTGGAAGAAACTGGATGTGCTTGCATACTCAAGACCAGTCTGGGTTGGTTGTTTTTTTGTTGTGGGTGTTTGGGGTTTTTTTGGTTTGGATTTGGATTTGGTTGGTTGGGGTTTTTTTGTTTGGTTGGTTGGTTTGGGTTTGGTGGTTGTGTTTGGGGTTTTTTTGGTTTGTTTTTTTGTTTGGTTGGTTTTTGGTTTTTTTTACTGCCTTAGTTGGTCATAGAAAGGGTACTGTCTGCACAGACCTTGTTTCATAAAGTTCATGATGTTCAATGCTGTATCTGGTCTGCAACGAGAGCATCCTAAACACAGCATCCAAAGCCAGCTGATTACTTCCATGAAATCAGTCTTAATCTCTTTAACTGGCTGTTCCCCATTCAGCTGAATTCCCTAAATTTTTCCAGTGCCATGTCCCAAAATGACTGCTCTGCTTCTATCTCTGTGAGAGATCTCCTAGCTCATAGAGCTGTGAGACAGCTCAGGTGAGTGACCCTTTGAAGGAGATGAATGTGTCCAGAAATGAATTTGTTTTCTCTACTGATTTGTTTTGTCTACCTGGCTCACAGTGATGCTTGGCTGCAGCTGTGTAGTCCCTGAAATAAATGAGAATTGTAGTTCTGAGGCAGAAAGCAGATTTCATTCCTTTCTCTCTGCTCTGAAGCTGTTAATGGTTTAATTTAATGATTGTTTTACATTTCCATGATGAAAAATACTTTGGTAAAGCTAACCTGTTCTGAACTGGTGTATTTTGCACTATCTTGCCATTTCCTGACTCTTCATGGTGTCGTCTTTGGCAAATACATGAGTAAAAGCTGTTTTGGGACAGAACATGCTATAAATAGTTTGAGAATATCCAGTTAGAATAAAGGGTTATTTAAAAGTTTATTGAAATTCTTAAGGTTCAATCTGATGAAGAATAAATGTGGGATATCTTATAAATATCTTGTGTGTGTATGTATGGATATGCATGTATGTGTATTTCCATTTATATGTAAATGTAGACTTGCATCTCATCAACTCCACAGTTTTTTCAAAGAATCAGAGAACTTTTTAAAATCTTTTTCTGTTATTTATTACAAATGTCTTAGGATCATCTTGATCATTAATTTATTTCATAATTTAAGCATTCATTTGCAAAATGGAGTAAAGAAACAAAATCTGCAGAACAGCTTTAACTGTCAGGACAACACAATGTGCAGCTAGCAAGAGAGCACATACGTGCAACTTATGTTGGGATATAAACATATTAGTTTGGGGACTGCTGCTTTCAAAGCAAGTATTAAGTTGTCAGAAGTTGACGTATATATTAAATGGCTTCATTATTAGAATTTGGTTACTATTTTAGATCTATAAATCCATCTGTTACGATAATTTTAAAAAACAGAAGCAGATCGTTAATAAAAGTTTTCAGTTCAGCAGAGCAGTATACAAAGTAAACATTATCATCTTAGGCCCAATTTGAAACAGGGAATAGGTTTGAGTTGTAATGAAATTATTTTTTTAATGGAACATTTTATTTTCATATTTCTGTAATGTTACTTTCTCATAGCCTGAGGCTGATATGCCTGCTTTATCCTCTAAAAGTCTGAATAAATGGAGGTTGCTTGGCCACGTGGGAAAGTTAGGTCTAGACGAAGATTCAAGCTTCACAATTTATGTCTCAGGAAAAAGTAAAAAGGTCATGGAGATCATGTATGTCGGCTTATGGGTCATGGAATTCCTAATGACCTGTTCAAAGAGCAGCACCAAAGCAGCGATGAAAGCAGAGCTGTTTGCTGGCTGTGCTGGCAGGGGAACAAGTACTGAACTGGTATCTTGCACTTCTGGGAACTGCGTGACATTCTTTGTTTGAGGAGGTCACCAGTGGAGACTCTGGTCCCCACCTCAGAAATCCATTAAAATTCACAAAAAAGGAAAAAAGGAGAGGGAAAAGGAAAAAAAAAGGGGGGGGGGGGATAAAAAGGAAAAAAGAGCAATAACAACTTGCAAATGAAGCACTAAATTATATACTTTACAGAGCACTGTCTCTTCCTCAATGTTTTCAGGGAGCTGAATGAACAGGCTAAACAAATTCTTTCCACCTAATTATGATTTCCTGGTTGGCTCTAAGTGGTCAGTGAGAGGGGTCTGGGTCTGCTTCACGCAAAGGCAATGAAACTTATCCTTTCTCATTAGTATAGCCACAGTCTTGGTTTACATATATTTTATTATCAAGTCCCATGGTTTTCATCCAGCGGTCACATGCTTTTACCTCAGTAGGAATAATTACAAATAAACTATTTTTGGCTAAAGAAGTGCTTTGAATTCGATGTGTGGTCTTCAGTGTGTGGGAGACTTCTGCATTTGTGCCGATGCACCAGGGCTGAATATTTGAAGAACATGTAGAGTAAGGCAGAGAGGGCATTGAGTAGACACGAAGCATAGGTGTCCTGGAAATAGGTGTTCAGCTGCTGATCTAGTTGAATATCTGGAACACCGGTCCTGACTCCCACCTTAGGTCTGTGGGTCTCGCTCGCCTGCTGGGTGCTGTATGTCGTAGGGGTGGCTGGGATTCATGGCTCGCTCTGTGCACCTGACCTCCCTGGCACAGCTGCCTAGGGATTCCTGCAGAGGCTGGATTTATATTTGAGCACTGATGCTGATGACAAGGGTGAGTGATGGTGCTGTTTAGTTTCAGGGTCCTTGAATCAACAATCTGGGTTGTAGCACAGGCTGAACAAAGCTGTAGGTAGGTTGGACCAATTTCAGACTCTGCAGAATTTTTTTTCCCAGATCCGCAAAACTAGTACCTCTTATTTAAGAGCCCAGGAGATAAAGTCATTCTGAAAAACAAATAGACCTTAGGCTCATCTATGTGTCTGAAAGTACATTACTAAAACCAAAAGAAAACAAATATTACTATCAGCATTAACTTCCTTTTGAAAACCAGCAATATCCCTTAGGAATCTCTGTGACTGTATTAGTAATTGTCCTAAGAAATAATTTAACTTAAAGTTCTTTACCTTTTATCACCATTTCATTTCTCTGGCCATTAGAATGGCTCAGGTCATTAAGGCCTGTTATTGTGAATAATCAATAAAGAACACTAGTCTGTTGCACGATGCTTGTGATATAAAATCCAGGAAAGTGATCTATATGAGTCTTTACTTATCTAGTGCTGGGAATGTGATTTATGCTATAAAGAAAACATTTATAAGGAGTGCAGTAGAAAAGGAAATTAATACTATAAACCTGTCATGAGCTATTTTAGTCAGAAATGGAACCAAGGCAAAGCTGAGCTCTTTGTGATAGCAAAATGAAGTTTGGGGGAAGTTGTAGTTATGAAACCTTGTACCTAACCTTCAACCTCCCAAGGATATAAAAAATTCCAAAACTGCTTGCTGTAAAAACATAATTGATTTTGAGACTGCAGACTTGTATGGAGAAAAGAATTAGGGGTGTTTTTTCTTTTGTGATTGTATGAGTGTGTCTCTGTAGTGAGTGCTACAGAAAATACTGACCTTTGATGTGCTTGCACTATTGGATAGTTTAATTTGTCCTCATATGCCTTTTGTCCCCATCCGTCTACAGAGTGAACAGTCACTTTTCACTGCTTAAAGTCTGTTTTACTATACACTTAGTTGTATACTGTTTTTTAGGGCTACACTCTTTTTTTTTAATAAATCTGTGTTAATCTGTATCCTTTGGAGAGCTTGCTCAGCCAACTAATCCAGTGTTCTCTGATTGTACTCATTTTCAGATGCATTAGGAAAGGTGTCGGTAAGCCTGTATGTGTTTCAGATACAGAATGATGTGCCTGGAGATGTCATGAGGGTCAGCTGTGGACTATGTTCTCTGTGATAATGCTGATTGTAAAGAATATACTCGCAATACTACCTGTCTATACATTATTATAATTAATTTTTTATGCTCAAATTATCTAAAGTTTCAAAAATTATGAAGTTTTCCAGTATAGTATTGGTGTATATTTCAGAAAGAAAATGTATCCAAGCTCCTTGATCATTCAATGGGCTGATCCTTTGCAAAGAGATATGACTGTCTTTATGCACGTCTGAAGTCTACTGAAGGCTTGGAAAGTCATGTTTATGCAAGTATTATGAGCTGCTGCCAACAGAGAAGAACCAGGCATAATTTTTATTGAATGAGCAACTTGTCCTTAAAAATATTCTAATACCCCATCAGTATTAAAGCCTTAATCTAGTAGATCTATTGCAATTTTTTCCCCACAGCAAATAAGAATTGGAGGAATTGTGTAACTTCTTCTGTTTTGCCATCCTAGAATGAAGTACCAAGATACAGAAAAAAATAGAAGACTGCCCCCTGCCCCCCCCAACCCTTAGAAACTACCATCTGGAGTCTGTGCTACTTCTTAATACTAAATAAATTAAAAGCTAATTAATTCCTTTATGTCAGATTTTTCTCATTAGGGTAATAATAACCTTTCAAAGTTTGTCATTCACCAGTCAGCAATGTACCATATGCTTGATGTCACATGATAAAAAGTATTTTCAATTTGCCATGCTATAGAGTGCCTTATCACTACTTAGCATAAGAATTTTTTTCTTCACTGATGTCTCACCGACATATGCTACCAGATACATTGTTTGCTAATACATCTTCAATCACATTATTGCATATTTTTGTCAGCAATATTACTCTCATAACAATATTTCTTCTTGCCTTCATTCTCCACGAGCTCTGCTTCCCACTTGATATTTATGCCTAAATCCCACTGGGGCCTTTTGGAGGAAGGTGACACATAAAGGATGTTAATGTGGCTGCGATTGCTTTGTCCAGCCCCGTAGTTATACTCAAACAGATTCTTAAGAATTATCTTTTCTCAGAATCATATTTTCTCTGTGTCCAAATGTGTTAATAAGGATTTACCTGTGCAAAATTAAATTGTAATTTCTCAAATTCTGTATGTCAGCATTTAGTTTTTTTTAAAAAACTTTGTGGTCATTCATGTTACAGGTTAAAACCTCAGTGTCTGCAATGTGGACAGGACTACAGTAAGTAGAAAGGCAGCTTCATCTTAAACTAAAAAAGACTTGGGAATTCTCCTTCATTCATATTTCATTGAAAAAACAAACGCATAAAAACTTGAAAACTGCAAATCAAAAGCTGAGTTGATGCGGAGCTAGTTCAGCTGGTGTGCTAACAGCATGTTCATAGAATCATAGAATGGTTTGGGTTGGAAGGGACCTTAAAGACCACCTAGTTCCAGCCCCCCTGCCATGGGCAGGGACACCTTCCACTGGATCAGGTTGCTCCAAGCCCCATCCGACCTGGCCTTGAACAATTCCAGGGAGGGGGCATCACAGCCTCTCTGGGCAACCTGTTCCAGTGTCTTAACACCTGCACAGTAAAGAATTTCATCCTAATAGCTAATTGAAATCTACCCTCGTTCAGTTTAAAAACATTACCCATTGTCCTATCACTACACTCCCTGATAAAGAGTCCCCGTCTTTGCTGTAGGCCTCCTTTAAGTACTGGAAGACTGCTATAAGGTCAACATAGAGCCTTCTCTTCAATGAATCCACTAAGAAGATTCCCATTAAATATTTTGCTTATGTTATTTTCTGGTATTATAATTAACATATGTGAAATTAATCATATCCTAAAGAGTTTTATATTTAATTGCTCTGTCTTTATTCTCTTCTAACTAGTTCAGTTCTTTATTTTCTGTTGTTCCATTCTATACAAGATCATTCCGGCTTAGCCACTTGCTACTATAACTCAAGCATTTGGTGTTTTGATTCCTAACAGTGGAGTTGTGAATGTACTGCTACAGTTGCTGTCTTGTGGGATAAGGTCTCATGATCTTGGGTCACAATTTGGATTGATGTAGAAGAAGTTGTGAGCAGAAACTGTTGCCTTCATGCTGCTTTCTTTGGTCCTACTTTGCTGAATGACTTGAGATCAACGCCCTGTAACCTCCTGAGAGGAACTCACAATAGTATATTCATAACCCTGTCCCGCAGAATTAAAACTGGCAGTGGCAGGCTGTCGTTGAAAGTCTTAAAAGGCATAGCTTGCTTGCCGTAAAAGCAATACAGTAATGGACAGACAGACTGGAGGGAGCATACCCATATCAAAGTAGCACCTTGTTAGCAGGGTTTCTTTTTATTACTATTATACTTTCAGAAATGACAAAACAAAGTTCTGCCTGGCTATTTCTTACACACTGTGGCCGTCTCCAATTCAGCACACTGAAATATAGCATTCCCAAATTAAGAAGCGAGACTGTTTGCACTATGGTTATTGAGAGCAGATTAAGCCTTTATGGACCTCCCATCTTTGTTTAATTTTGGTTGTGTAAAGAATAAAACAAATGAACTTTCAGTAAGGTCATTTTTTCAGAACAGTCGATAGTAACTGCTAAATACTATACAGTCTGTCATGCATTTCAGTCATCAGTTCTAAAATTTTTGATCAGAAATCCCCACAACAGAGGAAACAAAGTGTTTCAGGAAGGAGATAAAACTAGAGGTTAGTTTATAAGGGTCAAAATGATTAACAGCAAAATGTTTGTTTGATGCAAGAACCATCATTAAAAAAATCCCTGGTTTCCATTCCTTTGGGAATCAAGTGTGATCTTGCCAGCTCTCAGCCTTTTAGTCTCTCCCCTGCCGGGTGCTGGAAAGAAGCATGTAGCCTGTTTTAAGCCTTCATGCATTGAAGTTAGTCTGCAGTGCAGCAAAACTATACCAGCACAGCATATTGCTGTTGCACATCTCCTTTCTTTCGTTCCCCTCCCGCCCTCTTTTCCCAGTTTTTTGTAGGCTTTGGCTCTGCAAAAGGAGCCGAAATCCCTTTGGATTGTAGCACTTCATGTGTGGCTGCTAAAAAACAAATGCTGCAGCTTGAGGGAGCTGCTGGAGTGAAAGTTCCCTCTGAAGCCTTATCTGTACCACAGGCATTTTGTCAAATGTTTCCCAGTGTTCATCTTCTGTATTCTTGACATATGTCCCTACCATATGCAGTGTATCTAGACGCACCTGAAGTAGCTGTATTGGCATAGTGATATATTTGAAAAAGGAAAAAAAATCATGTGATTTGTCAATAAAAAGGTAAGAAGACTTACTTGCTTAGTGTTTCAGGCTGGAGACTGGGAGGTAGATAGTAGTAATTTTTTTTGTAGTAAAAGTGAATGGACTTCATTGCTCTGCACCTATCTGTGTTCAGACTGCACGACTAACTGTACTGTACGTGAGCTACGTCAGGCCTTAGAAGCAGTTTTGACATAGCAACATTGTGCTCTCTCTGGGGTAAGTTCCTGAGGATCTCGGAGGGAATACTTGGCTATCAATGAATACCGTATCTTCTCAGACAAGTGCTTGGTGTCTGCTAGTGAGGTTAATGGAGCCAAGTTTGAAACAGCATAGACACGTATGGTCCTGATGGAGTTTCCTTATTGACAGAGGGACACTTTGATTAGGTGTGTAGTGGCTGACGTTAGGTCAATTGATCATGCATCTCTTGGATGAGAGGCAATGGTGGAGGAATTAGGGCAAGAATAAATTCTGTCTAGTTGTAAAAGAAAAGCTGTGTACTCTGTTGCTGGTTTGGGGGATATCATGAATGAAAATCAGTTCCCAAGGGTACAGTGCTGAGAACAAATTTTAATCAACATCTTCATCAATGACCTGGAGAAGGGATGCGTAGCACCGGTGTGAAATCTTCACCTACAAAGTATTAAGCTCTTTTAGGGAGTTAGATGTTATGCTGATGATGAGGAACTCTAGGAAGATCTTGTAAAACTAACAGTGTCACTGGACAAAAGGGTGGCAAAGAAGGCTTAGTGTAGATGACTACTCTATGAAAGAATAACCCAAGCTAGGATAACATGATGCTGAATTAGTAACTGACAGTTACAGTTCAGGAAAGTGATGTTGGAGTCATTGGCAGCTTCCTTAAATCCTCAATTCAATGTGCAGCAGTAGCAAAAAAAAAAAAGGCCAACAAAATGTCAAGCATTCTGAGAAAGGGTACTGTCAGGGCAAGACAGAGGGCATTATTTTTCTAGCATGTAAGACTTTGCTATGCTCTCATTCCGAGTGCTTTATGCAGTTCTGATCTCCCCATCTCAAGAAGGATATATTTGAGTTAGTGAAGGAGCAGAGAAGGGCAAGTAAAATGGTCAAGGATAGAAAGCTTTTGCTATACAAACAGATGCTGGAAAGGCTGGGACTTTTCAGTTTTGAGGGAAGAAGGCTGAGGGGGCGAGCATGACTGAACTTTACAAAGTTGCAGAAGTCAAGGTGAATAAAGAGCAGCTTCCACAGTAAGAGATCTGGGAGTACTTGATGAAGCCATAGGAGGGAGATTAACAGTAACATCACTTTTGAAAAGAGATTAGGCAAACTTGTGGACAAGGTTCAAAGTAGACACTTTCAGGAATGAGCAGGAATGTACCCTCTGACACCTTCATCCAGAGCTTGTGGGTGCTGGGGGAACCATGAGTGGAATGGCCACGGTAATGGCCAAATTTTTGTGTTGTCCCTAAATGTCATCTCCTGTGTTGCCGGTGAAGACAGATTACTGTGCTATATCGACTGTTGGCATTGCACAGTGGGATATTTCTTGTTAGGTATGCAAAGCTGTATAATTACTGAAATGCAGGCAAATAGGTTAATTAGAAAAGAAATTAAAAATGCCACATTCAGCTTAGTTCACGGTAGGTTACAGCTAGTAATTTGTGTAGGTAAAAGGCCACAGAGCCAGCTCCTAAAAGCAGAGGAGACAATATTGCTGTGTCTGCATGACAAAGGTTGAAGTGATGAGGTCTGGAAAGGTATTCCCCCCCTCTCTCTCTTTTGGAGAAAAGCGGTTGTGGGAGGGCTGAAAAGCTAAGCTAAATCCTGTAGTTATTGGCAGTGTGGTATAGTGTGACCCATATATTAGATCTATTTGAAAAACAATGTGGTACGTGAATTTAGTATACTTGGGAACTTTAATTTCTGTATGTATTGTGAAGTTCAGTACTGATGGCATTCAGTTATCTAAACTAGGTACCTTAATGCAGGATTAAGGGTTTAAATGCCCAATTTTATATCATTTTAAGCATGCTTGTTCACAGCTGAATAGAAGACAATCATCTGGAAAACATTTTAGGATTTTGTAGAAAAATGGATGTTGTGACAAATTCTAGTCACTTTTGCATTTAAAAGCATAGTGCTCTTTGGTAGGATTTTCTGGAAGTAGATTCCTCCTTACTTTTTTTTACATAGAAAGCACCTTTCAATTGTAACATTATTTACACAAAGATGAATAAAGGAACTTCATATAAACAAATAAATATGAACCATAATTGATAGGAATATAATAGCTATCTCTTTGACTTTTCTTTGTGTACAGATAATAAAGCCTAAAATAGAATTCCATAGGATGCGTGAAGTTTTGAACCGCAGGGCTTAAATGCTAAAAGGGAAGCTGGGAAAACATTATTGTTAGTTTCTGAGCCAACCTTAATTTTGGTTTCTGCTTTTACTGTTCTTGGTTTGCAGGTTACAATTAGTTGATGCCATTTTGAGGTGTAAATGAATCTAGTTTTTCCACTGGGCTTATTTAAATTTCCTTGAGTTGAAAATATCTCTAGGTTAAAAGTCTACTGGCTTCAAGTTGGAATAGTTTGGCTGTGCTATGAATAAAGGTTACAACAGGGGATGCTGGGAGGATCCAGCACTTAAAGGGAGTATTCTTAATGCTACTTCCACTTTGCCAGTACTCTTCACATCAAAAATTCATTATGTTATCTTTTACAGAGTTGGGTACCATGGGAGCCTCCAGTAATACAGACCTGACAGCAGTCCTGATTAAAGACCTATTTTGGCCTTGTCTACTCCAGCAGGTTTTTACTTGTTATTAGCAATGACTAGAGATGCATTGGTGTTAACAATTGCTACAGTCTATGCCAGCCAGAGGGATTTCACTGCTGTGTCATCAAACTCCTCTTTGAGTGGGGCTTTTAACATGGTGCAGGAAAGTCGTGACTCTGGTTTGTACTGTCGTTCTCATTGTTGCTAACAGCAGTAGAACTGCACTCATAGATAATAAGTAGTACGAGAATCTGCAAAAAACTTACTGGGCTGTGCAGTGCTGGCTTTTTTTTTTTTTTTCTTTTTCCCTGTTGAGAATGAAGGCTCAGCACAAAGGACTAGATTTTCAATTGGTTTAGATCACTGTAGTTCTACTGAAGTCAACCAAGCTAAGCTGATTTACGCTAGCGGAGAGTCTGTCCAGAGGTGCTCTCAACTGATGGCATTTTAAAGCAGTGACATTTAAAATGAATCAGTGCCACTGTGATGGCATTGCTCTCTATCAAGTCAGTAGTACAACAGCTTCTCCTAGAAAGCCAGATTCTCATAAACCTCTTCCCATTGAATTTTATATTATCTGGTGAATAGTTTTTCTTCTAATACGACGTCAGTTTCTCATCAAGTACTTAGACCAGTAGCCATAGATAATAATTAAATGAAAAGTTTGACCTTTTATGAGAACCGCTGTAAACTTTTGCAACAAAATATTGATTTTACAGTATTTGAAGAAAAAGAGTTTCAGAATCCGCCCTTAGTGAGAGAAGGCCAGAAGCTCAGACACAAATATTTGTAGTCAAAACCTGTGTACTTCAAGTGTTTTGAATTACTGTAGTTTGAAGCAATACTTCTAAATATGGTTTTGAAACAAAAGATCAGCTGAGTGCAACTTAATGTGGTATTTAAAACATTCCAGAATGTTGAGGTTGTGGATTATAAAATATGAGCAGTCACTGAATAGCCTGGCAGTGGGGAGAACAAAGAAAACTAACCTTGGGTCTGCCATTGTTGGCAGGAGCACTCATGTCTCTTGTTCCTGAATATGCTGTTTTTATAAAAGCTCTTGGAAGAGATGCTGAAGGAGAAGATGAAGCATATCAAGTTAGTCCTGAAATCTTTTACACAACTGCAAGTGAAATCCACTGATACCACAAACATACTGGCTTATTCTATGCCTGGAGCATTACTAATAAAAAACAATTTTTATATTAATAGAAATGTAGTTCTCCGCAGCTCAAGACTGAAAATTTACAAAGATATCGGCTGGATATGCTGAGTCTCTGAGTAATTTCCTATAAAATAAAGTTTCAGAGCTGTAGCTGAATATCAGTACTGTTTTGCCCCCCTGCTCTGCCCACCCCTTTTTTTTTTTTAATTCATGCTAACAAGTCTGCCCAGTACATATCAGTAGTTTTTCCTGCCTTTTAACTTACAAGTTATCTTTATCTGTGTTGGCTTTGCATGGGTGCTTCTGTGTATGTAATCAAATAATTATCTCTTATATCTTTAGTAGATAAGGCAAGGAAAAATTAAATTATAATGAAACAGTAGCAATTCTTCTAAAGATCAAAGTATAATGATAACTACAAATTTTAACATGCAGAGTTATGCGGTGTTGCATAAACAGTATGGATTTCATGTAGCTTTCCTGTGGTCCAATTGCGTATTTTGTATATGTCTTCATTTTGATTTATTTCCAGTGTAAAATGCCCAAAACTTTGACTAAAGCAAGTGGACAAATACTATAAATCTAAGGGCTAATCCAGAGCAGGACTTACGCATATACATTAGTATTTTGATTTATCAAGATAATAGTTAACACATGATCTAAAAGATTTCAATCCACTGATATTTTTATTGCCTAAAATTTAGTAATGCAGTACTGTGATACTAGGAAAGAGAAGGTTTATGCAGTAATCATTGCGGGAGAAAATGGGTGCTCAATAGAAAAAACAAATATATTGGGATGCAAGCAGTTCCCTTGGCACATGACTGAAAAAAAATCACTGCTGTATCAATTTGAAATTCAGAGTTTGGAACCAATACTGTTTATCACAGGATCATGATCCAGTTTAGGTACTATGGCTGTGTGGGTGTGTAGTGTTCCTCTATGCAAGATCTCCTATATTAAAACAAATATATCTCCAATATATTGAAGTTTCAAGAATTTTTGTCATCTTTACATATTTTTAAACTTCAGTTATGATAAGCATAGCATTTGGCCTCAGTTTCTTTCTTCCAGAGAAACCCATTCAAATTCAGGTTGCGTACCAGAGATGCGGTGGCTTTGTCGTACCAGTCTGAAGTTTCTACAAACATTATTAAAACTGATAAAGTCTTTGGCTTGCCTTTTAAGGGAAACTGATCCTAACTCAAGTGTGATTAATCATCAGCCCAGCACTGACATCATGTATGGCCAAGTATCATGTGATACCTTTAAGGCTCATGCCAATGTTCCTCCTATGTCCAACAGATAACTTAATGGTTCTGGAGAGATACATATCTGAAAGATGTAAGGAGATTCCTGCTGATCTTTCTGCTTTATGGGAGAAAAGGACCCCACCCCCCTTTTTTTGGACTGCAGTATAGTTTTAGGTCTTGTAAAATGTATGCTTACAGGACTTTGTAAACTTGCAGGACTTTGTCTTCCTTTGTAGATTTGTCATGATTGCTATATGAAAGAAGAAAAGGTCGTCTGAGGCATGACATGTCTCCAGCCCTTTAGAGGGTCCTTTCCAGAGTTTGTTTAAAACAGGCTCAGTTGAAATTCTGCAGGAAAGGTATTGTTCTCTGTGTTGCCTAGTGATGCTTTTCTGATGAATATGTGAAATTCAAAATAAAGCACGTTTTTGATATCAGAAAATAAGGATCTTGTATCAGAAAAAAAGGATCTCGATCATGTATTGCATACTGTAACAGCTATGACATTGTTACGTGCAATGTGTTTGCATTTAATCTGCAATATAAACCTATGAGTAAAGGAGCTGGACAGTTTACCAGATCATTACAAAATTTGTTGCTGACTTATGCGTAGCATCATATAGATACTGAGTACGTACCAGGGGTTTTCTTGCAGAATTTTAGCCCAAATTTGTAAGACACCTTCCTCACTGTTCAAGAACTACTGGGCATACACTAATTCGCTTCTTTAACCTTTGTTTTGTAACTCTTGAAGGCGGTAGCACTTGTACAGTAGACTGGAATAGTATTCAATAAAATATTCTCTCAGAAGCACATACTCTGAGGCAGTTATTGTACAAACTGATTTTATCTTAATGCCAGGGCACTTCATCTGGGCCCTTTCTCTTTCTGTGTGAAGGTATTCTCTTTTGTAAAACTAAAGATGAAATTAAGATCCTGATAACCTTTTGGAGGAATGATAACAAGGTCTCCTTTCTGAAAGACAGTGTCACAGAAAAATCTTTAAGGGAGCACTTCTTATTTGATTGAATGAGTAGATTTACAGCTGTCGCTGTCTGAGTCCTGTCTGTTGTGAAGTTTTGCCCTTTCTAAAAAAAAAAAAACAAAAAACCAAACCATAACCAAACCCCCAAACTATTATGCATCATAAATTAACATAATTAGCTAGAATATATATTTTGTAAGTCCATGTATCTTTGTACTGTATTAATAAGAGAGTGTGCATAGAGGCAAAAAAATGCAGTGGACTTAGCTGAGTAAAATGGACTTCTTTGCCTCTTCAGTGGTGTTAAAGCTCATAAATGCAACCCTGGCAAGGTGTGCCTACAATGGTATTGTAGCTCAGACTGGAAGTGTGATTTTGAAGGAATCTCAAGAGTCATTATTGAGATACTTTGGTTCACATAGTGGACTGGTCTACGTTGGATACTTAGCACCCACTGATTTATTTGCTTGAGACATCCGCTCCTTTTGAGTCGTACTACATCCTACTGTAGCCATAGATTTTAGGAGGCTTTTGAGTTGACTTCAACTCCTCATACCTTAAAACTGGAGGAAATTGTAAGAGTTGTCTTGCAATCCAGTTTCCTATAGCTGTAAACTCATCCAAAGAAAAATAGTTAGTATTGTTCAGAGGAGCACAGGTCAGTTCAGAGACAAGCTTTAACTTTTTTTCTTTCTTATTCAGAGCTTGGAAAATCTTTGACATTGCTGTCTATTGCTTGAAGCATCATGTTCTTTGATCTTTATGTTGTCTCATCTTTATCCTCTTTGTTACAATTTCTCTTGCTTTTATAGCTTCTGTATTTTTCCTTATGTTAAGTTTTGTAGCATTATAAAATGTCTTCAAGAATTACTTTATTGTTTCAAGCCCTCAAGACATTTGTCTTTATTCCACAATCTGTTATTACCTTTAGTATTATCCTACCTTCTTTGCTGTCTCTTCTGCAGTTGTTGTTCTCTGTATTTCTACAGTGTGGCTCCTTTCTTGCCCACACTGAAAAATTAATTTTCAGTCCTTCCCTTTTTATTTTTTCTTATTCGTTACTTTTTTTGCCTCCTTCGTTCTAGTGTTCTCAGGCTAAAACGTGGAAAACCAGAGTCAGCTTCCCTGCAAAGAAATCAAATTGTTCTTCCTACCTCAGATGGACTACTACTGGTACCTGAAACAGCTTTTTTAGAATTTTCTTAATTTTTTCTCCACTGCCCTGTAGAATGCAATATGATCATCTACTAAATGAGTTCAAAGTTCTGGCTCTTTTCAAAAGGTTGGACTAGCTGTGAGTGGTTAACATACAAAGCAATTCAACATTGAATTAATGAGCACAAATTGAAACCAACAACAGTGCTTTTGTCAGAGAAACGCTGAGTATGGCTTGTGCATGTTTTTCACACAGCTTCATACCATGAGTTGTCAAATAATTCAGATTTTAGCGGAGGTATGTTGTGTGTCAAGGTATATTTGGTGATAAAGGAAATAAAGGCAGTCTCTGTCTGCATCAGAGGGGTGATAGAAGTGGTGCTGTGTGTCTGTATTTGTATGGAGAGGAGGAGGTTCAGTTTCACAAGACAATTGCAAACAGGCTCTGAAGGAATATTGCTCCACTCGGCTAATAAAAGAATGCAGTACTGTTTGTGCTGGTGCAAACAGTAATCAGTTTTACTTGTTTGTGGATAGCAGATTTGTTTCAAGACCTGTCAGTAATACTCAAAATATTGGTTAACGTATGGATATGGTGAACTAGAGCCTGGATTTATTATAGAGATGAATTAATAGACTCCTAGATTTTAAGAGTTCAATATATTATTTTTTCCTGCCTATCCCCTTTCAAATGTGTATGACATCAGTATGCTGTGAATGCACTGAGTGGATTTAAATCTTTATTTAGCTGGATCTTCTGGTTTGTTCAGGGAATTCTACAATGAAATATGTCGAATTTTTTCCATTAGTGTTGTGCAGATTGAAACACAGATGCTAGCTGTATGCTGTGATCTAAATCTCTATCAGATGGTCTAATCTGGCTCTATACTTCACATAGACTTTCAAAAAACCCTTTAGCACATACATTCTGATAGGGCAGCTTTAAGATTTGTTAAATAGGTTACAAAGCTCATGTGCCCAGTTCTCACTTTTTTCAGGTTAAAACGGCGACAGCACTGGTAATCAATGGGGGGAGGGGGAAGCCACAGTTGTGTGCTGGCAAGGGAGCAAAGAAGTTTGAGGTGGTCATAGCCAATGTGGTGGAAAAATCATAGCTATATCCTGAACTTGGTCATAGAACTAGCTCAGCAAATAGCACTGCAGTTTTTCTGCACCACCGATACTGCAACTGTTTCTTGACAAATCCCTTTATACTCTGTATTGAAAACAGATTCATAAATATGGCTCTTTTATGGGAAATTCAATACATTTCTTATAAGTCACACTAAGCCATTAAAATGTATTTGGGAGGTGTATACCAAGAATATTTTTACTGTGGTATAAATCTACTATACCTTTTGATGAAAATTCTGGTATTTTCTTCAGAAAGGAAAATAAAAATAAACATTAGCAGAGCAAACAAACTGTGGAATAGCATTAGGTTTATCATTTATGCTATTGCTGTTTCTGCAGATCTAACAGTGTGATAATTTTAGATGAGTATTTTGTTAAGTCTGATAGTCTGAATATACTGTTCATTTATATTTAGGAACTGATTTGATATATTTTAAAAACAGGCAAGGTTAATATTCTGAAATAATAAAAAATGTGGAGTTCAAAGCATTCTGAACTGCAATTCAGAGAGGATGCCTCTCTGAAAATTAGAGGATCAATGTGTACATGTACTTTGTTATGTTAATGGATGCTTATTGCAGTACCACAAATTATTGGATGTCTAGCAGACTCTTAGGATTGCTCTCAGTATTTTTGATACTCTTCATCAATCTGTTCAGTTATTCCTCTCTGTTTCTGAGGGCAGCTTTCAATACTGCAAATTGATATCCTATTTAAAAGGCATCATGTGTTTAAAAAGATAAAAACAAACCCAAAAGCTCCTGACCCAGACTTAAGATTAGTTTTCCCTTTCTTTGCATTCCATCCTTGTCATTATTCTAACCTGCATCTGGTAATGCTGCTACAGATTTTTCAGCTTGGGGTATTGCTTATTCTCATTCAGATGATGTATCTTTGGGTGGTACAGTGCTTTTATCTTTAAGTCACGCATGCTATAGACTCATGTTTACACTAAAAAGCTGAGATTAATTCATCCGGCACAGTAATCATGGTATTTAAAGGCACTGTGCACCTTGATGATAAGCTATGATAAACTGTAATTTTAATTAAATGTTAGCCAGAATTTTGTTCTGTGACATTGTTTAAACGCTTTTCATATCTGTTGGCATGTTAGTTTAGACAAAGAAGGGAAGAGTGAGAAGAACAACCCAAGATGTTCAATGATATGTGGCAGTGGTCTTACCAACTTTGAGTTTGGGCCAAAGATTGGGATGGCACATATTGCTGTCTTGACAGATTGCATTATTAGGTCACCTTGCAGAAAAGTAATTTGACTTGCTAATTAGTTGTGAGATGTTTCAATTATCTTGGTGTATTTAGAAGCCTGGAGTCTGCCTGTTAACATGTCTCCACATTAGCTATTGCAACTTGAATTACACTAAAGCAAGACAGACTTTTTGATGGTTTAAGACATTGTTGTAAAGGATTTATTTGTTTTGTAATTGGTCCCTTACTAATGAACAGCAGAACAAGGAGGAGCACAATGGTGCAATCAGTGAGCCCACTAGTACTCCAGCACTTACAGTAATGATTTCCACGGAGCTACTCTTTTAAGACAGAACGACATCAAGGTTACAAGGCAAGGCTCCAGTATGTTGCTTAAGCCTGTAGAGGCATGGAGCAGTTGTTTTAGCGCTTCCCTTGATCAAGGGTTACTGTGAACAGCAAGTCAATAGACTGTAGTGACAACAGACCTTTAACTAGTATTCTACAAGAATATGTTATTTTTCATAAAAGCACCATTGCAGGAAGGTAAACTTCCAGTACAATGCAATGCAATACAATTCAAGTAACTGGATAAAGAAGTCTGTGACTGATCTGTTTGTAGCTATAAATTAATTGATTTCACATGACCATAGAGCTAACTACTTCAGTCTTCTCACAGCCCATGTTGCCGGGAGAAAGCCGTACCGATACTCTATCATGAGTAGCCTTTCAACAGCTAAAGGATTATTTAAGCCAGATATGTACTGAGCGCATATGCTTAATCCTGCTAAAAACTGTTTAGCTGCAGGTCTCTAAGATCACTCAGGTCTACATCATATTTATTCCAACTGCTCAGCAGTTATGCTCATTAAGTGGACAGGCTGCTTTCCAAAATGTCTACATGCATGTCTATATATAGTCTGTATATTATACACAGACTCAAAAGAATACATGCCAGTGTGCTCCTCTGCTGAATAGGAAGGAATGTCAAAAAGCGAGATCAATATGAAGAAACGAAGCAGTAAGCATAAAATCAGGCTAGGCTTAGCGCTAAGTTAGGGCTTTGGAGAAGTTAAATGGGAATGGGATAAAGCAGCGGCAGCAACAGTGTGGGCTTTCAAAAAGGTCAGCAGTGTAGTATAGTAACCTGTGCCTTTACCTCTCAAGAAAATGAGATTAAAGACCCCTCTCAGAACTCTGTCTGTATGATAACACTGTACAACAGTGTGGCTTCAGGCAAGAGGGCCCAAGACCTTGTGAATTCATAATAATGTAGCAGAATTGTCTGAAGACGCTTATTTACATCTGTGTGTCCTTGATGCGTTCTTAAAGGGCACAGTATGTTAGGGCAATAATGCTGAAATGGGTGAGAAGGCACCCAATGTCTCATATAAGACAGTAGTTCAGCCCCCCTGAAATAACGTACTATTTTAGTAGTGCTGAAATGATTTGTGCTACTTTTTCTTTTCTCCTTCTTAAGTTTGGATGATAGATCATCTTTTTTTTGGTTTAATTCTTCAACTTTATTACCTATTTTGCAGAGTATCATTCTGTTCTGACAAATTGTCTCCAGTAAAAAGAAACTCCTGCCTGTCATAAAGAGTCACTTCCTGGGAAAGATGTGGGAAAAAGCTAAAGTTGAGTAGAATGTTTATTTCTAAAAAGTGAAGCTTGGAGGGATGCTTTCAATTACTCAGGATATGGGAAAGGTGCTTTTGAACACGAATTGATATGACAAGGGGATTTCTAGAACAGTTTCGGGAAAGATATTTAACAGAATGTCTGGACAGTCACTGAACTTTAAAAAGATGCTATATGCATAATCTTTTAAAAGTAATATTTGAGAGAGGAAGAAATACAAAAGAGCAAATCTAGCATATGGTTGGATGGTTAGCACTTCCTTACTGCAAGGCGTTTTTTACTGTAATGTTTCTTACTGCAAGACTCCAAAATCTGAGTAGTGAGGACTTACTTAGAGCCTTTGAGGTCTATACTTAGCCTTTTTCATACTAAAGAAGTGGAAAGACAGCAAACTTTCTTATTTTCGCATAGCAATTTAGAACTAATCAGTTGTTGGCAGGAATTCATGTTGAATTTATTGTGCCATTGGCTGGGCCATTCTTCTTTTCTTTGCCCTACCTGGACCTGATCCAAACTATACTGAGGTCAAGGAGACACTTTTTCCCAGAAAACTACTTTTCATCTGAGTTTGCCAGAACCTCAGTCTCATCCTCCCAGTAGTAGAGGGCCCACACTTGTTGCTCTGCCTGTGTGGAAACCCTCCCATGTAGCTGCTGAGCACGGGAAACATGAGTTTTCGATGATGTTATATCAGACAAGGATGGATTTTTCCTGCTCTTGATGTTACTTTGGTTCACCTGTGATGCAGAGTGGGATGAAGGTATGTCATTTCTAGGTTCAATAGTGTGACCATAGTTCTTTATCTGACTGAATTAACGCAATTCAGAATCTGTCTTAGGGGTTGGTTTGGTTCCCCCCTGCCCCACCTCCAGTTTACATTAACGTAGTTGAGGATGTAGTTTGTCCTATAGCCTCGCAGTTTTTCTTTGCTTCCAAAAAATGCTAAGTAGAGATCATTAGGTAGCTTGGGTCTTCCATGGTTGAGAACAATTATGAAAGAAAAAAATGACAGTTTCATGTAGCTGCTTCATTAAAGATAAGGAATCTTGTTGGGTAAGAAATCTGAGCAGTAGACACACAGAACATGTATGACCTTAGCAGCAGCAAGCATTAAAGTCATGTCTCATTAAAACAGTATTTGTTAAATCATCTAACCTACCTGTTAACATTTTCTAAGAGTAAGGATTGGAACATAATCCCTCTGTTCTCCTTATTGAAAATATTTCTAAAAAGGATACTCTGATCTTGCTGTCTTTTAAATTAATTTGTATCCAACTCAGAGTATGCTCCAAAACATGACCATGTTCTTGCCATTAAATTTTAGGTTAAACTAAGCATGCTTCATTTTAGTTTAGTAGTTACAATTGTGACTGCTTATCGCTTTTGCAAGTCTCACAGATGTAGTCATATTGTACTGCAAAAACTATTAACAGTTCCTTTTTTTTTTTCCTCTGAGATACGCACAGGCAATCTCACACATCTCTCTGACTTGCTTTTCTGGCATTCATCAGTCAGTTTAAGAATAAAATTAAACTACTTCACTATTCTGAAAGAATTTTTTATTTGAGAAACAAGTGACTCTGAAGATTAGCCCAATTTTCAAAAAAGTAAAATGCCCAAGTGCATCTAATCTGTTAAAGTCTTTTAAGTAGGAAGGATATTTTTCTGTTAAGACAATATCTTTTTCCATTTTTAGATGTAATTGGTATTTTTAAAGCATTCCTGTATTTTTGATGACCTAAACTTAAGCATTCAGTTTTATTCTTGGATAGCTTGGATAAATACTTCATCTGAATACTTTGACCACATCTATTTATACTCTGATCCCACTGGATCACTTGGTGTGCAAATTCTTTTGCTATACTATTAGCGATTTCAGTATGGTTTTGATGTATGCAAGCTGTGAAGAAGTGTGTGTCCAGCACATCACAGTTAAAACAAGGAAATACGTATGATTAAGAATCTTAGAATTGATCTTGGAAAGGCATGAGTATATATTGCTGTTGTTACGCTTAGTCGCTCAAGAAGTTACCACTGTAAGTATAGGAGTAATGTCTTTGAAAATTATTTGCCTTAAATCAGATATCTCCTAGTTCCAGCTCTTCTGCAGTTTTTTGGGGAAAAAAAAACCCCAAAACAAAAACCCAAGAAAAAAAACCAAACAAAACCTACTGCAAAACTCAGGGAAATGCAGAAATCAAATAGTTCTCCGGGCCTTTTAAAGACTGAGGGCAAAGAAAAACACTAAAAACATGGTTTATTCCATGAGAATACACCTCTCATTTAACTATTGAAACATACCCGTTTCCTACAGCAAAAAGTGCTGTCACGTGCAAAAAAAACCCCCAACCAAAAAAAAAAAAAAAAATCAAAACCAAAAAAAATAACACCACAAAATTATATATAGTCTTTCAGAAGGAAGGGAAGACTGCAGAGCACATTTTTGAGATGTCTTTGCAACCAAAACAGCCCTGCTTGGGGATAACAAAACCAGAAAGATACATTGCACTGTGTGAAATAAATACTGTCTCGTATTCATAAATGTCCTATAACTAGCCTGATATCGTTTGTACTAATCACATTACCATGTTTGGAAGAGATGAATGTCTGAATGCAATGAAATAAACCAGTGATAAATTAATTTTGAATTGTTTTTTTTTTGCTGTTGTTGTTCCTAACTGAAAGCAGTTTTGCTGTTACTGTGAGCAGAAGTGATGGTTTTACTGGGAAGAAAAGAACAGCTTCCAAGTACGCACTCTTTTCCCTGTTTCTGCAGTTCTTAGCTTAGTTTGGACTGCAGCTCAACAGAAGAGGGTGTGGGAATGAGATGAATGCATGGGATTGCTGCTCACATGGATTCCTCTCCTAAGTAGATCATCTTCCTACAGACTTATAAGAGGGATCTATTTTGGATTTTGTGTTGGAAAATGTTCCTTTCCTTTTCATTCTCTAACTGTTATTATTTAGTAGAATGCAGGGTGTGAAGGAATCTTGTCCATTCTTTTATATTTAACACCTGCAAGTGTGGTTTAAAAATTATTTTTTTTTTTTTTTTTGTATTTCCAAGATTAATTGCTGTGTCTTTGCTGTGGCCGGTTAAGAGACAGTTAGGAGACCTTCACCACAAGAGGTATTCTTTCTTACTCATGGTATCTAATAGATAGGAAGTATTCAGGTAAATGATTAAACTTTAAAAGATAATTATCATTAATCATTATGAAAAGCAGCCTTATTAGGAATTCATAAACTCAGAATAAATCTGTTCTGGTGACAAACGAAATTTTTCAATCTAATCAGCTCTCTGAGTGATAGTGAGTTGAATTTTTTTTCTGAAGAATTAATTTTTTTTTTCACCCAAAATGTTGTATCTGTTTTGTAACTAATTTACCAATAAGTTTGCTTACCAAAGGACTAATCACCCAGCATTATTTTATCAATAAGTTACATTTTATTACAATGAAGAATAAATCAAGTCCATTTAGTCTGTTTTTATTAAGTTTTAAAAATGAATACATAAATAAAAATTTCCTTGCAAGGAAGGAATAATAAAACATCCTCGCAAATGTACTGGCGTACTAGTATTGCGTTTTCATTGGAGATGATCTCCAAAACAAGTGAGCTGCTGGTAACTAGTATCCGACTTGCATTGTACATTCTCCGTGTGCTTCACAAAGCTCTGTGAGATCTGTAGCAGCGCTCTGATGCTTTGCATGCAGGCTGTAATGAACATACCCATGCTGCCAGCCCTTGGCCATTTTATGCAGTACCCCTTATCTTCAAGGGAGATGGATTATATTTGATAGCGGGTGTGCATGTGTGAGAGAGAACACGAAGCAGACATTAGAGCTGAGCAAAATCCCAGATTGCAAGCCTGTTTTAAAAGATGTATACGTAATATAGCGCTCTCATCAAGACACAAGATAGTAATTTTAAAGGAGCTGCTAAGATAACAAGCAATATTGGAGGCTGTCGATTGCAAAACATTGCTGAGTTGTCGGTGGGATGTGGTATGGACGGACAGTGGCTCTGCTGCTGCCTGTTCAAGGGCTGTGTTAGGCAATTGTTCAGCTACTCTGAAGGCTCTTTTTCAGCAGGTCTCAGTGCTCTCTTGCTCTCTTTCTCTGTCAATTTAGGCACCTGTAGGGTGTATGCTGTCATGTTTTAATTGACTTTTCTGTTGGCAGGCTGCTAGAGGTGCTAGGAGGAGATTCTGACTTCTATTGTCTTCCATATGCTGATGCTAGGCTTTGGACTAAGGAAAAAAGATCTAATGCTGCCTTTTTTTTTTCTTCATTTATTTTAAGTTACTTCTCTGAAACACATGAGATTAAAACATTAATGTGCTGTAGCTACTGTTGGTGTCAGAGACTGGATATCATCAGGAACTAAAAGAAAACAGAAACATTTTTGTTGTTTCAACAAGGGAGCTATTTTATTACTGGTAATCTAGAAATGATCCAGACTGCATATTTCCAGTTATAATCAAAACCTCACCATGAACTGAACTTTGCATGTGCCTTGAAGAGTTTTTGTTTTTATACTTAGAGGGCTGTAAATATTTGTGGCACACACATGCTGAATGATTAGCTGGACTTAAAATAACCAAAGATTAGCATATGAGAATTATAAATACCAAAGGGTTAAGAATAAAGAAAAGCATTTGCAGGAACTACTGCAATGTCTGAACAAGCAGTGGAGAGAGCATCTAGAAGGACTTCCTCTTTAAACACAAAGCTGAGTGATGGTTGCAGTTACTGCTAAATCCAGTGCCCTTTTTACAAGTCTAAAAGCACACCCTGCATTTAATTTAACGCTCCCCCCCAAAAAACCACCCCCACAAAACAGCAAACCTTTGACCACACATATGTTATGCATATGACAGACAACCTTTTTTTTTCTTTTACTCTTGGTCCTGTAAATCGCTCACCTAAGTACATTTGAGCCTTCATGCTGTTGGTATCTTAGTGTATATTGTTCAGATCTATAGTCCCACAGTAGAGTTATTTGGACTGTAAAACTTCTCTAAGACATTTTGTGTTTTCTAATTATCATACATTTTGTAGTGTGAATTTCACAATCTTATTATCTGCTAGTTAAATCTATCCAGACATTCAAAATTTAGTGTTGTTTTCTCCCTTTTACCCATTCATAATTTTAGCAGAATTTTTTTCTTTCCTGAAGTGTGTATATATGAAATGTGTATCTGCTACTTCCTTGTATCCTTCAGGTTACTGCACTACTCTGACATTTTTTTTCAAGTACCTGTGAAATTACATCATATTCAAGTCCAGGGTTGTATTTTTAAAATACAAAACCATAACTCAAACCCCCTTTGAATCCTCACTCAACTTTCAGTGCATAATTAGTAGTGTAAAGTCTGCATCCAGCTGTGTGTCTAATTTGCACACACAATTATTTCAACTGCCCAACAAGAAGCGGGTAACTGCACAAGCAGGTGAACGTAATTAGTCGTTTGCATTCGTAATTACCTCATTTGCACATGCAGTCATAGCAGCTCTGCATTCTAATTAGTTTTAAAATGTCTGGTGCAATGCTATTCCCTCACTTTGTGTATTCAGACAACACTTTTGTGTATTATAGTGATAAAACAGTTTTGGAGAGCTGGTTGGTGTTTAGTGGTTAGGGGATACTGCTGTGCCGGGTCAGGACAATCCAGAATCCCGTGACGCCAGGGGAGGAAGGAGAACCTCTGCTGAGGAAGATGTTTTCTCCTTGTTGAGCCTCCGAGGTATTTCCAGCCTGTTGTGGGAAGGCTGCACTGCTTATGCCGGTGCGATAGAGATGTGTTTGTGCTGAGCAGCAGCTCAGAGGCGATGCGCTAACAGTGGCATGATAATCTGTGTACTGGTTCTTAGCGCACCTAGAACGTGCTCCCCTCCCTAGGTAAGCCAAGGCGCATTCAGAGGATGGGCTGCTTTTTAGCCTGCTGTGGAGGTGGGCAGTCGGCTTAGCAAGGGTTCGTATTTGCGAAATATTGAATGTAGAATTGCAGTTCCTGCTCCTTTTCATGTGCTGTCAGGGTCTGAAATTTTATCGGTTTCTGTTAGAGTGAAATAATCCAAAATCTAGGTCAAGTTAATTCTCTGTAAGTCTCTGGAGTATTGTTATTCTACAGGTTGAAATTATATTCAGGCTTTTCTGTATTAGTAAAATAGCATGATTAATGGGAATTTAAAATGCAAAATAGCATCTTTACTAAACTTGCTAGGTCTTTCTCTGCATATCATTGTCTGGAATCCCAAATCTTGCAGATAAAGTACAATATAGTTTCAGAGATAGTAAATCAGCCAAGGGAAGGTGATCATTAAATACATTAAAATGCATGAAAATTACCTAAATGGAAACCATTAGATTAAATGAAGCAGCTACAGTATAATAGCCTGATGACTCTAGAAACTTTATTTAGATCATAACTGTACTGATGTTGTGCAAATCCCATGATTAAAGAGAACGTAACGTATCTCTCCCTCTTCTCCCTCTGCCTCCCTTTCTTAAAGAATTTGCAATTTCGATTCCTCTACAGCTTAATAAACAGTTACCTCAATAAAGGCACTTTCTGACGTTCTGCACCAATCTGCATTTTGATGTGGTACAGCATGAAACCTTATCTCAGTGTGGCATGTTTGCAGAAATAACAATGTTTAAATAATGACTGAAATGAAGCATAAAAATCGTTTGTAACTAAAATGGACATACTGAGAAATCTTAAGCCTCAGCTCCCATTACTACTTTGGTGTTTCTTTTCCACTCATATATCATACCCATCACAAAGCCATGTTCCCAAACCCTATGCATATTTTGAATTAGTTCTCTGTTTTATATTTCTTTATCGTTCCACTGAATGGCAATTTTCGGTCTTAATGCCAAGTTGCTTCATGAAGTTTCATTAAAAATATATATCATTCTATTTCTGTGGAAACCGCCTAGTGAATTATCATTTTCGTTCTCATCTCAGTGGCATCATGTTTGCCGTATAATTTCTGGATTGTGAATGTCATTGTGCTGCTTTGTAGTCTATATATTGTATGCACAATTTTCTCAGAGAATTAAAAGGTCAAGTTTCCTGCACAAATTACTTGATCTTTCTTTTTATTTTAATGGATTGTTTCATTTGGGACTTTTCAGTCATGTACATCCTGATACTACCGAAAGAAGAATTTAAATTTTTGATTTTTCACATTCCAAGCCACTGTCCATAAACATAGGTGCCCATCATTGCATGTTAATTTAGTATTCCTTCTGACTACTGTGCTGCTCTTTCACATACCCTTGCTCTCTCTGCATGCATACAGACACTGTATTAGAGCTTTTAGGGAATTAGAATGCAACAACGGCATGCAGTAATAGCTTCCTAATGGAGTAACTAATGGCTATTATTCCATAACTTGTCAGAATTTGGAAGCCTAATTCTGATTGATATTAAAATAATTAAATAACAATGACTGGTCGTTTACCAATCCTTTTACTGATACTTGTAATTTATCTTTACAATGTCACAATTTGTAATGGACAAGTGTTTAAAAAACAAATTTTGCCAATCGGCATATGTAACATGAGTCACGTTACCATATGGAGTTATTGTGCCTGAAATGCAGAATGCACTGTGCAATTTGAGAAGGAAAATGGTAAGGGAGGAAGAAGATTAGAGATCAGTGGCCCAAGGGCTCTTTTAGTTGCAGTGGACTAAATTGACTGCAAACTTGCAATTCCAGTTGACGTCAGTGGAAGCTGCCAGTGTCTAAGAAGTTCTCATCAGCTTAGCAGTATTCATCTGAAGACAAAATTAGAAATGTATTCCACATAGTGCCGCTGCATGATCTGTGCTTTACTGTGAGAGGAAGTGGATGTGAGAAATTCAGGTAGAGTTCAGAGAAAGATGTAAACCTTTTACAGACACTTAAAGAGAATAGCCAAGAGGACTTGGACCTACTGAGGCAGAAGAATAAAAAGAGACCAGAGGTTCCTTTGTAAAGAAAAGGGTTAGCCAAACTCCCTTCATACGGCACCACAGAATTAGTGTTGTCTACTCTGATTTTGAATTAATACATCTTTTATGGAGAAAGAAAGCCGAGAATCTTGGCCATTTGCTGAGCTACGCGAGAGCTCGGGGAATACCATTAGCAAAAGACAAAAGCTTTAAAACTGTTTTGTTTTTCCCTGCCCATCTGCAGGCAAAAAGTTTGAATCTGTTCAAGTTTGCAGTGGTCTGCTGAAGTACCAGGTGTGCTTTTTTTCTACTCTGCATTTTGGGTGAATGCGTTCGGGGCAGTGGTGAGTGTGGGCATTTTGGCAGAACTCGCGCTGTGACTTCCCTTGCTCTGTATTGGGCTTGTTTTGCGCAATGCACTGCTGGGCCGTTACTGCAGTGATCCCAGTACACAGCTGCTGGGAGGACTATGCAAAATGATTCTATTATTTTAGTTATTAGTAGCATCCTGAGAAGTTTTCATTAAAAGAATAATAACAATAATAATGACACCGTGCGTTTCTGATCCTATCTGAATCGCAGTAGTGTGTTCACAGTGTGAACTGACGCAGTCGCTCCAGTAGGCAGTCTTTCCAAAAGAGGATATACACGATAAACTGTGCTCTTCCAGCAGGACCATGTGAAGGATTATGGTGGGGTTCAATACACAACAGATTATCAGAGACTTTAATGTCCACATGCTGATTGGACTCCTGATTTAATCCTTTTTCAGGGTCCTCTCCAATGCTGTCTGCTAGTGCTAGGTTTTTTGTAGAACAATTATACACAAACTCTTCATTCACAAAAGCAGCTGTAAATGAAGTTTGGTATTTTTATCGCTGCTGAACTTCCAGCCACGTTTCCACCAGCATATAAAGACTGTGCAGCAGCACTGTGGATTTGCTTAGCCCCTTCCAGCCCCATTTAGACTAAAAGTAATTTCTTGTCTGTACAGTAAATATACCTAATAATTTTAATTTTTGTTTATACTTTAGAATCACATCCATTAAATAACACTAATAGAACGGTTCAAGTCTGTTCTTACTAGGAGATGCTTATTTTTAGCATTTTCTTCTTCTGCTGACATGGAGAAAACGCACCATTGTAGCTGTGGGCGCACTGCGAGTCCTTCCCTGTCCCTGCAGTCCCTGACCTGGGGCACCCCCGGCCCTGCTCCCCAGCCAGCACCTGGAGCTCCCTGACCCGCCTGGCACCCAACTTGTCCCCTCACTTGCACCTGACCCACCCAGGCCGCCAGCGAGCCCGTCGTCATCGCGGGGCTCTTGGTACAGGTCTGGCCGCACTCTGGGCTGGGTAAGCGTGCAAAGGGAGGTGGAAGGGTAAGGCTTTGACGTTTGGGGTCTGGGGGAGGGCAGAGGCAGGAAGATTGGCTTGTTTCACAGAAGTGAAAATATTCCTCCGTTTCCACAGGTGTTATAAGCATACAGAAGCAAGTAGGTGTTTCCTCAGTAGAAAGAAATGTATAAACTAAAGGTGACAGCAGAAATTGCTGCTGCATTTGTTAAAAGAAACCCAGCGATAATGCAAAGGCAGGTAAGCTTTAACAGCATACTCACAAGGTCTGGGCAGTGTTTTGCTGACAGTGCAGGAGAAGGTATATGAGTCTCAGAAGAGCAACTTTTAGGGAACTTTTCAAGGAGGTCAAAACTCGCATAGGCAGCTTCAGTTATGTCTCGTCTGATTACTCCAACTAAAATATGATGAAAAATTGTAGAAGCTCCATAGTTTCTTTCCTGTGGTTGGGACAAACAAGTTGGATGCTGGCTGGTGAGGCTGTTATTTTGATACCTAAAGAGCAGGCTCTGCTATGTCAGCTTCACTTCGGTATTTGGGTAGATGGGGACCAGGAGACAAGGAGTTGTTTTTTTGTTTTTTTTTGTCCCCCCCCCCCCCCCCCCTTTTCCCGACAGCTCAAGTTGGAAAACTTGCAATAATGTGCCGGCAGTCACAGTGAAATTAATTTCTTATTACTCTGTATTTTAGGCTTATACTAGAACTATGTGAAGCGTTGTCGCTCTGATTTGATTACTGCTGCAAATGGGCAAAAATGCTGGTACAAGATGGAGGGGCTGGGCTTGGCCTGGGAGTGCTGCTGGCATAGAGCCGCCGGCTCTCAGCCCTTTACAGGGGATTAGAATGGATACTCAGCATCCTGCCTTCCCAGGTTGAACAAAGATCCCAAATGGCTCTCTTGTTCAGCCTTATCTTACAATGCATAATGCACATTAAAGAGGACGTTTGTATATTCTGAAAGGTTTTTAATATAGTTGGTGTTTGGATCCTCACTGAAACGCACTGGCTCCTTTCTCACTTCCAAGTGCAACAAACAGCAGCTACCAGCGCATGCGGTAGCTTACAGACTCTGTATTCCCAATGCATTGTTCAGGGATTTTTATTTCATACATCATTTCTTAGTCACAGCTGTATAATCATATATCACGTCTATAGAGCATAGCATGGCATTGAGGATGTATTCTGAATACACGCTAAATATTGAAAAATCAACACAGAGAAAACTGTATTTTTACTGCAGTTTGCCAGAGCCAATTTCTCAATTCTTTAAAAATCAACATGCTTTTCTAACAACTGCAGACCATTTGTCAAGCAAAAAATCTACCCATATAGATTCAGAGTAGATTTGGTTTTCTTAGGCACTGATGTAGTATTGGGAGCTAATAAATAAATAAATAACCAGAAAAAAAGATTTCTGTAGACTATACAGAGAAATGTTACTGACACTGTAATGGTCCATAGTTGGGGCAGTCATATCTAGACCATCTACTGTCATAGTGAGTAGATTCATGCCCACATAAAACCCCCTGTTATAAATCATTAGCAGGAGAAGCACCTAAAACATGTAGGAACAAACCCATACATCTCAGCTACAACCACCTGAACAAGCAGCACTATTTCTAATATTGAGAGCAGTAATAGTTTTTTGTCCTTTCTTTGCATGGGCTTCTAGAGAGAGATGACGTTTAACCAGCCTGTTACAAATGTTCTGGTTTAGTGACTATGAGGTCTGCAATAATGCTTCTGATCTAATTATCATTTATTTATTCAGTAAGTGCCAAAGGAAGCTTCAGCCAGCCTTACGTATTGTTCATTAGAATCGGTTATTTTCACAGGTCAGCAGCCAAAGCTGACATACAGCGCTCCCTTTCTGATAGGTCTTCACTCGGGAAGAGCTCCGACAATGCCGGACCGGATCACGGCAGCTGTTCCTTAGGCAGCTGCAAGTGAGTTCACTTGTAACAACAGAAAAACCTAGAAAACCTACAGACCTGACACAGGGAAGTCCAGAGGAGAAGCTATAGGTGTGACTACTAATTTTCTTTGTAGGATTGCTTGTTGTCTTTATGCCTGAACGTGAGAATTTTTTATTCCATGCCATTAGCCACAAAGACGGAGATAAGAGATTTGAAGTAATCTATAAGCAAGCGACATAGGTCATAATGTGTTTGGAGTGGGCAGCCTGGACCATCTGTATTGCTTATCTCCCTCCTTTTTTATAATCAGCTCTGGCTTTTTCGGCATTTGTGTGCATTTTTGCGTTGCAGAGTGTTCCTCAGAAAGAAGGGCTAATCCCTATCCTGAAGAACTAAATGGGAATAAAAAGGTTTCTATGTTATTGTTCCCATGGGTGGCAGGAGATTACACTTGGTTACTCGGGAAATCCCCTCCAGTCCTGTATTTCTTTCCATTTTGAAAAAGATAAATAAGGGAAAGATCATACAGTATAGCCAAAGGAATGAGAAACATTAAAGCAACAGGAATCGGCCCAGTCCTACTGGT
This sequence comes from Haliaeetus leucocephalus, assembly GCF_000737465.1. Lineage (NCBI taxonomy): Eukaryota > Metazoa > Chordata > Aves > Accipitriformes > Accipitridae > Haliaeetus > Haliaeetus leucocephalus. The sequence goes on from NW_010972528.1 coordinate 14,072,426, forward strand.
CCCAGGAAGCTTGCTCTACATTTTCTGGTATATATAATCATGAAATAATTCAGACATGTTGACTTCTCTGGAGTTCTAGTCATTTCACAAACTTTTGGATCTGATTCTTTGAGAACAGACAAGTGCAACTGTTAGTGAAAGATTAATCAGAGCTTAGGTAATGTTAGTGCTTTCTTTTCCCTATTTGCTTGCTGTGTTTTTGGTAAGATATGGTATGCTATAATGATATATATGCATTGTCAACACTTGGGTATCAAGACTATGGGTTAATGGGCTGCACGATGTGAAGGCAGCCAGCTGGTGTACTGCAGGATGTCCAGAAACAGAATAACCACATTCCTATGGTGGTGTGGTATTTGATTCTCCTGGCTGAGGCTGGCACTAACTGGAGGATCTCTGCTCTGTGCACAGGCAACAGGACCTTTCCTTCTTTGTTGTGCTTGCATGTCCTCATGCTGTGTTCTCTTAAGATAATATACATCCTAATTTACATATGTTTTGTATTACCTATGCTTTTCTTATCTGGTTGTCCCATTCGCTTGGCTACTTTGAAATTTCACTGGACAGTACACGATTCTAATACCATGCATTAAAAATTATTACATTCATAATATCCCTAGCTCTTCAATGCTTCTCAGTTCAGCTTCAGAAAAACAGTGTCTCTGTACCACAATGCATCTTCCTCTCCTCCCCCATCGTACCCAGAAATGCACAGCCTTGCCCTGGAGACAATGCAGTGCGCTTGTACAGTAGCTCCCATCAAAACAAAATCACAACAGTTTTAATCTTATCAGTCTCAAACAGTGGCAGAAGTCTGTGCAAACTCAAGTCCTTGCTGTCTGACAATGTCAGTGAGGAAACACAGTTCATCCTCATCCAAGATATCAGTTGTCATAGCGAACTGACAGTACACAAAGAGCTGCAGTATATAGTGCCAGCTCTACAGCTGTAGATGATCCTTAACATACTTTCTCCCTACACCCCCTCCTGGGAAAAGCAGCCTTCACTTCAAGATGCTGAGGAAAAAAACAGTCCAAAACCTTATTCTGTACAATGTATCTAAGAAACCTTCAATGTCCATTTAAAAATATTCTGAAATCGTGTTTTGCCACTTATTTATGTTTAGTACCTTTTTAAATTATGATATATATGATATACATTACAGTATGTGCAAGCTCTCTAAAAAGCTTGGGCAGACTATTAGGATTTTTCCTCTGTGTTTGTAGATATTTTAATTTTTTTAAGCATAACTTCTGTTATTTCTCCTCTTGCGCTACTTTGACTACCTCAAGGTCTATTATTTGGTGTAGTCAAAAATTAATAGGAAATAAAGTTTTTCTTAGACCACAGTGATTTAGTATGACTATGGAGGTTAATACTTGTGTGATGCTAATCAGTGACAATGAACAGAATTGTTTACGTATCCCTGGAAGCAACCACTTAAAAACCCCAAACCTTTAAACCCTATCGAAAAAGAATCATTAAAACTTCATACGCAGATGTGCTTTAAAAGATGGGCTTTTAGGTGCAGTATAAGCTAAGCCAGGTTTTTCAAGCAAGTTAGATATCCAGTTACCATGACTGCACGCACAAATTGGGCACTTGCATGTGGAAGTGGCCGATGCCCTTAATTGACACGTGCCATTTCCAAACCAGGCATGCAAATGTGTTCATATTTCTTATAAACAATGGAGTGCTAAGTCCATTTGAAATCCTTTATGATGGGCTACTTCATCCTCTTTTCTTACCAAGAGAGCCAAAGAGGTGATTCTGAGATCATTCATTAAGAACTAGAATGGGAGGCTAAGTCAAACCAAGAGCATAAATGAAACAGAACCGTGTTTAAAAGAATTATTTGACTGAGATCTGGCTTGAACTGTGACCTGGGAAAATCAGGCTGTTCAGTTTTGACCCAGAATCAAAATTAGCTCTGTAGTTCCAAAACATTAAAAAAAAAAAACAAAACCAAAAAACCCCCCCCCCAAAAAAAGGATGTGACTAATGGGCATAGCTTAACTGGAAAGGTTATGAATCACTGATAAAGTTGTGTTATTTTGAATTAGCCAATCTTCTTCCATCAGCAGAGCTACAAATGTCCATATTCTTTAAAAAAGGAGTAATAATGCTTTGTACCTTAGGCAATTTTTAGATTAAAAAATCTTCACATTAGAAGAAAAAGGAGAGCTGCTTGGATTTGTTCTAAAAAAAATCTTAAAATAAAAGTAGCACGATGTCCAGTCAGATACTTTAGAGAACAGCAGCTTTACCAAGAGCTTTTGATTTTTTTTTCTTTAGTACCTTCTTGTCTGGTATTTTTGAAAATAGGAGATCAGAACACAAGAGCTGGAATGAGATGAGGTGGAGCTGAAAGACGAGAATGAGGAACAACAGGGAACTGCAGGGACTGTGAGGAAGGGAGGATAAATGAAACAGCATGGAGATGAGAAAAACAAGAGCCAGGGAGGGGGTGGAGGTATTGGAGTGAGCTGAAGGGAACAGAAGAACAAGAAGAAACTTTAGCCTTTTTGATCTGTAAGACTGTCTGTATTTTGCATTTGCTGTTAAATATAGATGGCAACACACATTCTACAAGACAGAAAAATAAAGGAGGCCAGAAAAAACAAATGCTGTGAATAAGTCTTGGGTTATTCTAAAAAGCATAAAAGACTTTCAAGTTACTGGTCTTTTGATTTATTATGATGTTACCAGGATTGAACGGTGTCTGTGCAGCTCTACATTTCAGATTTATGAATCTATGCAGTAAACATGATTTCAATTATCTTTGACGAATGTTTTGATTTTATTCATAGGGAAGGCTGCTTTCGTAAGGAGGGCAATGTTTGCCCTGCTGTCCTAGTTAGTCTTAGTGTGACCTACTTACCTGATCCTTGCCCCTCTGGTTGCATTTGTGTCCTCTCCCCTTTATTCTTGTTCATCTGGAAAAGCTGCCCTGTGCCACGTCAGAACTGGCTGCGTTTGGTTGTCGGACGAAATGTTTCCTGGGTGGAAATTGCTTGCGGGGTGTAGGATCTTTAGTTTAGATGCTAATTAAATCTAAGTACTAGTGCTACTTTTATTGCTATTAACATGAGGATTTTTGCCCAGCTCCAATTAATGTTAATGTGAGGAAAAAGGGAGAAAAAGGCATTTATGACAAGCTAAAGAAAATTCTGTTCAAATGTCTTTGTGTTTCCTCTACTCATTATGTGTTGATATAAATGTAAATGTCTATGAGAAATGTGGAAAGGAAAATGTAAGGCAATACACACTTATTTTTGGCTGGGAATAGCAGTACTTATGAGTCAATTTAGGCTTTCTAGCCAAAAAGACTTGGCAACTATGGTACTGACAGCATTTGCACATGCTTTTATACATTTGCTGTTAGGGGTTGATCCTGCAGAATCCTGTAGTCTCAATTTATGGTAAAGTAAATTTAATGTAAGATTGAATGGAAGGCAGTAAACTCACACAAAGCATGCAGCATGACCTGTTGCTTAATAGCTTGATTCCAATATGTCTCTGCTACTAGGCATTCTTTTTTTTGCAGTCAGTTACACAGGTTGCAGTTAAGAATTAATGGAGAAAAAAAAAAAATCTGAATTTCTAGTGGAATTTCTCATTTTCCAATTTCACTTTTTAAAATTGGCTTTGATCATTTCAGCCTGTAAGAGGAAGGAAGATCTGTTACTGCAGAGTATGTACCCTCAATAAAACTGAGTAGACTTTGTGTTCTCATAATCTTCAAAAATGGTTTAGTACTGAAAACTGATATTCCTAAAACAGTAAAGAATGAATGAAACTGAAATATATGCCCTCTTTTTTTAAGAAAACAGCCGTAAAGGAAAGCAGCCTAATTAAACTCAACCCTTTTGTCTTTGCTAATGTAATACAGGTAGGGTTATGTGAAATTCACACTTAGGACTTCACAGCATTTTTGGAATGTAATACAGTTTTCAAATAGGTGAACATTTTGGTGGCTGAGGTAGATGTCCATGTTGCTGCACATCAGCAGACTAGAGAAAAATGCATCGTGGTGATGCTGGGGGAGAGGGAAGATAAGATTTACTTGAAAATAGCTAAATAAAAAATAACCCGGTGCTCTGAGTTAGCACAAGGTTAGGTCATTTACAGCAAAATCAGTATCTAGTCTTTTTCCTTTTCTCAGGGCTGGTCCCTCTATTCGCAGAGCAATTAGGGTGCTCTTGGAACACACCATAGAGGCTGTATTTTAGCTTGAGGCAATTCTGAGTTCATGATGGTCCAGTAGTCTGTCCTTCCTTCTGTGTCTGGAGCGTCCTTTAATTTTCACACCTCTCAGCCCAGTACCCTCCAATTCTGTTGAGAGAGTGGTTCTAGCTAGCGAAAGCCATCAGCCTTCAGGTTATTGGGAGGGAATAAAAAAACCCCTAATATCGACATTCTAGTCCGTGTAGCCACAGGTAGGGTTTCTGAGTGAACAGGCTTTTTTTGCAAACTGTTCAAAGTCTGGTTCCCCAGCCAGGGCTCCACTGTGTGAGTGACAGCAGGCTTTGCTCTTGGGCAGACTTTTTGGTAATTCAGATCCCTACCAGTGGGAAGAAAAAAATTGGGGCTGAGGCTTAAGTGTGTCCTGCCAGAAAGATTCTGACTTTGAGGAGCGTTCTACCCAGGGAAGGCTTCCTCAGCACTTCTCCCTGGCACTTGAAGGCATCTCATTTGCTCTTGGGCACGAAGATTCTGGTGAACAGTTTGGTCAAGAACTGTGTACACCCTTGTAAATAAGCAGCGGTTCCACAGTGTATACAGTAATATCTTTTAAATATCAGTTTGTATAGTACACTGTGTACAGACCTACGGTGCTTCTCACTCTGACTCCAAGTACCTAGTTCCATGAGAGTGTTCCTTCTGTGCTAGCTCTTGATAAAGGTCAGATTGATTGAAAAAAATGAAATGCTTTCTCTTGAGTATTACAAGGTGAATATAATTCACAGTGGGAATATATTTTCAATTGCCAAATTGTCCTTTGATTTTATTTTTCTCTAAAAGAAAACTCACCCAACTGTCATATAACCTCTAGGGGTGAATATTCATGAGCTGTAAAATAGAAATTGCTATTTTCCTGTATCACTGGCAAAATACTCCTTCCTCCTACCTTTGTTCCCAGTAAACATTCTGGCTGGCAATATAAATAAAATACAAATGATTCTAGCTTTGGAAATTATGTTCTACACTAGCAGAGTGGAATTTAGTCAGCTTTTCCCTTTGTCAGACTTTGAACCCCATTCATTCATGCATTACCACAGTGCATATAGAGTGGTAAAGCTCCAAATGACTGGTCAGCCCATAATCCAAAGATTAAGTACCTAAATGGTATGGATGGTACTGACGGCTGGTTAAAGCTTTCCGGAGAGCTGAAGGGGCAATGGAGAACATTAAAAAAGCTAAAGCAAGAATGGAAATGGTATAAAGTGATTATTATTTTTTTTTATAAATGGGGGAAGCTGGGGCAATATGCATGGTGCAATAGCAGCCAAGACCCTGAAATAAAAACAGCAGAAGGTGAATGATAAATGCCAGATCCACCTGCATTGTCTCATTACTTTTCTTCCTCTCACTTTATCTATTCTGTTTTTCTATATCTTTGTCACAGTGACTAAATTTGTAATAGCTTAATGCTTCTGCGTACAGCGTGATGATTGCCAGTCTTCCAAGATGAGTGATTCCTAAATTTTGTTGTAATTTTTTCACTATTACTATGTCCGAGGCAAATGCATTACTTTGTAATGAACATATTGCTGAGAACAGGTGGTTCTTTAAGATGGGCATTTGACCTGAATATTTATAGAGGAAGAAGAGTGGAGAACAGAAGAAAATTAAGAAATAATTATGGAGGGCAGAGAACTGATATCTTTAAAAGTGGGGGTTTTTAATGTTTTTAAGCTTCTTTTTTTTTTTAACTGCTTTAATCTGTTCGCTCAGTCCCCCAAAATTTCAGGTCTGCATTAGAAATATGTTAGATGACATAGACTGCACAAAATTAACTCCTGTAGTAGCAGTGTTACTACTAAATGATGATGCTTCCAGCAGCAATTCTGACTTTTGATTTCCAAAGGTTTATCTGTAACCCTCACTGTAAATTGTGTTCATACAGAAGCTGTCAGCCCAAAGGCAATATTTACAAATTAAATTTTTAATCTGTTAGAATTACATTTTCTGTATTACTTAACTTTGTGGTTTTTTCACACATATTCTTACCTTTATCAAAGAGAAAAATCACTTCTCTAAAGGTTGATAAAAGCACAGCTGCATTTGTTTGGTTTTGCCTTTCAAATAGATAAAGGATGGGATGTAAAACTGCCTCAGTGAACTGCCTGACTTCTAGTTACTCAGCTGAGGTGGAAGAGATAGTAGTTAATATACAGAGATACAATAGAAAAGAAAAACACTGTAAAAGGCTATCATAAGTTTGGCAACATTCGGGGTAATGTTGAAGCAGCATTGGGAATGGACACAAGGAACTTGGAATTTTGAGATGATACCAATATTTGTGGATGAAGCAATATGTTTATGGGCGTTCTGTTTGCAAAGTGTGTTTGCTCGTTAACCGAGAAGGTTGCAAATGGGGGCTGGTATTCTGGAAAACCTGAGGGTAGCACACTTAAAGAGGACATTTGTCTCCTAAAAATTGCTTTGTATCTGCAGCAAATAACTAGGACCACCACAGAAATTCAAATTGTTCAGAGCATCTTATGGTGGCTTTTATTCATTTCTCTCATAGTCCCTCCCTTTGCCTTTAATATTGCTGAAAGTGAGAGTAGAGAAGGAAGATTATAAAAGTACTGTGGCCAGTGACTTTACCAGTGAAAGGTAAAATTCAACCAGTTGATACTGAAAGCCTGGGAGAAAATAGATGGGAGATGTTTAGATTGGCCTTTAAATTGTAGTTAATATGTTATACCCAGGCTAACTACCTCATTGGTTTCAAAAGGTGTTGCAGCTTAAGTACAGCAGCAGTTACTTAAAAAAAAGACACAGCTGACCAGGCTTTATTCACATCACATTCAGGATTATGAAAAGCCCAGGAAGATTAGAAAGAGACTGTTTGCAACTGGCAAATTAAAGCTATGGGAGGTTGAAAAGCAGCTGGACCTTAGTATCATGCTCAGACATCACATATACAGTACCTCAGTATTATTCGATTCATATGCAAAGTGGTATACAGATTAGCCCAGGTTTTATCCATGCACCAGTCAATCCAGCATGCCCCAGCATTCTCGGAGATAGCGTACAGAACTACCAGAGACCAACAGGGGTTTTGGCATGTTGTCATTTTATTTCCCTATTGCTGCAATTGTGAGATTAGTAATATTTTAATTATTGCAGATAGAATCAAATATTGAAAAAGCACCAGTTCCTTATGCCGTTTTAAGAATGAAAGGGGAAAGCTAGCCCGTGTTTGCTTTGAAGTACATTAGGACAAGAGCTGCATACAGAGTTATTGCAGAGTAGCTGATGTTCTGCAATCTCGTACTGTTACTTCATATTAATACCTCTTAGTCTCACTTCTTACAGGATGCGAGACGTCTCTTAAAGTCAGCATAGAGAACTCAGCAGTTTCAGCATTTCCATTTTGTGAATGTTACTACTGAAAATGATAGTATTCAAGCAGGAGGTTGGTTATGTGATCACTTCTCTGACAAATATCAAATTCTCTGTGACCGACTTTGATGTTTTGGTAATGCTGACAAAATTAAATGTCTAACTAATAACTAAGAGTAAAGCAACCAACTTTATTCAGATGGATTTGGGTATTTTTAAATGGCTGGACTAGTAAGTGGAAAATACTGTTCAGTGTTTAACATAGACAAATGTGAAATAATCGATGTGTAGGCAATGAACCGAAGTAAAGAGTGTATATACAACAGAACAGCTATGCAGCATAATGACAAGGAAAGGATTTAAAGGTTATTATAAACAAATCCATGAAGATATTAGCATGGCTATGTGCATGGAAAAAAAAGCCAACATGAAATGGGGCTGCACAAATGAGCAGAATACAAATGAAAACAAGAAATATTGATGGAGTATGAGGCTGGTATATGCTTTATTTTAAATAGTACTGTGAGTTCCATTTTTAAAGTTGAGTATCGTGGTTATAAACCTGCTTTGTATCTGAACAGTCATATTGGCATTTGGATTTCTAAAATGGGATTCTCATTTTTAGACCCTGGTGCACAGTATTTGCTCCTGTAATTTCTATTAACTATCTGTATTTTAGAGAGCTTCTTCAGTGTACACATCACAGTAATTGTATGTACAAAAGACCAATTACGTATTTAGTTGGCTTCTTGAAGGTACATTTACATTAAGTGGACCCACACAACTGGAATAATTGTTTATACAAGTAATGGTTGAACACACTGAGGGAAATCTGGGACTTTTTTTTTCTAAAGCCTGCTGCAGTACTTTGGCATATGTGAATGGTTTTCATATCTTTGCTTTTTTAGTTCAGAATTTGGTACCTCAAATGGCTAATTGTGCTTGAATGTTTACATCATGCATGCAGTACTGACCCATGGGAGCCAGCTTCACAAGTAAATGAAAATGTTGATTAATCCTTTAGGGCAGACTTTTGTCACTATCAAAGAAAACCTAGTATTTTCATAGCCGTTTTTTGGTTTATTAGAATGTAATAGTTAGTAGACGTTTGTGATGTATTTTAGTGCATACACAGAGTGAGTTTCTTATGATGTCACAAACCAATGGTGCTTTTCTCCTCTGGCTACCATAATATCCTCAGAAGCCTTTGATTTGTGCGCAAGGTTCCTTCACTTAGCTCTTCCAATACAGCATCTTGCAAAGAGAGAAAGCAACTTTATTTCAACCTGGCATAACTGTACAGTACATTAGGTCAGGTATCCACATTAAATCTGAGTATGCCCTATGGGATAGTTGAAGAACTGCATCATTTTAATAGCTGTTGGGTTTTTTTCTCAGCGCATAAAATTTAAGCTTTTATTAGTAAGCAGCCTGTTACTTTATTTTCTGCATGTGGGCATGTTGTCTTTGATACAAAGGTCTTAAAAACACCAGTTTTATTTTCTTAAACTATTTCTTATAATGGCTAAAGTCACAAAAATATCTCTGCCTGTGCAGCATATGCTTAATTTTTCATGTGCCCCATATGCAGTCTGGTCGACGCATATAAGTGAAGTCTTTTTTTTATTTTTTTGTTTTACTTCACCCGCTGCTACAGATGGTATCATATGATCTGCATAATTTTATAGTACTGCCTTCATATGGATTTTACAGTGTCCTAGGATCAATATATCTGAACTGTAGCTGATTATGTCAAAATTAATAATGTGTGTTGAATCCAGAAATCTGATTGATATTGTGGCCTTGTTTTTATCAACCTGAAGTGACACTGAGATCATCTTCTTTGTAGTAAAATTATTGCTAGTTAATCTAAATTTAATTTAACAACCTGGTATAAGATAAGAAAGTCTAAATAAACAGGTCTGGTTGAAGAAACTGTAAGACCAGAAGAGACGGCTGGACTGTCTATTTACAGCTTTGTGTATGGCAGAAATCCTGAATTTGAGCTAGAGGTCACAGTTTGAGACATGCAGGTTTTAATTCTCCCCCCCCCCCCCAGTGATCCACTATGGCTCTTGGTGAATTATTCCAGTGATTAACTACACACCTATGTTAAGTTATGTGTATTTCTTAATTTTAATTTGAAATTTTCTTGCTATAATATACTTGCTAGAAGAACTATCTTTTAGCAGTTTTCTGTTTTTCATGTGTATGTGCTTATAGCCTCTGAGTAAATCAGGCTTTAGCCTTCCCTTTATAGTTTGTGCTCCTGGGTCTTTTACAATAACTTGTCTTTTAGCCATTCTTGTGCCTCTCCTCTGGAGCCTCCGTGCTTGATCATCTTTCATAATGAGTTGTGGTTAGCAGAACTGGGCACTGCACATAGGTACCAAGGCACCCATAGGAAACATGATGACCCGATCACTGAGCAATTTGCCCTGTCTTTGGCCTTTATCAGACTTTTGGATACAGCTGGTTTATTTCTGCAACTAAATTAAACACGGCTTTGAACCTTTTACATATACCTGCAAATTCTTAGTGACATTGCCTGGATGCTGTAAGAGCCTGAAAGAGAAGCCTTTACCTCTCAATGCCTCAAAAAGAAGGAAGATAATCTGATTCAAGAGGGTAGATATGTGGTAGTTTCACAAGAAAATGTGAATAACCCAATAGCACTTGAAGAAATAGCTTTTGTTTCACCTTTTCTATTAAAAAGTAGAGTTTAATTTATAATATTTCAAATATATTTAAAGTTAAATATATTTAATCTGAAATAGATCTGTAACAAAATATATTTTTATTTTTTCCATTATGAAAACTCTAGCTAGCTCTGATATTCAGAATCTCAAAGGGTTTTTAGGCTTGCTTATCTGCCAAGCTCTGTCTTAATACATCTAATCTAGAAATCTGCAGAAACCTTAATGATGTTTTCAGATATTACCCTCTTATAAACTAAAATCTAAGAAAGATTTCTTGCTAGAATGAATTGTACGTTATTTCTAAATTTCTGCAGTTTATGTGATTCTAATTTTGAAACTTTAATGTATTTTTTTATTAGCTCTGGAAACCTAAAGTCATTATTACTTCTACTATCCTACTGCCTGGAGTGAACACAGCAGTTTAGAGATGATCAAATCTCATGAACCTTTCCCATGAAGATTAGAAGGACCAGTTCTATAACCTCAGTCATGGCATGCAGAAATTAAGAGGGCTATATAGAAAGTGAAGTATTATTCAGCGTCAATAAGCATGGCAAAGTCAAGTTCTGTATTCAGGCAGATCTCTGAGGGGTGAGAATAAACAGCAATTTCTATGGATAGATGGGGGAGGCTACGGTTTGGGCTCATCTTCAGTTGATGCCAAGCCAACCTATTTTTTTAATATATCCTTTTTTGGGGCAGTTGGATTTGTTTGGAGTTTTTTTTTGTTTGAGTTGTTTTTCTAGCATATGCAGCTTTAGAGCCAGGCAATAGTGTCTGTTGGAATTAAGTGCTTTTTTGAGGCTGGCTTCAAAACAGGAGGAGGTGGAATTTAGAAACAGTAATAAGAAGCTAAGGTAAGAAAGGTTGTGGTGAAGTATAGGAAAATAAATGTCGATGTTTGAGTACAGTTGTGAAATAGCCAGTGAAAAACAGCATAGAAAACTACGGAAAAATATATGTGGATCTCCCAAATCATGGTGCATATGTTATATTTAATGAGGAAGTTGATTAAGAGCTAGTGAAATGAAACTGGGCAGACTGAGAGCAATAGGTAAAACAGAAAAAGTTCTGCTAGAATGGAAGCCTGTGCAGAGATCAGCAAAAAAATGGAAAGTACTCTGCTACTCTCAAGCAAAAGGAAAAAACCCTGATCTCATTTTCATAACTATTATAATGGACAAACAGCTAAGCGAACCACATTATTTCTCTGCAATGAAATTGTGCTAATTGGGTTGTAGGTAGGCTTGGTTAGATCCTAATGGGGAAGAGTCTGTTTAACAAACCATTGTAATTCTCATTTACTCTTGGGAATATCAACCCAAAACGTTTATGACACTGATGATTTCTCCATGTCACGCTTATGGTGTATTAGTGGTTAAGCCTGTACATTTTGAATACTGCGTTCAGTTTTGGGCCCCTCACTACAAGAAAGACATTGAGGTGCTGGAGTGTGTCCAGAGAAGGGCAGCGAAGCTGCTGAGGGGCCTGGACCACAAGTCTCATGAGGAGCAGCTGAGGGAACTGGGGTTGTTTAGTCTGGAGAAAAGGAGGCTGAGGGGAGACCTTATGGCTCTCTACAACTACCTGAGCGGAGGCTGTAGGGAGGTGGGGGTTGGTGTCTTCTCCCAGGTAGCAAGTGATAGGATGAGAGGAAACAGCCTCAAGTTGCACCAGGGGCGGTTTAGATTGGATATTAGGAAAAATTTCTTCACCAGAAGGGTTGTCAGGTATTGGAACAGGCTGCCCAGGGAAGTGGTTGAGTCACCATCCCAGGAGGTATTTAAAAGACATGTAGATGTGGTGCTTAGGGACATGGTTTAGTGGGACTTGGCAGCGTTAGGTTTACAGTTGGACTTTATGGTCTTAAAGGTCTTTTCCAAACTAAATAATCCTATGATTCTATATGGTACTTATGAGGCTAGTATATCATAGAGGAGGGCACCTTTCATACCAGGAAGTGTCCATCCTTTTGTGGATAAGGGAAGGAAGATGATTCTCTGGGGCTGAAAGCAAAAATTCATTTGCTACTGTATTTTTAGGTTCTCAACATCTAAAACTCTGTTATCTATGTATGTTAAATATAGTGTATGCTTGCTTTGTTAATTTTCGCACAAGAAAGAAAGATCAAGAACAGTAATCACCCTTATATCTTTTAGCTGTACATTGAAAGAACCTATAACCTGAGCAGTTCAATGCAATCTGAGCTTTTGCTCTCTTACATGCTGAGATAATTTACATGTGTCTTTAAGATCACAGTGATTTGGGAGATTAACATTTTTAAGTCCAATTAACACCAAATGTTATCAAAAACCTTTTGCAAATTGCAATTTGCTACTGCAAAGAGCAAGGAAGAAACTCAGCATTTGGCTTCCTATTTGCAGCCATAACTCAGTGACAAAAAAAAATGTGGGTATTGTGCTTTGCAGGAACTTTTATCTCTAAAAACATATGGGAATGGAGAAGCACATGGGATCTGGGTGAACCCACACTGATTTATAGTCATCACAGGCTTTCTTTCATTTTAACTTCTAATTGGTTCTATGTCTGTCTGTCTTCTTCAGAGAAAGTATAGATTCAGGTATGATCCTGATTCTGCCATCAATTCATTTTTGCGTTCTTGAGGGTGATTTTCAACCAGATAAGGTGACTTGCATGTCTGACAGGTTACTGTTTATTTGGCCTTGTTCCTACATGATGGAGTGATTTAAAAGGTGTTTAGATCATTTTAGGTCACTGAGGAATTGGAGGAATTTTGCACTAATAATATTTTTTTTGTGTTGTCACCTGTTTTGTTGTTTTTTTGGTTGTGGTTTTTTTTTTTTTATTACAAATGTACCTAGACATTCCTGAAAACCCTATGCAGAGGACAATTTTCCAAAATCCAACACTGATTTAGGAATGGCCTTGACACTGTAACTTGGACAGTCATAGGCCTTTTTTTGGCTAAGTTGAATAAAGGTTTTGGGGCAGGACTTGATGGCATCAAGCGTTGTACAATATCCTGGTAGTCCCAACACCAGAGAGTTCACAGCTGCTTTGAAAAAGTAAATGGTACCACACAATACGGAGATTCAAGGGCAGGTGACTATGCCAGTAAACAGAGACACCAAATAGCATAAGAAGCGGTGATCTCTCAGGATAATTATCTCCTACCAAAACTGACTACTGCAAAGGAGGGAGTTGCATAAGGATGTTATATTTAAAGGGGCAAAATAAGAGAAAACAAAAAAAGTATAACTCTAGAAATTTAACAAAGGTGGGAGGGGGCTCAGCACTAGATGACAATCAGGGATGTAACTTTCAATACCAGCTCAAAAATATTTAGGAAATCTGTTGTGCTGAATGATCTGTTATGAAAGGGGCATATATCAAGTCCAAAGATAAGCATAGTGCTGTAATCTGATGGGGGAAGAGAGGGTAGGGAATGAATAACCCTATTTTCCGTTGGTTCTCTGCCTGTAGCAAAGTAAAAAAAAAAACCCACAAACAAACCACAAAAAAACAACAAAACAGGAAAAAAAGCATGTCTCACTGCTTTCAGCTAGGGCTGAAATAAATACCATAGCTTCCAAATATCAGAATTTAAAGGAGGGAGAAAAAGGTAGGGAGGAGGAAGGAAAAAAAGAAAAGGCAGACCTGGACAGCTTACAGGAGTTCAGGTCTACCCTACCAGGAATTTTCAAATAATGATATATACACTGTCTTGCTACTGTCCACTTTAAAGTGTAATTTGTGATGGTGACAACTAGTATATACTCAGACAAGCAGAAATCAAAAGAAGTATAAAAATTCCTTAAAATGGAACTTTCAAACCAGACAGATTTAAATAACCCAATTTTTCAGGCTGTTCTGAATCCATAGGACCTAACTTAGATTATTTTCTAATCATCTTCCCACCTTTCACTTTAAGGTACCTTTATGCTAGTAAAAACTGATACCTAAGTAGCCATAATCTCTTGAATGACACAATTTCAAACACTGATTTTTCCACATCAGCTACAGTTCAAAATAATTTCCCCATGTGTCAATCTTAAGAGGTTATTTTTAGAGGCTCCTCAGAGAATGAGGGGAGATTGTTTAAACATGCTATGGGATGCTTACCACAAATCAGTCTGCTCATTTTAGTGGGATGAAGTGCTTTGCTTCCAAAAGGGCAGAGTCCTGTGAAGGAAGTGCAGAGGAGCCTGTGTCTGAAATGGTGGAGAGAGTTTCTCTGCAACTTAGGATCCTGCCAAGCAAAGATTTGTACTGAGCGAGTACTTCTTGAAAGCGGTGGGATTACTCCCGAGATGGAAGTTTGTTCATGTGAGTAAGGGGTTGTGAGAGAAAATGCAATGTCGATAATTTTAAATAGGCAAGGAACGAACGGTTGAGATGTTAGCCAGGGTGATTAGTCAGAAATTCCTTTCTTGCAAATGTCCCCTGACATGTCTACAAGAAGACCACCAAAACAGCTTTTTGTTCTTGTTGGATCATCATTTCACTTCGTCCTTCTATCACATCTGTGCCCCTCTAAGGTTGTTAGCCTCCTTATGTTATAGTATTGCCCTAGTATCCACTGAGCAAATGCAGTCCTGTTGTGGATCTCTCTAAATATTTGTGGGAAACAACTTAAACCTGTAGAGAGAAGCGTTAGAACCTTGATAATTAATATCTTAATTTGCTGTTTCTCTTCCTTGCCATGGTTGTCCTCTTTTTTTAGTAAACTCTAAAAGAAGTATTACATAGTATGTGATATGTATTGTGTAGACTCATATAGCGTATAGTAGCGAACTGAAAGTGTGCGAATTCAGGACCTGTAGGAAGTGATAAAGATTTCCATGTTGTGGATTTTTTTTCTCATTTTCTTGCTGTTGCCGCCTCTTTTCATTTCCCTGTGGTCTATTTCTTGCCTAGTCTACATAAATCTGGAAGTAACACTGTTCTCAAATGCCGACTAGTGTTTCTCACCTCCTTTTAAAACATATGCAAAAATAAGGGTGCCACTTAATGAAGCTTTCATACCATATTTACTGAAAACCATGTTCATTAAATAATTATTTCTGCCTATTATATTTTCTTTTCAGAGCTGTTTAATAAGGCTTGAAAATGGGGAGTACATGTCATCCAAAAGAGTGGTTGCAAAGCACCTTGCAGAATCTGACACCAGGAAATGATAGGAAAAAGGAAAACGGGGTTCTTTGAATATTCAGCAGTTATTTCTGCCTTTCTGCATCATAGGACTTCTTATAAGCCCAGTGTCTGTGCACCTTTCAAGTAAAAATAAGCAGCAACCCAGACCCTATTGAATTTTCTCAGTGGCATCTCTTAGTTTTGAGTGCCAATTCTCTGATTAGGTAGATTTTCTGATTTTGTTTCTTTTAAATATTAATCCTGTTGTCTGTCCCTTAATATTTCAACTGTATGCATAAAATAAACAACATGAATCTCAGTGTACTTCAAAGCTCAGAGCTGTTTGAAATAGCTATGTTACAATTGTCATTCTAAAAGAAGTGGCAGTAGATGCTTAATTGTACTCTTGCAATTGTTATAGTAATGATCCATTTAAACTTATGCTATTAAGTATTTTAAATTTGTTTGTTGGAACTGCGTCAAGGTCATGCTGTTAGGAGCCAAAAGCAAACCCCATGAGAAAACAAATGTCAAAGATCATTTTGGTGTGTGCCAGATAACTGGGTGTGTTATAAATGACAACTAGCTTACATCCAAATCACACAGACCAAAGGCAAGGCAAACATGTGCTGGGAGCTCAGGGGAATTCAATGTCACCATCTAGGACATGATAAAGTAACTTCCTGCACTCAAACATATTAAGTAAACAACTGCATTATGTCTTTTCTCACTTTGCCTTTCAGTTCAACTCAGACTTCAAATATACATGAGGGAGATCTGGTTCATTTGTCCTAAATAGTCCCTGGGGTGCTTAGAAATTGGACCCAGCAGAATTGGAATTTTGAGTGTGCCCTAGTGTGTTGGATCGTTCCCTGGCAGGAGCATAGAGCTGCTTTCCCTAGGATCCAAGGTCTACATGAAGTTGTAAGGGTGATAAGGGAGTGTTATGCCCTTGTCACTACATAATTAGGTAAAAGAAAAAGATGCTGCTTAAATTGCAGGTTGGGGCAGAGACGTGCTATGTCCCTAAGGTGCTTAGAACACTGAAGTTCCTCGCTGCCGTGTTACAATACATAACAATAAGGCCACATTAACTCTTAGGTCTACCCAGGCTAAAATCCACTCTCTACAATGAGCATAAAAGGTGGGGAGATGGTGAACGCGGAGGCATTGCCAACCTCTGTGTTATCTGGTATTAACCAGTATTCCAGCCGGTGGCAGTAAATGGAAGGCACGGGGAGTCTGAAGGCCTTGGCTAAATTACTGTCATCTGGCTTCCATGTGGTCAACCCCCGATTCCTGTTGAATTCTCCCTAGCTGAAGTTCCTGGGCCTAAAATAACATTCTTTATCTCCCCCATCATATCCCAAACTCATTTTGCTGTAAACTACCCCCTTAGCCTGGCCCCAGAGCGACTGATGGAGTGATCTGCCAAAATTTTTCACCCCCATCCGGGCTCCTTTACGTAGCATGTTCTGCTAAGGGGATGTAGAAATATTGAATAAAAGTCAGGCTGCAGGAGGTAATTCAGCCCTGTGCCATCGGTGTGTGGGAACTGAAAACAACCTAATTGAGGAATGTAAAATCACCTGAGGTAATGTCTCCTGATATTAGAATAAAAATGTGGTGATAAAATTGCTCTTCATAAAGAAGAATAATATTAATAATTTTAAAGACTTCTACATGCAGTTTAAACTTAAATGAGCCCTTTATTGCTCTCCTGCAAAGCACAAGGCAAGGAGCTCGCTCACTTTCAATAAACTCAGTGGTTTTAAAAAAGAGAGAATTTAGTCATGGATCTTTCTTTATCGTTCCTGCAGTGAAAATATGGAGGTAAAAAAAAAAATGTTTTTTTTAATTTATTTACTTTTATTTAGAACAACATATCTAGATTAAAGATAGCTTTAGAACCAGCACCTCCTTCTACTGAAAACCTCATATTCCCAATTATAACAATACAGTGGAAAGGAGCTTGCTCTGTGTTACAGAATTAGTGTGTATAGTAAAATACAACTGCTTTCTGAGAAGTCTGAACATTCTTTCAACCTTAACTGAGCTTGAGCAGTCTGAGACTAGGTATTTACTCGTTCTGTCTCCCTTTAAGCATTTGCTTGTAGAAACAGCTCTGGTCCACATCAAAGGGCAGGAACTTTGGTATGTGATAATAAATAAATAAATTGGCCCTAATGAACACTGATGGTGACTGGCTGGCGTGCCCTTCTCTTACCCCAAACTAGTTTATGCAAAGCCATGGCTGTGGAGTTGATCAATAGCTGTTCTGGTGAAAATAGTCAGGAGCAGAAAAGACTGGCTCAACCTCACTTTTCTTTTCCCACTAGGTTTAGAAACCCAATGTTTAGTTTTCTTCTCCTTTCCCTGTTCTTTTCCTAAGCTGCCCATTTTTGTTAGAGGATATCAATGTTGTTTTTTCATGGAGAACAGTTTTTCCTCTTGTAAAACTCACGTTTGATGGTGATTATCCTTATATTAAAAGGCAATTTGGTGGGGGTTTTTTTGGTTGGTTTGTTGGGGTTTTTGTGGTTTTTGGTTTTGTTTTTCCTTAAAGAGAGTATTTTTTAATTTTGGTTAAAGCTGTGTCTGTCTGGTGATTTGTGGGTTGGATGCATGATTCCTGAGGAAAGAGTCTACCAAGCTGCCAAATTATTTTGGAGATTTTCTTGGTAGGCTGTATGTACCCAACAACCAAACAGCATAAGCTGCTGCTGTGTTCATGGCATTCTAGAAATTGGATTGGCATGGGATCGTGGCTCTATATCTTCTCAGGCATAGCTATATGGTAAATCTTGGTGAATATTTATATGGAATTTGGCACTAGCAGGAATTAAAAATGCTCAGTTTTTCTAAAACTGTTCAGTTTTAAAAACACTGAAGAACACTGCATCCAGTAAGTTTAGCACTATGAACCTCAATTTAAAGGTAGGAAAGCTGAAGAGAAAATTTTGGTAAATTACTTCCCAAGGAGGCATGGAAAATTGGTGGCAAGAGAAGGATTACAACTTCTTGTGTCCAAGTCATGAATGTAGTGTTTGTTCCAGTAGAATACAGCCCCTGTAGCTCTTCCCTGACCAGAAAAGGCATTAAACTGGCCTCTAGTATCTTCCACAGCACTCGGGGGGGGGGGGGG
>NW_010972528.1:14090972-14162236 GCF_000737465.1 Haliaeetus leucocephalus
GGGTGGGTGGAGGGGGGGCTCATTCTTCAAATAAATGCCTCTAGCTCCTTATTGCTTATATCAATGTTGTAACAAAGAGAGCAATAGTTCCAATGTTAAAAAGAAATCCTAATAAACAAAATCTAACATAATGTCAGTTCACAGTGTTCCATACAGCATGTCATGTGGGCAGGAAGATTGGTTGCTCTGGTATCTAGATGTTTGTAAGGTCTTTAATCAAGACATTCTTCCAACTCATAATTCAACGCCACAGAGTGAAATACAGTAGGTAATTGAAACTGATTGATAAAATATGGATTTCCTCTCCTTAGAAGAAAGTTAAGCATACTTAAGGGGAAAAAACCCAGAGCATTAGTAGTTCAAATGAAAAATATGCTGACATATTTCTTCCAGGAAAAAATAAATAAAGATAAAAGCTACAGGAAAGAGTAGGTGACAATAATTAGTTTGTTGTTTTAAATTAGGAGGTCTCTTGGGCCAGATGTTAGTTGTCAGGGAGTGATGCCCCCTCCTGAGACACGTAATGAAACTGAGATAGCCAGGGGCCTTGGAAAAGAAAAAAAAAAAAGCTCTCTGTTTGGAGATGTCATTTTATTACAATGCTCTTGCCTTTTGCCTCAAGCCTCTTGTGACTGGGGATAGGAGGCAGAAGGGAGAGAAAGAGAGCATGCAGGAATTGATAGAAGGGATGTAGGCAGAATTTGTATTCAATCATAGTCTGGTCAGCAGAGCGTGCATGCTTCTAATTAGCATAAGGAGGAAGGCAAGAAACCTGTCTCCGCCACCAGAGACAGAGCAGACAGGCACAATCTCAGGGCTGTCCGGAAGAGCTGCCGCGAATGTCTGCAGCTCATTGCAATGCAGGTGACAGGATGGAGAGAAAGATATCAGCAGCATTCCCCTTATTTTCTCTGCCATTCACTGTCTGCTCTTATTAAGCCAACAAAAGAGTCCAAGGCGCTTTCTGCGTTTTGGAGCACTAAATGTGTAAGCCACAGCCCTGCAAATTGCTCTCGGTGGGCCGGCTGTTGGCAGCCTTTGCCCCCACGGGACGGAGTTTTCCAGCTGCCAGCCTGCTGAGAGGGGGCAACTCGGCGGCCGGGGTGCTGCCCAGGGGAGCGGGGGATGTTTATTTGAGCATCCGAGGCGGCAGGTTCACCTCCCCAGTGCCCGTGCTGGTGCCAGGCGGGGCCTCCGTGCCCCTTCCGTGCCCCTTCCGTGCCCCGCGAGGGCTGCGCGGGCTCCGCGCAGTCCGGCGTGCTGAACTGGGCAGAAGCGGCGGGTGGGACAATGCGGCTGGGGAGCAAAACTGCACCCCGACCGCCCTCTCCGTCAGTAGCTTATGCGAAGGGCTTTCGTTACGTTCTACACGTTTTGCATCATGTTCAACATTCCTACAGAATTTGCTTCAAAGGTGACAGCTTAGTTCCTGCTTTGCTACTTAGCTCCTACAGTACACATGAGCATAACCAAAATAGCCTAGATAAAACCATTTCAATTGCAGTAGATCAAAGCTTTAATTTTTGTCACCAGCCGCATTTATACCATTTACATTTCGCTTTTATTCATGCCTCTGCATTTTATTTCTGCAATAGAATAAGGACAGATATTAACCTGATTTCATAGGAGGAATAATACATTTCCGAGCATTTGCATGTAGTTGTGCTAACCTATTAAAAAATATTTTTATGCCTCATGAGCTACAAATGTAAAGGAATATGATGGATATGGAAAAAATACAGAAGTTTTGCAAAAGTTCTCTCATTCAAAATTATTTTCCCGGACTTAAGTATTTCAGAGCCAATTAACTTTTAAACAGCATTTGCATTTACTTTATCTCAGTGGGGTGAAAGACTGAATTGTTTTGATTTATTCTTGTTTATAGAATGATTGAAAAATAAATCTTTTTAAAAATTACTCATTTAAGGTGCCCACATGATGTGTATCTTAGTATCTGCTCTAAAAGGTGTGCCAGCAGCATTCTGCATTTTAACAGCTTCTAACTGGTTTAATAAAGTGCAGTTTACATTCGTGACTTCCCAGCATGAGCACTGTATTGTATCAGATGATGCAGCTGCTTACTTTTAATCAAACGACAATTTAAAAGACATAAAGACATACCTCCATCTCATTCCCCGGTTAGAATTCCAGCACACAGGAGTTAAAGAAGGAATGTTACAGCAGATTATGGCACTTGTAATCTCTCAGCTGGCTTTTGGTGGTGTTATGAGATCCTTTTCATAAACCTATCCGCTGTCCGAAAGTCACGGGATTTTTCCATTAATTATGTAAGATTACTTCAAATTTACCTAATGGTCTTCTGGGACTCTATCCTGACTACACTCAGAGTAGAAGATGCCTACCTAGCACTTTGCAGGTTTAATCCCTGGGTTTACAGATTTCAAAGAATCAGAGAAGTTAATTAACTATTGCTATTCCTATTTAGTTGAAGTAATACATAAATACTAGGAGTCGGAGTGTACCTTCCAGATATATTCAACATAGTCAAACCTCCCACCTTGCTGTTCATTCTGAGTGTTTTACAATGTTGATAACTGCTTTAATCCCTCAAACATGCAACTAACTGAGTAAACTAAACCTGGTTTTATCATTTTATGGAGGTGAGCCTATGGGCATTTTTGGTTTTTATTTGAAATGGAGTTTATTTAGAGATTTTTTTTTATGGAGATAGTGTTAAAGTCAGAGTAATGTTTTAGGAAGTGCTCATGTGATTGAAAAGCCTATATTTCATTCTAAAAATTAACTTTGACACTCCTAGGACTCCTTGAAAATCCAGGCAATTTTGAAAGCATTTTTATATATATATATATATATGAATTGTATGTTGAAAATAAAGAGCTATGGAATCCCTTTCAGCTGAAAGTTGTCAAGCAAGATGCAGTCCATCAGAACAGATTGAAAAGCACAGTGACAAGCAGGACCAGGTATTTTAAGCATCACCACATATTTTTTTAGCACAGTATGTCACAGAGGTTTAAGCACGAGGTACAGACTCAGACTTGACTATGTAGTCCCTTATCATCTTCTCATGGTCAGAGTATCACCCTAATTCAGTGGACCAGATTCATTGCCACTGTGTCAGCACTGCAGCAAAACATTGATAAAGGCAGCAATGCCATGACATTTATTTTATTTTTTTTTTTTTACTGTTTTATTTACATATGGGAATGAAGAGTTTCTTCAGATATTCCACAGTTTTTGGTGGTAGTACTGGTAGTGTCTGGAGGCTTTGATCTGCTCAGATACTGTGATAAGATAGGTACACTCCTTCAGGTAAATGGACTGTCTTGTTTTTGTCTTTCTCAATAGGAAGTGTGTTAATTCCCCTGAAGACTGTAATATGGGAAAATATACAGCTAATAAGAGCTGTTGAATATTCCCTTAAGTAACACTGGGACTTTCCTGGTTAGCTTTTCTGTTGCTTACTTTATAAATATATAAAAAGCTATTAGGTTTTTAACATTTCTTGTACAGGAATGTCTCATCTCAGTCATTGTCTAACTGTTCAGTAAGAAGTCTTTTTTTCTTTTCTTTTCTTTTTTTCTTTTTTCTCCACTTCTTCCTTCAGTGTTTATATCCAGAAGAAAATCCTGTCTCGTTATTCTGCTGCAATTTGACTTCATGCCCACACCACATCCGTCTCTTGTAGCACTCAGTTTGCAGGCTGAAGTCAGCCTTCTTTCTCATTTTGACTTCCGTTTTCCTCCTTTTATTTGCTCCTTCTCAAAATGTGTCAGAGCAGAAGACAGATCGGAAGTTCTGTTTTACAGTTAAAAGCAAAAGCATACCGTAAAATGCTTGTTTATTCTTGCTTGTTTTGTTTTACTGTTCGGTATTTCATGAAAGTGCACCCCTTCTGATGAAACTTTTACGTTCTTTTCAAGAGTTTGGAATTTTTAGCTGAATCTTCTTCCGTAGCCTGTGCCTGTTCACTGAACTGCAGTTGTTCTCAGCTTTTTCTTCTTTTTTTTTTTTTTTTTTTCTTTTTGGTGTAGTCCAAAACAGACTCTCTTTGGCTTAAATATCCTACCCCACCCACACAGACAGCAGTAGCCTCTGCAAATTCTTGAATGGCTTTCATGTATATTCTGCCTATTCAGTCCTAATCCTAGTTTTGTATACACATTATATTAAAGGGAGGAACAATGTTTATATTTGAGGAAGCAGGATCAGCCTTTTCCAGAATCCTCAGCTATCAAAGCACACTGAGTTATGGTGCATTTAGGTGCACGGAGCTACTACTACAAGATGTTTTCCTTTACGCAGCTGAAAATGAGGGTCAGAGGTCTTTCAAAAGTGCCTGGATTCTTTATTCTCTTTTTCTTTTGGTGGGAGTTAGGTCCTTAGACCCTTTAAAAACCTGTTCCTCTGAGCGTTGTTTCATTCTCTGCCATTTCGTGTCCTTATTTTTGGTAGGAGTTAGCTGATAACTGATCTAAGCATTATTAGTGCCATTTCTCATGATGAATTCTCTGTGCTTCTGCTTGTACTGGAAGTGATAGCAGACTTGTTGGATAAAGGAGAGCGACTGTCTCTGTGAAAGCAGGAATAAAATAAGGCAAAGAGAGAGAACAGCCTGCTGAGCCCACCTCAGTGGACCTGTTGGTACTGGACCTCTTTAGAGGTGCCCAGTGCAGCCAGAGACCTAACCAGCTCAGGAGATCTCGTACAGCCTCTACCTAAAAACCTGCTGTTTGTGGGGTACCATGTGCCTCAGTCCTTTCTCCTTGCTTTTCTCACCATTTCTCTCAAGTACTTGGTTCAGGGGAACCTCTCCCTGGATGCCTCTTTACTCCTCATCCATTTAGTTTTCTGTGAAAGTTTGTGACTAGTTATGCCTATATCCAGGCCAGGTAGGAATCATGTTGATATCTCAAGGAACATCAAAAATCCTAGCACCCTTTGAAAATACTAAGTGGGCCCACAGATGATATCGCGTTGGCTGTTTTGTAGCTTTTTGGAATTCTGTTGCTAAATCTGCAATTAATAGAAATTCTATGAAAAGGGCTAGGAGCCATCATGTCCTTCACAGATGTGGTCACAGTAAAATACAGCTTGATGGAGCTGCAGGCTGTACCACATGAAGTGAATTTACCTATGCATAAACTGCAAAGATCTGAAGAGGCTCAAAACTGGTTTGGTGGTGTTCTTCCAAGCAGCTCAGTTTGATGGGCACATCGCCCTGGTGCTTCATTCAAAAATGGCTCAGTGCAATATCGCAGCCTCACTCTTGGTACAGATTTTGCAGGATATTTCAGGGGCTGCTTTCAGACATTAAGATATACATCGCCTTTCTGCTTTCTGATTGAAATGAGTCTCAGAGTGAGGGTGTAATAAAGGGAGAAAGGCTTGGGGCCACCTTGTCCAGTACATGCATGCTAGCACAGACCGAAGTGCAGGCTCACTCCAGAGTGTTTGTGTTTGACAATTTTTTGAAGGCTGTTTTTGAAAAGCATTTGTACAAGCTACTTATTTTGGTGTCTTTGTATCACAGTTCTTATGTTCCTTTGCCAGGAATATAAGAATGTTAACTAATTTTATTTTTTTCTTTCACTTTCCAAAAGAACATTTTGTTCTATAGACCTGGTGAGAGACCCATTATTCCACATGGATCTTATCTCCAGACACTGTCCCCAATTCAGGAAACATACATCCCAGTGCACGGTATATTTTTTAAAGAGAAGTACCTTATTAAGTTGTTTCCTGAGGAGGGATGGAATTAGGAATGTTTATATTTGTTTTTCTGAACTGGTGCCATAGAACTTGGCTGGTGTACCACATTCCATAGTAAACCATCCAATTTCTCAGCATCACGCTGCTTCACCCCCATCCTGTGTCATCAGCTTCTCCTGTTAGGTTTTTCTGACACAGGACTTGGCAGGGGAGAGGAAAGGAAACTATTTTTTCATCTGCTGATTTTTGGGGACTGAGGGTCCTTGGGTCCCTGCAGCTCTTATTTTTGCGTTGACTCAAGAGCACCACACGTGTAAAATCGTAGCAAAGTATAAAAACATGTGTCCGATACTGAAAACGCTGCCCCGTCTCCTTTCTTTGCTATATGTTGCAACAACTGTCCTGATTCTTTCTAGGTTACAGAAGTCAAAAGCCTGGTTTTTTCCCTGGGAATCAAGCCATATTCAGTGAGATGGAGGGGTGATGTGACTACAGCCTGCTCTGCAGAGAAGTGGAACAGAGTTGAAAAAGCACTCAGACATGCTTGGCCTTGGCAAAGTGGGCACCAAGTTGAGAATTGGGGCCACCATAGCTGTTCTCTGCTAGCATTTAAAAGTTAGCAGTAAGGTGATCTTTTAAGCAGTAGGAAAGTATTTCACACAGTGCAATTAAAAAAAAAACAAAAACAAAAACAAGAAACAAAAACAAAAAAACCCCCACCAACCTTTCTCTGAAGTTGCTTGCCAAGAATTCAAAGAGGATACAAACAACAGGTCAGATTGTAAATTTCTTTGTTCACTGAGCAGTCCCATTGAAAATTTCCCTACAGATAGAATATGATGCTATGAAGTGTTTTCTTGTTGGATCAACATGTAACTAGATAGAACAAAGCAGTACAGTCTCTAGATCAGCATGTGCATGTGTTCTGGAGTGGAAGGAAGAAGGTTGAAACGAAGAGGTTTTTTTCTCTGTCTTCTCTCTAACCGTGTGATTCAGATTGTCGTTCCCTCTTGTGGCAGAATGGGAGACTAGGAAATGCTTCAGTAGCCTGAAACATCACTAATTATCATGTGAGATCCTGTGAGAAGTGAAGTGCAGAGAAACACTGTATATTTAAGGGGAGAGCTTCCTCTTTAGTGTATTCTTGCTTTGATGTTAAAATAATGTTCTCTTTCAGGTTGTGATGCCCAGTATGTTATAACTTCAGGAATGTCAGCCCCCCTGTATTCTCTTAATGATAAGATGCTACAGTCGTTCATTCGAAAATTGTAATGCTATTTTCATGTGCTCAGGAACCAAATGCGTCTCCCAGATTGCAGGTACCAGGAAGGACATGGAGAAGTGGAAATCCACAAGTGGGATGTTCATGTTTGCAACTGGTCAAATTCCAGGACATTGCATTGATGCTATATTGTTGTATCACGAGATATGAAGAAAAATATATTCTTACTTTTTCAGTGTCCTAAGTGGTACAATAGAGTGAAGAAAATGCTTACGTCTTGGAGATAACCATTAACACCCAGAGCATAAAGGGCAGATCATGTGTCGCTGTGCTCCTCTGTAGGCTACAGGGAGCTCATGTAGCTCACTGGGCTGCAAGCTTTCCCATACAGCCCAGATCTCTCTCGCCGTGATACAATGTGCTTTCTGTGTTTGGGAGTCAACTAGGTAACTGATGTTTGACGGTGCAGATTATGTCCCAGTACTGCATTTGTCCAAATGGAGAACCTTCCAGAAGGTTTTCCTAATGGAGTTAAGTATACAAAGGTCAGGCTTGTTTTACAGTACTCTCTAGTATTTTGTACTTCTTGTACCGCTTAGCAAATGAACATGAAGCGTATAGGAGCAGAGAAGCAAGGTGCATTTCAGAGTGGGCTCTTCCTACAACTTGTGATGAACATCAGTGGAAATTTGATTTAAGATAGGCTGCAGTGTGCAGGGAAGGCTCAAGATGATAGAGTCAGGAGCAAAATGTTCTGCATCTGTTCATTGGTTCACTCACCATAAATCTTGCCATCTCAAATCCTCACTAGGCCCTAATGAATATCACTTTATGGGCTGATTGCAAGCATCTTTAAAAAAGGGGGAGAAATGAGTATGTGACAACAGGGAAGAATTGGTAAAGGGGTATTGCACATCAGAGTTGAACTGCGGTAGAAATCATCTGCAATATTTATTTCCTAAGTATAAAGATTATCTCAGTGAAAATCATTTTCCAGTTTGACAATTTCATTTTAGTGTTACTTGATCTACTTTTTAGACACTTGGGAAATCAGTGTAACACTTTACCTCTCCCCATGCCAAAATGTGAGCTTTTAGATGACTAATTTGCTCTGCATGCTTTTGAAGATAGGTTACACTTAGTGCTTATTTAGAGTAGAATTTCTGCATCACTCTGTGGCCAAATCCTCTTTAATGCAGGTACTGGTATAATGCAAAGGAGATATCTAGCGGAGGTTCTCAGTAATCACCTGCAATCTCTTTTCTATGTTTTCATATCAGTGAGACCTTATTGTACCAAATGAATATCTGTAATTCCATCTTAAAAGAAATAGGGAAGTGAACTTATAAAACTAGTTTTCCAAAAATCAATATTCAGAAAGGCTATGACACTGCTTATGACATGACAGATTTTCACCTAAGTAGAATCAAATGTGTTCTACTCTAGGGCAAAGTGGTGTCAGTAAAGACTTGCACTGAAAGCACAAAGAGCAGCTAAAAACCTGCAGCTGGAAAATTCTTTTTGTAATGTTCTCCAGGCTCATGACCTGATAAGTGATTAATTAAACATTAAAGGCAATAAAGTTTTGCAGGTGTGCCTTGAAGGACTGTATGAAAATACTTTTTATGGGATTTCTGGTTTGGGGGTTTTCTCTGGGGGGAAAGGGTGGTCCCTAGAGTCCCCCTAGTTTACATAGCAGACTAACTTGCAGCATACAAGGAAGCAGGAAAACCTTGAAAGCTGAAGATTATGATCAAATTACCAAGGAGTGCATTTCTGGAGCTGTGATATTTAAGAATATTCTAGTGCACAAGGCTGCTTAAGGTTCTGCTGCAGTGATGTGAATGAAGGGTCAAACAGATTTGGTCTGAGGCTGATGCTTTCAAGCTCAATAAATATGTTGGTTGGAGGCCTCCCGATTATTGTTAAGCCCCAAAGTGTAGCTTTTTAAAGGGTTTACATCTAAACTGACACCTTAGCATTAATCAGAGCTGATCGATCAACACCATGATGGACTTAGAGGAAAATGTAAATAAATAAAGAAATTACATTGCTGTTTCACTCACCAATGGGAGTGCTTGTGTACTTACTGCTAGGCAGTCACTTAAGTAACTTGCTGGACTTGGAACATGAATCAGGGTGTAAAAGTAATGTGAGACTGGTTGAGGAACACATCTCTCGTGATACACAGAAGCAAATTGGAAGGCAATACAGCAGTAGTTAACAGTCTTGAGCCCAATGATATTTTTGGCCTGTGAGAAGGATATTGCCACAAGCCTGCTTTGTGGGGAAATTAAAAAAGAGGTTTTTTAAACAGGGAGTTGGGTTACAGTGAAATAAATAAAAGTTGTGTTTGTGCTGCTTTCATCTTTTGAAGTAGCACAACTATACCTGAGTAAGTGTATTAGATAAACAGGTGGTTTTGTAGATGTTTGCACTGATGGCCACTTTTTCTGAAGAAAAGATGGGAAAGCTAACAACTGCAGCATGGGGCAGTCAGAGGGCTAAAGGCATAGATAATAGTGATCAAATGCTTGGATCTTTATCAAGAGACTAGACTTTGCTTTACTACCATTGACTGCTAGCCAGAATGACTTAATTAGAAATTTAATAGAACTCTTAATTCTCTATAAAGACATAGAAAGTTAAATGCTTGAAATGGTATCTGTACTATTAATTTGGCCTCTTTAAGTATCGAGATCTAAAATTTCAAACAATGTAGAGTTGTTTGACTTCTGTTTATGCTTTGTTATTTTAAAAAAACTAAGAAAAAATATTCAGGTATTTGAATTTGTTCATTAGAAACCAAGTAATAAACTGTTTCTACTAGACCTTAATAAGGAAAGAGAAAGTGCAGGTTACTGGGATCAAGAATATTGCAATAATCTGTACAAACTGGAACCCGATTTAAAACCCAATTTTTTGAAATACATAGATACGTATGAGGCTGTATTTCTTTCCCCTAAAGAAACTGTCAGTTGTCAATGAGATGAAGATCCAATTTGTGTCCTGCTGGCTTATTTCAGCATAGGAGAAACCACATTAGTGTCTTTATGTTTACAGAAGAACTTCCTCTTGTCGCTTTTGGACATCTTTTCAGAGCATTTTCAAGCTCTGTCTCAAGTCCTCCCAATACCTGTATTGTTCCAGTCTTGCCCTTCCCCTACACATGCTATGGGCTGCCTGCCCTTTTCTCCTGAAACCTTTCTTTCCCTGAAACCAATTTCTTTGAAACGCTTTTTCTCAGTAACCTCTGAACTCCCACTTTTACCTCAATCTTGTTTATCTTTCCTCTGACAGATAATGTATATTTCTTTGTGGTTTCTTAAAGAATTCATAAAATTATAGCAGCTGTAACACCGTTCAATAGCTGGTACCAACTGCACTGTTACTGCCCCACTTGTTGCTGAGTTTTTCCCTATTTCTAGCTCTGAAGTTAGTAAGATTAGGTTTGTTTTTTAATTAAAATCAGGCCTTATATAAATGCTCATTCATATGCATAAGTGTTTCACAATCAAATCATTAGTGTTACTGCTTAACAAATAAGGGGGAAAAATTAGATTACAAGGTTTACTTTTAGGTGCTTACATAAGGGTTGTGCCTGACGATCTGGCCATGTGAAATGCTAGGCTCATTTAGAGGTTTTGTACTTCTGCTTGTTTTTAAAGTTTAGATTGTCATAAGCTTGTTGGATGATAAAGGAAGGTTAGTAATAAAATTGCAGAGGGAAAAATCAAAACACCATGGAAACTCTGTGTTCAAAGGTCTCTGGAAACTAATCAGGCACACTGGGTTTAGAGTAGGCTATATTTTGCTGCTGTTGCTGCTGTGCCCATAACCTTTGTACAGGGCTAGTGAAAAACTGTACAAAAGCTAGCATCTTAAGGAAAGCAGTATCACAGCTAGTTAGGGACCACAATTTGCTTTTCACCATGTATTCAGTTGACAGGAGAGCAGTGATGATGAGAACAGGGAGGGTTCATACCACAGATCAAAGGAGTTTTGCCATTCTCTGATCTGAACTCCGAGACCTTCCATAAAAGCATTCAGTTTCTTCTTCATTAAATGTTTTTTTACTAATTCTATTAGGACCTGGAGAACATAGGAGGAGTAATTTAGTAGTAAGTTATGTGGCCTATTTGGAATGCAAATATTACAGAAATCTCCACTGCTGCAAAAGCAATTCCCCCTCCACACGGCATTGCTGCAGAGAGCTGCTCTGTTCCCTCCTATGCCAATTTGAACTTGATTACAAATAGCAGCAGATCACTGCTGTACGTAAAAAAACTCATTAGATTATCTCACAGACCCACTATTGGAAAATCTCATTGTGTTTTTTACCATTGTTCTTGGAGGCATAAATGGATAGTTAGTAGAGATGTTGTGTACAGTGCTGTACACAGCTGAAATTGCATCCTTTTTTGTCACATTGCTGGAATTCAGAGTCTTCACTCCTTGCATTATAGTTTCTGACAAGAAAAATACCGTGATACTGGTTCATACTTCAGCAGAGTCTAGTTCTCCTAATCCCTCCAGTAACTGCAGTTCAGCAGAGTTTTTACTACTGGATTTTAACTTTTTTCCTCTGGAACCAGTCCACTATCTTTTCCTCCAGCTATGGTGGGTGCACTAAAGTGTTTCTTCTTTTCTGACAGGTTTTGGCAGTTTGTGGAAAATTCATTCTGTGTGTAATGAGGATTACACTTGGACCTAGTTCTGAATGTCAAACCAGAAGGCAGGTTATGCCACCCCATTGCAAAGGGAAGGTGTTTTTTTTTTGTGGGATGAGAATTATTTTGCCCTCAGCTCTCAAAAACTGGGGAAATTTTATGCTCCTATTTTCCTTATAGGTATATGTTCTTAGGGATGTGCTAGACCTCAAATCAGAATATGGCAGAACTTTTTCAATCTCAGATGTGTAGTCTTCATCACTGACAGCTAAGAGTCTGGTAAATTTTTATTGCACATCTCCTTCCTACAGTATCCCTGAGAAATTGAAAAGGACTTTTACTCCCATTTTATAGTTACATTTTTTAAATGCAGAAGTAGTAAGTGCCATAGCCAAATTAAATGAGGATGCCTGTAGACAAAGGATAGAATGGAAGTCTGGTCTCCCAAGCTGTGTGTGACTCCCTGACAACAACCACATCACCAATAAGGAATGACAGCAGGACACTGTGCCTGACCCTTTTTAAAATAGATCAGGTTTATCTTGAAAGTTGTTGTCAGTCTTGAGTTAACTGGAATTATCTAAGGAAACTCAGATTTTATGTCCTATATGTCAGGGAGAATACATTTCCATGATGAAAAATTGAAATATGCCAATAAAAACAATTTCTTGGGATATAAGAAGATTCCAATTGACTTGTGGCTAAATCTGTCACAGAAAGAAAGTTTACTCAACTCTGCTTGTACAGTATCCAAACACTTTATTAACCAGAGCTCACTTTCATTATGCCTTGTAGGACCACTGAAGAAAAAGTCCTTGCTTTGTGCTGAATGCATGGAATATTCCGTTAAATCTGGGAAATTTCACTGGCTCCCAATCATCTTCCTGACTTGTCACAACATAAGGTGTGCCAGAGATAGAGTGTTTGGTATTTTACTGCTATGTTCTTTCTGTCTCTTTTTTTGCCTTGAAAAACAATGGAAAATAAGGTGAGGCTGAAGGACTGTAAAGCAATTAAGAACTTTATATGTAATCTTTATGGAGTCAGTAGTCAGGTTTCACCCAAAGACTCAGACTGTGCCTTGATGAAAATAGTGAAAAGCTTTGCTCAGAGATCTGACGCTGAAACCCTACACTAGTCCTTTTAAATGCATGGAATTCTGTATCTGTTGCATATGAAGACTATATTACATGGCAGATGCTTGGTTAAAGCAGAATTAGGAACAGAAAGCGCAAAAAAAAAAAAAAAACCAACCCAAAGCAAACTTCATAATTACTTCCCATTGATACCCTCTTGTTCCTCCTTTCCTAGCTGAGCATACCCAGCTGTTTTTTTTCTGTGCTGTTGCAACAGAACACGTTTTGCAACTCAAGGTGAATTTGGGGGTTTTGATGTTTTAAATACTTACCTGCACAATGGTTAATCCCTGTGGTCAAAATAATCTGTCTGTCTCTTTCATTTCAAGCAGAAAAACTAAGTAGTTCTCAGAACATATGGCTCCATCAGGCCCTTCCGCCCAGTTGGCATCTCTGTATCCATCACATATGTTATACTCCTGCTGCACCAACCATTTCCCAACTCTTTGTTCCAGTCCACCCATAAATTACTCTTTTTTTTATTTTTTTGTTATGCTTTGCAGTCTATGAACAGAAATCTCAGATGAAGTCATGTTGCAGTGCCCTGTATGAATTACAAGTCACTGGAATAGATTTTAGATGCTGGGACCCCTTTGGATAATTTATCTTTCAAGGGCCAAACTTGAGAAAAATCAGACCTGCCAACGTTTCCAACTGTAACTGAGGCCTTGACTTTGAGTCAACAATGTTTAGTTGAACAATAGATGATAAATTTGGAACATTTTAAGCATGTGTTCAGATGTAAACATGATGGATAGAGAAATAGAGACACATAGAGAAAATAGAAGGTAGATACCGTATTTCTGTTGCAACATTTCTAAAGCGGTAATTCCATGCCACAAAG
This sequence comes from Haliaeetus leucocephalus, assembly GCF_000737465.1. Lineage (NCBI taxonomy): Eukaryota > Metazoa > Chordata > Aves > Accipitriformes > Accipitridae > Haliaeetus > Haliaeetus leucocephalus. The sequence goes on from NW_010972528.1 coordinate 14,104,539, forward strand.
GAAAATGGAACCTGATTTTAGTTATGAGCTATGGGATTGTGTATAGCCAAACAGTTGCCTTCTCTATTCAGGTCTCAGACTAGGAAAAGTTACTTGTGAACATTTGAAAAGAAACGTTGATTTGATCCTCCCCATTCTCTACTTCGCACCTGTAGTTACTACGGCTGTTTAGTTTTTTATTATGCAGTTAAAAAGGAGGAAACATCATCACTTTCCTTGTCATATCTTTTTTTCCTTTTTTTGCTGCTTTGTGTAAAGCCTTTTTGATTTAATGCTTGTCTGTGCACTTCCATGTTATTTCTTTAGAATCACTCCCTGTAGTGTGAATAAATGTTATTTGTGTCAGCAGCTAATCTACCTCTAAAGCCCGTATTGTTATTAATATGTTTATTCAATACTGTTTATTCAGGCCTGAACTTACGTATTTTCAAGTTCTTTATTTATGTGTACCCGGTGTCCATCAATTCTAACCCTCAGTTGAGATTAGAAGGATGAAGGATTACCCGTGCAAAACATCTGTCGCTGTGACTGCTGGAAGAGTTGCATGACTGAGGACAGAGACGGCCAGAGCTTGGATTAGCAGCTGAACCAAAGATCGGTGGTTCTTCTCACTGTGCTCGATTACATATCCAGGGCTGCAGTACGCATTTTCACCACTTCTTTTTCGTGCCGGAACACACCACAAGTGTCTGTGTTCAGCAGTGCTGCAGTCAGTGATAACCCTTCACGCAGTGCCTCCAGTCATTGTTTAAATAGGTAAAAATGCACAAAAAGTGATATTAATTTGAGTGTAAATGCTAATGGTTTAATGAAAAAGTAACTTTGAATAATTATGTTAATTTATTTCTAATATCATCAGGTTTAGAAAAGCATTTAATCCCCAGAGAATCTTTGCTTCATGCCCCAGGGTGCATTCATAAAATGTGAATACAGCTGCGAAGAAAGAAAGTGGTGTTTCAAAGATCTCAGCATTGAGTTCTGGACAGCCCAGCTTCAGAGCTGTAGGTTTGGATGTAGCTAGTATCATTCGTGTTGTGGCGCAGCCTCACAGTTTGTGGGAGAACAAATGGAAATTTTGCTTATCACAAACCTTCATTCAAACTTCAAGTTAAGAAGCCTAAACCTAAACTCTTGATGTTAGTTCCTCATCAGTTCTAAAACTGGATGAGGTGGTTTTTTCCCGATCTTTGTCGGGCAGGCTTAAGACCTTGGCTCGTCGACTTCTCCCAGAGTGTCAGCTCGTGATGACAAAACTGACACCATGAGACTGTTAGCAGCATTTACTCCTCCTGTGGTGGAAGGTGGTAGGGTGGTAGAGACAAGTTGTCTTCTGGAGGTTTCTACAATTTGTGTACAAGCTTCTTTAGGAAAGCCTGTGAGAAGCAGGAATGTTGCTTCTAAATCGTATGTGTGAATCAATGCAAACCTAATTTGGAATTAGACATAGAAATTTTCCTGATCGTATTGTTGGTATTATTTTAGAAATTTCTTCTCTTCGTTTTTGTATTGTCTAGCTGTCACTGAACACATATGTAATATGTATCCTAATTTAGCTAGTTAAATATTATGTAGCATGTGTTGTAATTTAGCTAGTTAAATATTACTTAGCTGCTTTATTTCTAAAGTCACTCACTTCTAATGCTTGAGCTCCAGGTGTCTCAAAGTGGACACTTGAAGTTAAAGAGTTTTTCAGAAGTCTGTTTTGAATATCTGTTTTAGGAGTATCATGATGCCTACTTGAGGCAGGAAATGATAGCATATATGTCCTCTAAATAAGAATAAAAATTTGACAAAAAGTAGATTCTTAGATAGAACTTTTTTCCCTCAGGAGCATTTTGTCCCTTTCCTGTGCTAAGCCATCCTCATGCTTACATATGTTCCTGTGTTACAGGGAAAAAACTTAAACAGTAATTAGTAAGTTAGGTTCCTTTCCTTTCACTTGCTTCCTAGTTGTCACTGGCAGAGCTGTTCTTTTAAACTTTTTGATTGGTGCATAATTAAGGAGGTATATAGGACAATAGCTTCCTATTTTAAAAAGCCATAAAGATTTAATGAGAACATGGCTTCAGGGCCTTCCTCAATGAGAAGGAAAAAAAAAAGAAGAAAGAGGAAGGCACACATATTCCTAGTTCCTAGAGAACCCTGCTGTAGTACAATGAAATATTTCCAGACTGCCGTGGAAATGAAATGCTAGCATTTTTTGAAGAGGCAGCTTAACAACAGGAAGAGAAAAGGACTTAAACGATCAGAAAAATGAGTGTGCTTTGCAAGGAAAATGTTTCAGGCAAAGTAAAGCTAATACTAGCCAAGTGCGTTTTGCTGATGGGTGAACCTTGATGTGTGTTAGAGCCGCTGCCTTCTTTCTGCGTCACATCTGGTCAGTCTGGTTTATATGGTCATAACTTTATTGTAGAGACAGACCTTTGCCTTCTTGGTCTTTTGGTCTGCCTAATTATTTCTAATTTGTCTGTTACAATGGCATTTCTCTTTTAATTTTCACTGTGGAAGTGTTTTCCTTTCTCTGCTGCTTTGTTCCAGAAGCACTATCCTCACATCCCCCCTCTGTAGCCCTTTTAATCTATCTGAGAGGAAAGCAAACTGATGCATCAGCTAAGGCTTCTCTTTGGGCTACTCATCAGACTGACTGTAAGATGAATTCAGAGAAACAGAGGGATGTATACCTTCCACAGGCAAAATAGGAAAACTTTACAGTGCTAAAGACAAAAGGTTCCAAGTTCGAACAGTGCTGTCTTTTTAGATCCACTGGTCAGGGGAGCGCAATTCTTAAGATCTATTCTTTAGCTGGCCCTTTGCAGCATAAAGTGCCCTTTGTTTTATGTGATCCTATAATGTAGAAAATTCCTTTCTTACGAAGTTCCCTATGGTACTATTCATTATCATATGGAAATACTGATGTTTTGTTAGGATGATGTGGAAAGAGGAAGTGATATTTATAGAGCAGATGCTAAATTAACTGAATGCACTAACGTGAAAGGGAGGACATATTTCCAACAGCATCATTTGCTGTTGTTATACTTATTTATATTTAACCAGCATAAAGTACATCTTGAAAGGCGCTATGACTTGTCAGTCCATAGCGGTGGCTGACTGACTGACTTTTCAACGGAAAGCAAGGCTCTTCCCGTCCCTGCATAAGTGACAGCAGAGAGAAAAGATATCAGACACCTACTATGTGACTCATGATCAGAAGGGAGCCAAAACCTCAGAGTGAATGTGGAACCTAAACAGAAACAGATGGTGTCACCTTTTGCCCCAAGGCATATGGCAAGAAAAAATAAATGCAATAGCCTTGCACCTTTCAAGCAGGGTATATACAGAAAGAGCAGAGCGGGGCTGTACATTGTGCTTTCATGCTGTTCTGCACGTTTTCACATACCTAGATGAAACTACCACTGGCCTCTAGCCATCCAAATATAGATGGCTGAACATAGATTCATCTGATGCAACCCATTTCTGGCCCTTTGAAAGTTCTGAGTCTTTGCAAAGCTAACCCAGAGCTGCTGTAATCAGTGCAGCCTTTCCATCCATTGTCATTGCTGGTTATGGAACTAGGTTTCAAGATCTCCACTTCGCAGCACAGGAAACAATTAACCTGTACTCTTTCTTCACAGTATTTATTGCAAAACCATCCTCTTTGTATTCTAGCCCTGCTGTCGTGTGAATTAGCTTACCGTATGCGTTTCCACACATTCCTCCACAAATATTGTTTCCAAGATAGACTAATATCCTTTCCACAAAGTAGATCGAATTATTCCTATTGGACTATGTATAGCCATAGGAGGCTCCAAAGCTTTTTAGAAACTTTTTGTAGAGCTTTTTACATTTTATGCTGAAGTATATAGAAGTTTATTATGTTTGATAAATATACAAATGATCTGTATTTTCAGAAGCCTTTCTAGTGCTTCAAAAATTGTTACTTTTGTGTACCTCTATTCAGCAAATTTCTTATTGGTGGTCATTGAAGTTAAAATAGTTTTCAATATGATTTTTACTGTTGTTCTTAAAAGATTCTGACCCTTGTAATAATGATAGGTAAGCAGCTAAATTTTATTTGCTACCTTGTCCATGTAGATTAACAGATGGATTCACTCTCATACCTGGTCATATGGAATAGACATCCCATTACTTATCCTCAGTTTTCTGCAGCAGATTCTGCACTGTAAAGTCATTGTAAAAGCATTAGCGGTCTCATTGCACAGGGTCTCAGCTGTAGGATCATCCTTAGCCTCTAGAAACCCAAACACAATAAGTATTTTGACATGTCAAGCTCTGAAGCTCTAGGAGTCTGGAAATATTCCGTGACTGAATAAAGAACCTGCAGAGGGTTGGAATGTAACTTAGAATAAAGCAGAAGTGTTCCAACCTGTCTTGTAAAAAAAATAACAGTTTTCTAGCCAAGGAAACTTCATCCTGAGAGAGAATTGAATTTGACTTCTCTATTTTATTTTATTTTTTTAGCATAGATAGACGAGCTTGCCTGGGTGAAATGTTAATACCAGTGCTGCAGTTTGTGTACTGAGACACTACATGAGATATTTCTGCTGTGGTTTGTTTTTTAACTGGGAGGAGATGGGGTGGCTGCAGTTTGCTATCGGTGTGCTTAGTAACACTACTACTCTGGGAGTTGCTTTTCTCTCTGTTTCCTTGTTAAGTTTGCACAGAACATTTTAGTCGTCTGCCTGCAAAAATAAGGAAGACCAAAGGACATTCCTGGGATGCTAGGCCCTCCCAGCACAGGCATGCAGAGCTGCTCTGCAGTAAAAGCTGTGTGTTTTATAGCATGTGCAGACACTCTGTGTCCCCTCTCCCCCTCCTCCCCCCATCCTGCCTTTTGTTCTTCTCTGTTGCATTCCTCCTTGTGCACAGATACTCACTCGTATGGCAGTTTCTGGTTTTCTTTGAAACATAATAGCGTGGTTATGGGTTCTTGTAGAATAGATCAGTATTTAAGTTGTCCTAATCTGTGTAGTGTTGAATCAGTGCAAACTATAGTAGAAACTGGTTGTCTTTAAAGTGTATATATTCCTGGAGGCATGGAAGTCCCTGAGTATGAAAAAGTGCATTCGTGTGATTCAAGAGTTCATATTTTAGAAGTTGCCCCCGTAGCACTGTCTGCTGTTAAAGTCAAGTGATGCTTTCCATTAATAATTGTTTTTTATTGTATAAGATTTTTCCCAAAATTTTAACTGCACAGCCTGAAAGTTTCCATAGTGGGTGCTAAACACTGTACAGACAGGCACAGCGGAAGGCTCAAGAATAATTGTCTGCAGAGCAAGGTTTAAACAGGGAGCAGTAAACAAGATTTAGGTCATGCATTGAGCAGTGATGAGAAAACAAAATATCAAATAGCTGTTCATTAAGTAAGTGCTGCCTATTGCACTGTGGCAATACGGCAGGGGTCTTGCAGGGAAAATATTGTGAAATTGCGTAATTGTAAATTATAAGTGTTATGTGTATGTATAGACAAAATGGACAGATATTCAAGTTACATGGTAATCTTAACGGCTTTTCCTAACTTTTAAGCATTTGGTGTTACAACCTTAATAGTGAGCTCTGGGTGTATGTTATATTTATGTGTGTGCTATTTCATTCTCTGATCAATTGTAATGAAATTAACTGTGTCTTCAAGTCCTGAAAATACGTTTCAGTTAATACCAGTGTTTCTGAATACCTTTGGAATTAGAGAGAAATAGCCAACTTGCGTGGTTTCCAATGTAAGCCTTTTATGTGACAGTTCTAACAAGAAATGTATGCAAAGCCATTAGAATGAATGGCATGATTGCAAACTGATTATTGCATGAGAGAGGACAGAATTGGTATTTAGCATAATATTGCTTTCCTTTATGTTCTGAAAACCTTAGTTCTAGGGAATACAGTAGAACTTCCATTTAAGCCTAATTGTTGGAATTCAGTGTTGTGCTGAAATGTCAATTTTCATTTCATAGCAAAACTGAAACTTTACAAACACCATGGGATTCCTTGCCAACTTCAGTGGAGAAACTGCTGAAACCTGCACAAACTTGCTAAAATGTGAAAACCTCTATTTAGCTTAACATACAGATCATGCTCGGAGGCAAAGCACGCGGTATTGCTTGGACTGATCCAGTGCAACAAGAAAGATCAGTGTTTGGGAGTCTGTTAGTAAACCAGTTAAGGCCAGACACTTCACTGGGAGGCAACCGAAGTGACCCAAGCTTCCCAGAAATAATCATTCTTCAAATGGATCTGGAAAGCAGAGGAGGTTCAGGGCAAGCTACATTTTCAGCTGTGTTGAAGACGATTGTGATCACTGTTGTCGAGGGCTGCTGCATCAACCATCAAAAAATAATACATAGCTAACAAAACAGTTCCATAGGAAAAGTGGAGTTCAAGTCAAGAACTTGTACTGCCAGTTGGTTATGTCACTTCTGTGTCATAAAGCTGTATTTAATACAGTTAACAAAAGTGGCCTTTAAATCCAAAGGAAACTAGCGTGTGGCAGTTGTAACAAAGAATGCATGGTGACAAATTCCCAGAGCAGTTCTCTGCATCGCCGCTGCAGTGCTGTCAACATATGGTACTGGCCTACAGCCAGCTCTCATGATTTTATAATTCTCTTAGGTGACTTTTATTGCTTGCAATGTAAGGTGTGCTCTCTAAAACCCCAGGTCCTGGAGATGTCATTTGAAAAGAAAAGCCTGTGTTTTAGTGGTACAGATATGGAGCAAAGTGTAAAGGAGATCTGCACCCTAAAAGCTGAAAACCCCGAGACCGTGTAACAGAACTGTGAATACAATCTCTGTGGCAAAAGCAAGGGATGAGGGTTTTCTTCTCCCCAAATGTTTCCTGTGTCTGTGGCACAAGTCCAACCCTCCATTAACTCTCCTTAGCACCTACAGCAGCTCATTTTGTGCTATTCTGCCGCCTTGGTCCCCTCTGGCTCCAGGGGCTAACTAAGCCAGCCGAATTTTCTCTGTTCCTCCCTCCAGCACAGTACCGGGCTCTTCCTTTGGGAACCACCTACCACCTTCTGGTAGCAGGAGCTTGCATTCGTGCCTCTGTCTCTGCTTTCTTGTACATGCTTTCTTCTTTCCTCTTTTAACTTCTGCATCTCCAGGTCCCGCTTCCTGAGTGTGTGGCATCCTCTGCTTTGTAAACCACTTCCATCTCAGAACTGCACAGCTGGCACAGGCAGACTTTCATCTACCAGCACAGGCAAATCACTGCATGCACAGTCCAGTCCTCATTTCTGCCTCTGTCCTGATTCATTCTTGTTTGGAAGAGAAAAAGTAGCATCCTTGTCTAGAAGGGGTCCTGCACTTCATGGCAACGCAAGAGCTGCAGAGTAGGGCTGTGTCTTTCTCTTCCGTGCTCCACCCATGCTGTTTTATATGAGGACTGACTCTGACATTAAAGGGATGCAAAAGCTAGGGCAGAGGATGGGTAAAATGTGATTGAAGAGCTGTATGAAGTGTGGAAGAGGCAGAAGGGCAGGATGGCATTGTGGAAGGCAAAGGATCTCCTGGGGTCAGAAGCAGCGAGGCTGTGAAATATCTGTGTGCACATGAGGTGGCACGAACCGGAGACAATCTTTGTCATTCCAAAAAACAAACAAACTAACAAAAAAACTAAAGAGACTTTCGGAGAAAAATGAACTGTATGTAGCCTGTTGATCAGAAGGGAGAATGACTATAATACTTTTTGGCAGGCACGAGAAAAGAGATTAAGATTTGAAGGTGGGAGTGAAAATGGCAAAAAAATTATGGGGAGGCAGGATAGTATGCATCTATTGTTGGACAAAACAGGGCTAAGGAGACATAGAGAAAATAGGAAACAGTCCAGAAGTTCATAGTTGACATTGCCAAATTTTTTCAATATATAATTGGAAGCTTTTTCAGAGGGATGGGAGAGAAATGGAATGGAAAATGCTGAGGATCATCCCACCTCTTATTCTGATTTTAATTATCCAATAGAGGAGCAAGTCATCTCTGCACAGCTGGGCCTCTTTCCTCACTCCATAAAGTGGCTTAACCCTAACCTGTGTGATGTGCTTGGTAATTATAACATTTACAGGTTGAAATGTGGCTGGAAATTATCAGCACATTTAGATGCAGAAGGATGTAGATATTTTAGGAAGCCAATTCTTTTATTCCATTGTCTTTATTCTAAGCTGGAAGACTCCATGTGCCTTACAGTGGGAATGAAAATCATGGCTAAGATTTTGCCGAAGCTCTGTATATCCAATTTAAAACACGATCAGTATGAAAATGAGGCCATCTTCTTCTTGATTGCAACAAGTGGTAATCAACCTTATAATGTAAGACTATTCCATCTTTCATTTACAGAAACATGAGTTGAAAATGCAGCTTGGTAGAAGGCAGAAAAATAAAACTAACAGGAGTGTTATAATGAACACAATGATTTAAAAATATAGAAGACTTCAAAAATGTGCTATTCAAGTGCCCTTCCTTCATAGAGAAAAACTTCTCCTGGCCCTGCAGGGTTTCAACAATGTTCAAAGATCAGGCTTATTTACTAAAATATTGATTGGATTATAACATTATGATGTTAGACTGAATAGCGTGCGCTTGAGCGTCTGTGTTCTCTTTGGAAAGATATTTGATTCTGTAATAAGGAATGAATGTGCCAAGGGACTTAACATGCTGATGTTCAGCTAACTACTTGTAGCGGCACAATACTGACTTTGAAGGCCTGTTACTTTAGTCATGATGAAAATTCTTTTTCCAGTCTTAAGGTTTTGTTTTTAAAGAATTATACCCTCTGCTCCTCTGAGTGTTTCTATATGAAGGTCTCCCCTAACAGTTGCTTTTAGCTTGATTTCAGATGAACAAAGCAGTCAACTCTCACTAATTCTAAACCCAAGAGACTCCTCTTTCTGTACATTTCTTAATTACATGGGTTATTAAATAGGGGGCAGAAATGCAGTAAAGTGTATGAAAGGGGCTGTACACAATGAAATTAAAATCCTGCTAAAGACTGACCCACATCCAAATCAAATACCCAGGCTTCTGAAGGTAAGAAGGAACACAGACTACTGAAGGGTTTGGTATCTACTTATTAAAATCACTGTTAGATTTCTCAGCAGACTCCCTGGCATAGGAATTACAAGACAGCTATATGCCTAGAGACTGCAGACTTGATATATTGAGACTTGTAGTTCACACAGGGATCTGTAGATGGTGAAGAAAATGTCCCTAATATCTATATACACACACACACCCCCTTCTCCCCAAAGCACAATCCTGCCCCTTACTTCGTATTTCAAAAATTACTTTCCTATTTTCTCAGCACAGGAAAAATCCACAAAAGGAACAACTTGTACCCCTATTTATATATTCTGTCTTAATGCTTGGTTAAGTTTTCTGTGTTAGGTTTTATTCTTAGTGTTTTGGGAGGCCTGGGAATTGATGACTGCTTAGTCTGTTCTGTTGTGGAATTTCCTGCCATCTCCCCATCCTTGGAAAAATACAAAATTCAATAGCAGGATTTTGCTGAAACAAGTTTCTTTCTGCCTGTCCCCAGATACATGTTCTCTCAGCACAGGAGCAGGTAGCATCAGTATTGTCGCAAAGTGTCTCCCCCTGGATTGTGCAGTGCATCTTCAGAGTTTCACGTTTACTAAAGGTGCTTGCAGGGAGGAAAGGAGGAAGCCGCTCTGTTCTTGATTTGGAAAAGAAGCAATAGACATTTATGAACTGCAACACAGAAGAACTAGATTAGATGTTAGGGAAGACACCCAAATGGAAAAGAGGGTGAAGTACTGGAATAGATTGCCTTGGGCTTGTGGAACCTCCATCACCAATGGTTTTCAGAGAGAATTAGGCAAATGTCTGCCAGGAATTATGTAGGTACTGTTGATCCTGCCTTGGGCAGAAAGATGGACTAGCTGATACATTGAGTTCCCTTCTGGGCCCATTTTTTATGATTTTATGCTGCAGAGAAGAAGCTGTGCTCAGAGTTTCACTGAGTACAGAATCTCTGCCATTTGGGCTTGCAGGACTGACAAGCTCTTACAAGACAGCAGAGCTTTAGTCTTAAAAATTCTTACGAGTGCAATCAGGAAATTTCTGTTCCACGGCATTTTGTTTCTTTGTTTTATTATCATAATTTCTTTTAAATGCATGTGTAAGTCTAGTACGGGTTAGCAAGTAAGGCTGTGAGACAAAATTATCCAATAGGCCTGTTGCTCAGCTACTGTACTGGAATCAAAATGAATGCCTTATTCATAAACTCTAGTACTTGCTTCTTGACTTGATCACCGATTCTCTCTGCTCTTTCCCCAGACCCATGAAATTAATGACTCTATCTTACAGGACTCTTTTCAGTAAGCAGTTCAGTTATCTAAACTGTTGTTTCCCTGTAGTCCTTTCCCTTTAACTTTTTGACTTTCCCGACTCTGTGTGGTTTTTGTGTCATTCAAGAGGCCATACGCGGCCCCTGTAAGGTCAGCTCAGTGTTTTTCTTGCCTGCAGTACTGTGTTGTATAGCTTAATAGATGTGATAACAATCTGCAAAAATCTTAAGACTGTAAACACTGAAAAGAAGCAGAAGTGGGTGTAAGGGTGTGTGGGAAGAAGTTGACCAATGCAGCATGTACATTGAATACTATGATAAGTATCTTCACAGCTGGATCTATGAGAATGGAATATGCTTTCAAAAGATTTTCAGACCAGTTTAAATAAATGATGAAAACTGCTCTGCGGTGTCAGCTGTTGATGGTGCTGTGGCTCTCTTACCACACTATCAGAGCACATATGCTCATTCTTTCCTCTAGAAAACTAGTTAAAGGGTATGAAAAACCTCTACTGCAGCTGCTACATATCATAAGAAAAAATTCCTTGGAGTTTTGTTGCTGGTTCGAAAATTCAAAGGCTACTCGTGATTTTCAATATAGCCGAATGTCTCTGTAAAAAAATCAGCCCTCCTTCTCCCCTTGTTTGAGATTTCTGTGGGTCTCGGGTAGCAAATTTTGCTCCCTTCCCTGCAAGATCTATTATTATTTTCACTTCCTGGTATTCCAAACCCAGAAGGTTTTAATGAATTGCAGGTACTTTTCTGCTCCTTGCAAGCACTGTTTGCTAATGCAATGTGAAAATGCTAATGGCAGTAATAAATTTGGTACATTTACTGTCTTCTGAAACAAAACCTCACTGGGCTAGGTGATAAGAACATAACTATGAATCTTTATAGGTTTGTCTTGCCTGTTGAGCTCTGAGAAGCTGGGCAGATGTGGAGCATGACGAGGCACGCAGGGGATAGCCTCCACCATAATTATAGGACTAAAGTCTTTGAGGCCACACGGATCTGTGATGCAGCGAAAGATCTCTTCACCCTGCCTTCCTTCCAGGTGAAGCTTCCACAGCCACGCTTCTCTCGAGACAGGCTCCCTTCTGCTGCTTTCAGGTGTGGTCTCAGGGAGCAGAGCGGTCATCATCCCTCTGTATTCCTTCCTATGAGACTGTGAGCAGGAGAACCAGTCTTCATTGTAAGTGTTGCTGTGGACAGCGTTTGTCCTCCTACCCTTCCCCATGTATTTGCTGCAGAAGGAGCCCATGGGAAGCGGTGTTTGCTTTGTGTGCGTTCCCAGTGGCTTTTCTGCCAGATACTGTGCTCCTGTCCAGAATCTGGGAGCAAATGTATCACCAACATTACAGCAGAGAATCTGACAAGAGTTTCGTTTTTTCCCACCTCACTTTAAAACACCACTATTGGTTTTCTGTCACTTGACTTCAGGCCTGATTAATACTACGTAAAACTGAAGATTTCACAGCTATTCTTCAAAAGGATTTAAAGTCCCCTGATTTCCCATAGTGAAGTAAGCAATTGCATTATTTCAATGTGAAGGAGAGAAAATTGAGATCAATATCCCATCGTAAATACAATGCTGCAATTCGTAATAACAACAGTGATTTAATTTTTTTGAAAGCCAGGGGACCAAATATGTGACAGTTACTGCATTCTTTCATAGCCACATATTTATGTGCTAAACTGCTCCAGTTAGTTGACTTGATGTCACAGGGCTCAAGGAATATGTCTTCTGGACCTGTTCTGAAGAAAATAACAAGTAGCTTTATTTTACAAAATTTGGGGAAAACATTGTCGTCCCAAGCAAGCATTTTTGCCTTTTCCAGACTCCGTGGCAATTCAGGTTCAATTTGCCCCCAGGCTACAAAGAGTGAAAGGGATTATACACTCAGTCAGGCTGGAAATCATTCATCCGAGGCCTGATTAGCCTATAGGTGAAGATTTAAATGGCTGCCACCAGTTTCAGAAAAGGTAAAGATGAATGAGAAGTGGTTTGAAGGACGAAGCTTTCTTGCAGAAAACCAGGAGGTTTCTCATATTGTGATGTTCTGCCATGATGCTTCACCTCAGAGGCAGCAGAAGCCTGCAGGTAGCAGGGCAGAAAAAGTGGCAATTGGTTATTCTTTTAGAAGTGATAAAGTTAGGATGCTTTTGATTAAATTGCGTGAGAAGAACTGTAACACAGTAGGCATGCTCATGCAGCTGAAGAACAAGGTTTTTATGTGTGAAGACGTTACCCCAAAGACAGACTCTCAAAGTCTGAACACTAAATCTTAGAGGTAGGGGTGACTATTAATATTAATATGAAACAGCAAACTCTCCTAGGGACTTGTGGAAAGTGTAAGATGCAGAGTAACTGTGCATTCAAAGTGAGAATAGAAATAGAATAGGGTACATTAATTGTAATATGTAGATTACCATGTATGAAAACATGGTGACTCTCTGTTTTGCTGTTAGTCCTATTGACCTCAGTAGGGGTTATATAAACGTACGGATGCCGGCTCTGTGCAGCTAAGCAGTAGGGATGCAGGTCACTCTCTGGGTAAGAAATTCGTATTCCTGTCATCCACATCCAGAAGGACTTTGTTTTCCAGGATTCCTTATGTTGCTGAGAAATTGCTGAAAACTTTTTCTTGGAGATTAATCTGTTTGTTTTCTGCTTCCAGAGCCAGATGGGAAGGGTAATAAACTCTTTTGGGGGTGGAGGGATTGAGCTGGTGAAGTGTTGGGTAGGAGTTGGAATTCATTTCAGATCCAGAGATGTTTGCATGTTATAGTTTGTGATAACTCTAAAAGTCTGACTGTTGGACTAGATTTACTTGAAGAGAATCTCTGCGAAGGGAGTGAAAAAAGGTTAGATGCCTCTCTCAGAGAGAGACTAGGGAACTGCAGAATTTATGGATCCGCCCCGTGGCTGAGATTAGATAGCCAGCAACAGTAGCCTGGGGGGAAATGTACTGTAATTTGCATGCAGCTAGGTAATTACAAGTTCCTCCATTAAATCTTCACCTCTGCATATGGATCTATGGTTTTGCTGGGACAAGTCCAATTACCTTCCTGCACTCTACATGGAAATCTACTTGAAGTTCACTTGATGCAAAATAAGGCTGCCAATATGTTTGGTAGTATTAGTTTGATGTGAATATACTGTACCAGCTGGAGAACTGTGATGTGTTTCCATTTGCTTCCATGTATAATTCACGACGTTCATAAAGAGCATGAACATCCCGGATATCTGAAGGATACTTTGTGGCCATCACGGGAGTTCAATTGATTAGTTATCAGGGGAACAGTTGCAGAAAGTTTCACTCCAGCTAGTGAAATAATTTCACGCTTCCAGTTAGTATAACATTCAATCTGTTTCTGTAGCAGAGCGGGAGAAATAGATGCAGGTAATGGGACCCTGGATTTTTTTATTGGACTCTTAGTCCTTTAATACAGCTCTGAATACCAAGAGCGAGGTGTCATCAGTTCCGTACATGGGTTGTACTCTTCCTCCAGCAAGTATGCTTGAAAGTTATGCTCCTTCCTGTCTGTTGCTTCCTCTCTGACCTGCTTATGCTTCCAGTCAAGGAAGCTTTTAAACTAAACCATTTCTACTTATTCTTTCACAAGATCTTCGTTAAGACAAGGTAAAAACAAGATTAATTTTCTGTTTAACAAGTCTTTTAAAGTTCAGTTTTGCCAATACTGTTTTTTCAGTGGGTCTGGGCTGTGTCCTTGTAACCCGTGCTCCACTGAGGAGGGACTAATTCATTTTTCATGTTCCTCCGGTTAAGCGATCCTTGGAGGCAAGAGCAGTCTGATGTCACGCTGCTGTCCAGTGAGGGCTGTAATGAAATGACTGACCACCCTTCAATCACTCATTTCAGCTTACTTTCGACTCTGATATCTGAAGGATTAAGACTTTGCATTAAACTGCAAAATCTTGCTTGCTTTCCGTCTCTTCTTCAGTCTCTCCTTGCTGATAAATAATAGATACAGAAGAATGAATAAAGCACTAAACTTGTGCCTCTGGGACTGAAGTTTCCATCTAATCGGTGGTCCAGTCCAGCGTGAAATCTATTTGGTGGTTTAGGCTTGGTCCTTCTGGAACACTATTCTTCCTGTGAAGATACTAAATGTAAAAAAATGCAGCACAGCGAAGCAATCATAGTATCTGTTTGAGAAAGGCCAAAGATTAAGTTAACATAGAAGCAGATTTACCTCCCACTCATACAGAAGAGTGTCTACAGGTCAGCCTTTACTGAAATGCTACAAGGGAGTTGGTATTGTGCCTACTCACACTCTCTGTCTAGCTTCTGTTCAATAGACAACTTCTGGTTTTCAGTGCTTGAGCTTTCAAGTGAAATGATTTTTATATATTGCATTTATTTTTATGTATGTATTCATAAGTATAATTATATGTGCATGTATATATGCATAAATATATATATGTATATATGTGTGTGTGTATACATATATATATAAGAAATAAAAAAATACTCCCCCCACTATTGGCTCACATAGGGGAAAACACCACCTGGCTATGACTGGAAAAGCAAATGCCTAATGTTGCTTTAAGAACTGTAAGAACTTTTTTTTTAGTAAGAAAAAGAAATCTACAGCTGATACCAACATGCTGATTGCAAATCTTCATAGTTCCCATGCATAAAATACACTGGTTTTGGTTTTTTAGCTTAATATATCCTTTGTATCCTGAAAATTGAATAGAATTAGACGTAAGTAACTCAGAGTTGGACATTTTAGCTCATATTCTGTGCCTTTTGGATTCCTATGAAAAGCACAGTTCTGTACAATCATTTGTCTTCCTTCAAATGAGTAACAATAATTTTACGTGAATTATCTTCGCACGCCAGAATGACCTCAGAGTCCTAGCTAAGGTTCGTTGGCAGAAAAATGCTGAAAGACAGAACATTTAAGCACCTGTATATGAATGCAGAGACAGTTCAGTGGTTTCTAGTGTATTCAAAAGTGACAGTGTCAGAATGTTCTGAATGTAGTAATTGGTGCTGTGGTCTGAAATCATGTGTGTATTTTGTAGTTTGGGCTTGGTCAATGGGGTACTAACTACCAAAATGTTCATGGCAGTGATGGTCCCTAAAAGTATCCCCTTGTGTTTGAAAATTCTTTTAGTTTTGCTTCTCATCTTTGTAATCCCAAGAGCGGTTGGTGGTATACAGCAGTAAGAAAATTATTTTTGCATTGGAGTATTAGGAATGTTATAAGGAGACTAGGCCCTTCCCCCAGACTTCCACTGTCCAGGGCTTGGGGTAGGTGCTGTGATTTCTGAGATTCATCCAATCTGCATAACACTTGCGTGGACACCTGAAGATGTTTGCATGAAGCCAATTAAAGTTAGTGGCAGGTGAGATACGAAGTTTTGCAATCATGGTTTGTAGATAACAGACTGTGTAAAAGATTACAAAATATGCCAGACTTACTAATTACTGGTAACACCTCAGTCTTTTCTGTGTCTTTAAAAAGACTAATAACAAAAAGAGAGTCTTCTAACATTCCCTGTAAAACTTTGTTACACTGCAGAATAAAAAAAATATCAAAGTATGCTGAGGTCAACGGGAACTTTTTGTTGGCTTCAGTGAATATTGAAGCAGCTGCTAAATGAAATTTCACAGCGAACCCACAATGTTTATACTTTCTTCTTGTGGGGAGAAGGCAGTAGATGGGAAAGGCAAGATAGGTACAAAAGCTGTGCATTGTTGTTTGCTGTGAAGCAAAGCCTAGTGAAGAGCTTTTAGAAGAAAGAAAACAGCAATAGTGTCTGATGGAAGGACTTCAAAACAAGCGGTAGCAACAGTGAGGCTTTCCATCTTCCAGTAATATCAGTATGTCTCTCTCGACAGAAAAGTCTTGCAACAGGCAGTGCTGGCAGATAGAGGTCAAGTCCATCTCTCTAATGCAGATTCTGATGAAACAGGGGATGTCAAACCAGTAGCTCTGTCTAAGCAGAACTTCTGAGGGTTTTCAAAGGCAACCTGCTTAAGAAGCAGGTGGTATGATTTAGAAACCCTGTTTATCTTCATCCTTGAGAAATCCCTTCAATAACAAACTGGAGTATTAACAAATAGCAACTAAAATTTCTGACCAAAATATTGGATGTGCTAAATAAAAAGCTGTGTTATTGGATAGGTTGTGTGATATGTCCAGGACACAAATTTCAGCAAGTTCCCCCTCATCACCATCTCCTTTCTTGAAGGAAATAAATAATATTGACCCTTGGAAATATGTGGCTCAATAGTTTATCTTGGCTTTAGATCTTGCCAAACCTCATGACTATGTCTGAGGGGATTGTTTCAAATATATCCATGTCAATAAGATCTTATGTGAGCTAAAACAACCAATTTAAGAGTGCAGGACTCAGTCATCTTGTTGACAAGCTGCCTTCACATTAGATACGTATTTTCTATTATTGATGGCATTTTCAGCAGATCCCAGAACAATGCTAGGAGAGTTCTAAAATTAATATCCTTTTTCGTGGTTCATTACTTTGACTAGGTCTGGATAATAGATAGAGTTACAAAAAACAAACAAGCAAACAAAACCCTGCATTTTTTCTCAGATCCAATTCCAAAATTTAAGGTGGGGTTTTTTGTAGAAAATTTGAACTTTGATTGAGGAATCTTTATGGAAATTCTAAAAATAGCATGCTCATTTTTCTTTTCACTTTCATATGCCTATTGAGTCCCAATCAGAGTGATAATTAAAATGCTAAAACGCAATGAAATAATCTGTCTGTGAAGTGTTTCTAACCAGAAACTGAGATCTCTTGCAAGATTTACAGCTCAGTTTTGCAGACCCAGAGGATCTAGCTATTTCTGATAAGCCCACATAAGCCCCTGGACTTCTGAATGTTTATCAGACCTGAACTCAAACTCTGAGCTTGGTGAAGTTCACTCATGTCTAGCTTTAATATTGTTTTATCAGCTGTCATTGTATAACTTTCCTTCCTCCTCTCTCCTTCAACCCCCCTCAAAATGCTACCTGGTGTTTTAAACCCAAATCCCACTTAAATATTATTGACTTCAATACAGTAGTTATTAGATTAATATTTTTTTAATTGCAATCTACAGACCCTGGTAGAGATCAACAACTGTATTAAGCAGAAGGGTATTTAAAACCCTCACAGATTTAAAAATCTTTAGATTTTTGCACCACCTAATTTCAACCCATAAATATTTAGTTGTTAAATAAGTAGTTCAATGGGAATTAATACAGGTTTACACATATACTTGCCTTCTTATAAACACTAATTTCTATTACTGTATTAAACACAACCCTATGTTCTTTTAGTTTCCTCAAGACTTCAAAATATTAGGAATATTGTTGAATGTTTTATAACCTTGATTTCATAGCAAGGTAAACCTGCCTGAATAGTTCTAATTATTTCCCAAACATCATATCTATAATGTTCCCATTGTAATTAGAGACGATTCATTATAATGGTAGAATATTTTTTTTTTAAGAAAGTAATTTATGCTTGCTAGTCTGTATTCAACAATGCTTGTCACTTTAAATTTAGAAATGTTTAAAGGTAATTATACATATCTTGAGTTGTAGTGAAAAAACATACGTTCGCTTAAGGGCTGTACAACATTTGTGTTTTCTTTTTAAACTCTACATGCTTCAAGATTTATAACGGTCCAGGACACTCACGTGATTTGCCTAACTGACTTTGTTACCAGAGCAGTAAGTGGTGATACACAAGGATAGCTCAAAAAAACACATTCAGAGGTCTGTAACTGGAGCCTAATCCAGACTCCTGGAGTTCAGGGGAGTGCCCCTTATGTTAGTGATTTTTAGAACATCTGATTCCGTATTAGGATTGGCATTTAATTATTAATATTTGATTCTGTAATTACTTGATATTTAACCTTCATATCCCTCTTGGGGAGGGGTTGAAAAATGATAATTTTCTATGGGACAAAACTTCCAAATTCTAATCAGTTTAATGTTAAGTTGCTGCCTTTTCAGATATGAAATAATTTGCTTTAATTATTCTGTCATTTCAAGTGCCCTTTCACTTCGGTCCAATGTCATTTCCATTCCTTATTGAATTCCTGGGTACTTTTAATGTTCTGCTCAACACAGGGAAGGAAGCTCATATCAGGAAATGAGAACCTACGTATTTCTAACCAGCAAGGTGCATGTGTAATCTTTTGCGTTCTTAATTCAACTTAAATAGGAACATGAAGTTTATGTAAGCAAACATAAAAAGCTGACCTTTTAAGATGTGACATCAGATGCTGAAGAAAATATAAAAGGAATGGGCTTATATAATATTGCAAATTCAAGATTTAGTGTGAAGAAATCTGCCTTGTCTAACCAGTATTAGAAGGATAAGGTCGTGCCTATTGCCAAGTGCTTCTGTGCCCTATGAAGATGACAGTAATGTAGCACGATTACATGTCCATGATACATTCTGTCTCTCTAAGAGAATGTAAGTTAGTAACTGTGTTCTTTTGTTTGTGGAGAAATTTTACAGAAATTGATAACTAAGGGCCGTTCTGATAAATACTGTAAGACAAAGATTTATGCTCTGAAAAGTGGCAAAGGGAAATTTCTGGTCTGATTTTCATCTTCTGTTTGAAAGTAGAGGTGAATCTACTATGTACACAGACAGCTTGGAGAGCTGTATCTTTCCTCCTCAAGCTGTGCATTTAAAGGTCTTTAGGAGATTATATAAAAGATGTTGAGAGTTTGTGAAACACAGGAATGCTGCAGATTCATCTGCCATGTAGATGAAACTTTAATTCTAACAATTATAAAGTACTTATGGTCAGGCAAGCTTAAAAAAGCTGTAGAGTTCTCACTTATTGTGCCTGTTCAGCTGAAATTATTAATTGAAAACTTAAGTTTCTAGAACTCCCACCTCGGAAGACTTGAAGCAGCCGTTGAGACTCCTTGGTGAATGGTGTTATTTTAAATACAGAATGAAAATAATGTTATTGATTCTTTATTGCAGATATTAATCTTTTCTTTTAGCAGTAAATAACAAACATAAGGGTGGGGGAATAGGATGTGCTTCCCAAGGGAATATTAAGTAATAAAATTTTGAACTGTAACTGTTGGATGTGGATATTTCATATGAGGACCCTTCTTTTATCATGACTTTTTCTGCAAAATCCTACCTGCATTTTAGGTAGGAAAGGGTAAACTCCGTTTGTGTAGTTACAAATTTTTACTCTACTTCATGGCTTTGGGAGGCTGACTCATATTCATATTCAGTTTCCACTGTGAAGAGAATTGGCAAAGAGCAGGATGGAGATCAGAGAGAGAAAACTCTTTTTCCTCTGTATAGGTGTGAAAACAGAAAACAAGTGAAAAACAAATATAGGGCCATAGGATTTTCAGAGAACTGCAGCCTCAGGTTAGATTCTTATTCATATTTAGGCTGAAAAAAAAGTTTGTCCTTATTTTCAGAATTGTTCAGCACTTTCTAAATTTGCTGTGAGTGATTTGAGTTCTGCACTTTTTAAAACCTAGGCACTTATTTTACCTTAAATATGGACAAGAGACCAATTATAGCCCTTTTATTTTAAGCTGGGCCTAAGTGTACTATGTACCATCATAGCATATTCAGTGAATCTCTAGCTCGTGGAAGATATTTTTCTATCCCTTAAGACATTTATAAAACCAATATAAAAACCTCAGCCTGGTAAAATGGTTTGAATTACCCAGAGGCAGAGCTTGCTAAGGCAGTTGAGTTTTGTGAGCCTAAAATAGCCTTTGAAAGGTATGCACATTATCCAGTCGCATGTCACTTAGCTGCTGCTCGGGTAAGCAGTCATTTGGATGACAAATGGCCTGGTTAGGCAAGGTGTTGAGCATTTCGGACTCGAATCTGTAGTGGGATTGAGGGTGTCTGTCATTTTCTGGACTGGATACAAACTGCAAGGGTCTGCTGTAATTGAGGACAGGACTCTCTCCTTTTAATAGAATCTCTGTGTTCGGTAGATATCTAACGTGATCTAAAATATGTTAGGTTTAAGACAGAGACTGGCAAGTTTTTAAGAACTGCAGCTGGAGAGATTTTCTTTATTATAATTGACAGATTAAGGATGTCTTTACCTTTTTGATAGTGCTGTAACTAACGCTTTCAGTTGGTGACATGATCACTGATAGTCATGACAGACAATTGGATCTGTCTGCCCATTTTAATGAGGCCTCATTGCAAAGGCCTTCTCCAAAGCAATCATTGTGTCACTAATCCTCCTAGTGCCTATGAAATTAAAGTGGGGTCTTTCTGGAAATGTTCAAATGATTTTTTTTCTTTTTTTTTTTTTTTTTTTAAATTTTTGTTTATTCTGTTTTCTCATCAGAAAATTGGTTTTCAGGATTGATTTCTGCTGAAAAATTGGATTTGGGTCTTCTGGAGCCAGTTTTAGTTTATGCTCCATGCTGTCTTGTTTCCATAGCCTGAGATTTTCCTCTCTAGCAGCTGAGAAAGATGGAAGCCTATGACACATCAGGCTAAAGAAATCTGAAATTGTTGATCACCTGAGGAGAACAAACAATTAGGTATATTAATAAGCTCTCAGTAGCTACTCTGGAAGTATTCTGGAATCAAATTTTTTCTTCATCATCCTATATCCCAAGAAACCTACATCTGCCAGTGGAAAAAACAGAGGTTTTCAACTGGTTATATTTAAATACAGATCTGTTGTTCCACTGTGAATAATTGTATTTATTTGATGAATACACTATGACATGGAAGTTAACTTTTGATAAATTTCTACCTGACAACAGAATAGACCTGTGTGAGAGAGAAGGGGATGCAATCTGCAAATCATGCGTTTAAAGATTAAGACAAAACCCAGGTTACCCAGAGGATGGCCATAGGGAAAGTAAAAATGTGGTTTTATGACAAGGCCCTGAACAATACCAGCACAACAGTCATCTGCATCTTAAACCCCTTACTTTTATGAAGTTTGGTCAATTTATGCCTTCAGAAACATGCCAACATTTTACACCCATTTCTGTGGCTTCTTCTCTGAAGGAAATAAAAGCATGTTAATTTATTTAGAAAACAGAATGCTTTGCAGAAGAAATTTCCACATTCCTGTCCAGCTGATTTTTAATCCCCAAGTCAAGAACTGTTTAACACAAAGCCATGCCTGCATGCAATACAAATTAGGAAAGACTGTGTTTTAAGCTTTTCGTACAGACAAAGCATAATAATACTGACTGTAGTAGTAGAACACATCATTTATTTTGCATGTTACACAGCACGTTAATGTTCACTGTAGCTAGTATTGACTAATGCAGTTTGAGTAAATGCACGATTTTCTGGATCAGATTCAGGGATTGCGCAACCCACACCCTAGAGAAATAGTTCATGCTAATTATGCTGGTAAAATACAAAGGGTCCTCATGGACTGCATTTTCCTTTCGTCCCACCCCTCCCCCAAACACTGCCACAAATGATGATTGCTGGGTCTCGTGATATTTTCAATAGTCACGTATGTTTGCAAGCAGTATTTTGAAGCTTGGCATATGGTAATGTATAGTACCAGTTAAATTAGCAACAGAAACTTTGCTGATTTATATATTGTTTTTATTCTAGGGGTTTTTTTTTTCCTCTTTCCGTGCTTTCCCTTTTTAGGCTGAAATTCTGTAACATGCGTCAGTATGTAGGAGTTCCTCTAAAAACTCCTCTTAATGGAAGGCTTGATTATTAATGCGGAGATTGGGAGCTAAATGCAGGTAACTTGTGCCAAGAATGAGGGCAGGATATGACTGTACCGCACTGCAGCCATTCAGTGTGGCAATTCACTCCTGGTTTTTCATCCCATGTCAGGTAAATGCTCTGAAAACTGACTTGATATGCAATGAATGGACAGAATGGGGATTCAGCCCTTAGCAGTACCAGCCTGTAGTACTATAAATCTAACTAAGTCTAAAAAAAGCCCAAGATTTTTAAATTTACTATAGTGTTTCCAAAATATAATTTGATTATTTGTCAACAAACATGAAGCAGTAGTGAATGGCTTTCATAGTTACCCTACGTACATATAAGATATTTTTAAAATATATTAGCCATAGGTGAAACTAGCTAATACCTACATTAGTGTATTTTATCATTTAAGCAAGTGGGCCTGAAGTCAAATTAGTCACTTATTTTGCTGTCATCTCTGCTCATTAGTGGAAAAAAAAAATAGAAATAAAGAGACAAAATTGTTCTAAAAAGTAATATTTATTTAATTAAATGTGTGCTAGTGTATACTTAGACTATGCAAATAAGAGCTTTGCTGTGTTTGTGCAGAAACTTAATCAAAATATTTCCTTCAAATTAATTTATCTTCCTTTAACAGAATATAATGAGTGATGTATTAGAGGCCTCGCATTTCGCCCTTCTGGTAGCACTAGACCTCGTTTACCTCTTGTGGCTTTTCACGGGTTTGGTTGACCTGAATTTTTTTCAACCCTTTTAGGAAACCCTGGGTTCTTATTTTTGTGACATGGGATGGGCCTAATGTAATTGTACTAAACTTTATCCTCAATTTCAAAATGAGTTGTTATTGTTGTTGTGTAGAAAAAAAAGGAGTAGGAACAGGAAATTACTCTGTTTTTAAAATAGGCTTTTTATGAGTGCCTTCCAGGAGTGCATTAAGCAACATGACTTACATCTGTCTTGTGTGTTTTATTCTTTGATTCTCTCCCTAAGGGAGAATGGTGTGTGCAGTGGAGCATTTTGTTTTGGTAGGGTTTGTCATTTGATTTCCTTTATATACAAACTGTCTCTGTTTATATTGGACAGGAGTGTGCCTTGCATTTGGAGCACAGGTGGTGAAATCTGTGATGCCTTTTTAGACTTGTAGGAGCCATTGAAGGAAACACCATGATGCCAAGCCAGTGACATTACTTTAAAGAGTGTCTTCGCAAGACAGTTCTTGTTAAACATTTTGAAAACTCATTTACTCAAAGCATTTTGTGGGGACTTCTCTTGGTTTTGATTTGGGGATTTGTTTTTTTTTTCAGTTGCATTAACAATTCTTACCTCTAAGTGGAAAACCTCTGTATCCAGAGGGGATACTGAGTTGCACCATCACCCGAGTCCCACAAAATGTAGGAATTTCAATTTAGGAAATGTCAACCAGAGCTCCCCTCCTAAAGACTTGCAATACAAACCAAACTTTTCATTTACTAATAAAACTATTTTTTTTAATCTTCTTAGTGAAGGGCATAAGAAAAAAATAATAGAATAAAAACTGATGGGGACAAGTACCACTTGCTAGTATTACCATTCTTCATTGGTTTTAGGTAGTGTCCAAGAAGACCAATTAGAATTAGACTACTCTTGTGTTAGACCCTATATAAACTAGAATAAATTTTACAGCTTTTTCTCAGCTGTATATCCTTTGTAAGTACATTGAATAGTGTAGGCAGACAGTCTGGATACCAAGCAACACAGATGATGGAGGAAAATGTGTGGCCTGCTTTACAATATACGTAACTATGTCATGCAGTGTTTGTTTCTGCCGTTATGTACATCTCTGTACAGCAGAGAAGTACATATATATCTGGGCTGGGATTTTTCTGTGTCATACATTATCTGCTAGACAGCAACAATAATTAAGCTAAATTTAGAATGTATGGAGTGGTGAATTTAAGTTTTCAAAACAAACTTATGCTGGAGTTATGCACACAAGAATGCCTTAAATTGCATATTGAAAGAAAAAAGAAATGGACTAAATCACTTTTAATTTTCTGGGAAAAGAAGACTGTAAAATATGCTAAAGGATACAAACAGGCAGAAAAATACCATTGTAAGCTGGGATTCAGATCTGATCTCATTTCTTGTCCAGCTGTAAGACAAGGAAGAACAGAATTTTTATCAGATTGATACGGTCTTGACTGTGTCACTGTGATGCTACCACTATAACAATGAGATCATTTCCTTTAGTCACCCAGCAGATGCAGGAAGGACGTGTATCCTTCTAAAAAGAGTCTAACATAATTATCTGTAATCTCTGGTGGGAATACAACATTGCCTGTGCAAGTGGTATGAATATTTGAAAGTAAATAGCGAACTGCTGTCTGGTCTAAAGATGTGTCTTACAAGGGATGCTACTTTTTTTTGGTTGGTTTGTTTTTTTGTTTTGTTTTAATTTACCCTAAGGGCTCACCATAGATAAAAATGTAGATTATGAAATTTCACATTGGTATAATTTTTGTTCTGTTTACAGTTTTGCCACTTTATTATATGGCAAATTCAGTCAGACGTTTAAACGGAACAGAAAATCTCATTTGCTCCAGTGCTGTTTATTACTGGAAAAGTTAAGAATAATAAGGAAAAGTCAGCCTTTTTATTTATGATGCTTCAACTTATAACTGAATCTGTATGAAAGGCCCATCTTCTTACAGAACATGTTACTAAAATGCTACTCAGGGCCAGTGGATCTGTACATAGAAGTTTGTATACATTTCTCTAACATTTGAAAATAACCTGTATAAATCGTGTCATTAAGAAACTGTCTAAAACTAATAAAAGTACCGTACATTCTTAAATCATTGTTAGTTTTGAAATCAGAAGAAGTAGTGGTCTCATGTTTCCTGCAGTATGTAAAGCTGAAAAGTAAACACTGAACAAATGAGTTGTGTGGCATCAGCTGGCAAAGCAATGCCAGAAGGGTTGCAGCCTAGTGCCAGGGAGCGGCAGATTCATCTTCCCCTGATAGGCAGCTCTTTGTCATTTCCTATGTTGGCAGATATTAAATATTCTTTATTTTGCTAACCATACTTATTTGGAAGTCATAAATTGCTTTATCCTAAGTAATTAGGGTAGTTTCAAGTAATAGGGATCTAAATTATTTATCCTTTTATTCTGCTTTTTTTTGTTGGAGACAGAAGGGAAGCATATTTTTCTTTTACCTTTTTAGAGAATTAAAACCTACTTTGCTTGAGGAGCTGGGACTATAAGAAAAACATGCAGTATGTCAAAATTTGCAGTAAAGTAATGAGCTCTCATTAACACTGCATTCCACCCAAAAGTTTCTTGCTCTTCCTAATATCTTTTCATACCAACACAGTTTTCCCCAGTACAATTAGAGACTATGTATAGTACCTAACTTTAAAATGACAGATACATTCAAAGACATGTTGCTGAGATTTTTACTTACCGATTAGCTAAAATAAATACACGTTTCCTTCTAATTTCCATGGCCAACAAAATAAAGACAATTGCATCTTGCTGAAACTTTAAGTTTTTCAGCTTTTTTTGAAACTTTTTCCAATAAACAGTTTCCTCAGAATGAATATTGTATTTAAAGGTATAACGCTAACTGGATGCTTGCAGTAGCTGTCCACAGCATTTCTATGGAAAAAGCAAAAATTGAAAGGGCGTTTAAATAAGGGTGGGTGTTTTATCAATTTTTTTAGTAGAGTCGTTCTAGTTATTTTCTTCCAATCCATCACCAAAACCGCACAGAAATAGAGAATTTAAAATGATATTAACATACAACAAGACATGGGGACTGGATGCACATGTAGATGGCAGTGGTCTGTTTATTCAGGTCTTAGAAACTAAACAAAATTGAGTTTGTAATGGGTAGGCAGTGTGTGTGGGTGGAGGGTGGATATGGAGTGAAAGAGAAAGTGAGTGATAGCTTGTTGCATTATAAATGTTTCAGCAGGAGGTATTTGGAATGGCTCCCTCACTTCCATGTTGTGAAATCATAAGGGAGTTATGCTGCATCCCAAATGAGTGCTAATGAAACCTTTATACCAAGCACCATCATGTATTCTGCATATGTTACATATGATGTGGGAAAACTCAAATTAAAATTGAGGGAGAGAGAGAATATGCGATGGAGTGGCATAAAGGTTTTATCAGCATGAGGCTGGGAGGGGGTGCCTTACTCACAAAAGCAAAGCTGAATTTATTAGTTCGTATTTTTTCTCTCCCTCTGAGCCCTCAGTCTTGCCACTCTCTGTAGAACTCGGGCTTATGGGCACAGGCTACAAAAATAGTTTCAATAATCTATTTTAAAACTCTTTTTTATCTTACGATAAATACTTTTTTGACAGAATACATGAGAAGGTTCAGGGTACAAAAGTCTTACCAGTGCTGGTTTGGAATGTTCTGCATTTCTCACTCCTAATTTTGCAGTCTGGAAACGTGTGTGTGTGCGCATTTTGAGTGCTTTTAAACTCCCATATCTGAGCTTCAGCCATTAATCTAGCCAACTGAAACAAAAACTTCCTTACAAGAAGCAGCATTTCTTCCATCACCTTCCCTCTTCTTCTTGTGTGCCACAAAATGCTTTTTTCCTTCTCCCTAGATGTGTCATTTGCTCATCTCTTCCAGACTCTCAGCATCTGGACACTGTGCAATTCTGGATTAGTGACTTTGATGTTGTATCCCAAGAGTGATTGAAAGTTGGAAATGTGAGAGTGTGCTGCCCAGGCTCTCCCAGGTGCAGAATGTCAGTGATGCAATGCTCATTGTAGCTATCGGAGTTCATTTTGTAAAAATGTTGAAACTACTGCCTTCCCAGCCTTTCCAAGGTCAGCTGAGTTTTGAGTCATGCTGCCTTTACAGATCAATAAACATTTAAAATATCTTTAAAAAAAAAAAAAAAGACTGAGATATAAGTTTATGCATCATTTGAGCTTGTAGTAATGATAGTCCTATGTGCAAAATCAAGCTTTTCTAGGAAAGTAACCGCTGTGAAGTACTTGCGCGATTGGGAAGTAGCTTCCTATCTTCACCTTTGGTTTCTGCAATATTATTTTTGGTCTGTCTCTCCCTTTCCATGTCATTTTGTTTGACCTGTCCATGACTGTAATTCTAGAACAACCAGTCGTAGTAGAATTTTTTACTGTTAGCTGACTTCCAATTCCCAAACTAGAAATAAGGAGAAGCAGTCTTTAATAAAGATCACCTTCGGTTACACTGCAAGATAAGCAGTGAAAGGTGGAGGGAAAGTATACTAAAGCATGAAGGGGTTGTGGTACTCGTTAGTGACAGGAGAAAGCAGTGCAAGTCTTTTATTACTTATTAAGGTCAGTTGGTCATTATGTACTTGCATCTACTGACTTTGAATCTTTCAGATTTTACAAGGAGGTAAGGTAGCAAGGAGGAGGATTTTTCCTCCCATGACTTGTCTTCTTTCTGACCTGATGCTTTCTCTCAGCAGGAGAAATTCCTCACCTCACTTTGTCCTGATTGCCCCAAATGAGTGCTCTAATAACCACCCCACCCCTCCCAGCCCCCCAATAATATATTGTCTACAAAGAAAAAAAAATACCAAAACAAAACAGGTAGGAGGTCCAGAAGATTTATTCCTTCATCTGATAAAGTTTTAACTTTTTTTTTTTTTGTGGTTACTCTACTTGAATATATTCTCTCTGATATGGGGATAACAGGGAGAAAAAAAATCAAATCATGGAGAAAGAAATGGAAACTATTCTTGCCATAAATCTTCCCTTTTTCTCTATTTACTGAAATAGAAAATTGGCTAGGAGTTGAAATGCAGTGTGTATATGTGTGCGTGCATGCTTCTGAACCTTTCTTACCAATGTAAGAAGTGACATTTTCCTAATTTCAGTTTATATAAAAAAGGCTTTGCATGACTTTGATTTTCATAACATGAAGGTCAAACAATTCAGAATAGAAACAATAATATTCTTCAGAAATTGACCCATGAAAATGTATTTAAGTTGTTTCTGGAAAACTGCCCTTCAAAGCTTCTTCACAAGTAAACTTGCAATGACATTTCAAAAACAGAACATGGATGCCAGTAACTATGGGGAATTTTTGGATTGTTTCTGCTAATTTGGTAACCACACACAAAATACCTGTTACACAAATCAAACTCCAGTAATTTACTATCCAGGTGCCTGATCTTGTAACAGCCAACATGCTGAGAAAACATTTGAGGATATTCAGCTCAGTTTATATACTTTCTGTATTGCTTTTTCTATTACTTTGATTGCCGATCTAGCTTCCCAAGGCCTTTAACATTGAGAGAGATAAAGCTGCTACTCTGTTAAGGCACAAGGAATTGAAATATCAGAGTAATTTGATGTCAAATGGGTCATTCAGTTAAGAATTAAGGTTTCATCATGGTTTTATATCATTTTTTGTTCTTTTTCATAAAGAAACAAAATGCGGTGTTTCCTAGCAGGACTCAAGTGTTTGGGTAAGATAAATGTACTGACTGTGTAGATATAACACCCCCACGCCTTCAGCAATAACATGGACAGGAAGGATTGTAGAACTGGAAAATCGCGGGTCTGGAGTGTCCAGGGATCTGTGTTGTCTTCCCGTCTCTGTCAGACTTCATAAATGAAGCTTTGCAACAGCTTTCAGAGGTAAGTACAGATCATCCTCCTTTTACAGAAGGGAAAACTGAACAACAGAGTGATTCTCAGGAACTAAAAGGCAGCATGTGCATTTTACTTGGAGACACAGAAGTAGCCTGGCAGAGTTAGGAAGCTAGCTCAGAAGCCCTCCTGAGGTTTGGTACAGAGGATTTGTGTGGCAAGTTCACCCTCAATTTTCTTCGAATGTAGAGAGTCAAGTTAGGAGGCTTTGCTTTTATCAGAGGCTTTGCAAAAGGGTGAGAAGGGGAAGGGGTTTTGATAGAAAATGTACAAGGAAGAAGTCTTTATTTAACCTTCTGTGGATATTCTTTGACCTCTGTCTTGAGCTCTCTCTCCTTTGTTGCAGAATATTACCCGCTACTTAAAAAGTATATAAATATAAAGAATGCTTTGTGAATATGTTAAATAACGTATTGGAAAACATACAAGTCACCACGGTGATGAAGATCTGGTGTAGGATAAAACCTCCCACCTCTGATCAACTGTTCATAGGCGTGGAGGAGTTCATATGCTGAGAAAGCTGTGGCTGGGTGCCCTGCTTGTGCTGAGAGCTCGGTGGTGTAAAACCAAAAGGCCTGATTCCTAGGGGAAATCTTGCTTAATGTCAAGGTAGTTTTGCCTTCCTAGGTAGCACAGTACTGGCCTAGGGATTCTTATGTAATGCCTGAATCCTAGGAAGGAATTACTTCACACCAGCTCTCATTAGTTTTTAGTCTTGCTACTATATCTTAGATAAAAGTTAAAGAAGCTCTATAGAATATGTGGTGGATTGTTATTTAAAATATATATATATCTCCTTAAAGACTAAATGTAGCTATGGATGAATATATGGGTCCATTGGCCCTACAAAGACATACCCCTGAGAACAAATGTTGTGAGTTGTCCATGTTTGGTTTTTATCATTTTGGGAATGATTACACCATGAATCTCTTCTGTTTGATGTCCTCTGGTTTTAGTTCTTTAAATTCAGACCTGACCAAATTTTCTTTTTCTCTCTGTATTTTTAAAGCAGTAAAAAATATTTTCTGACTGAAAATGTTATGACATGATTTCTAAAGGAAATACCATGTATTGATCCAGAGTCATGTGGTCTGTTGTGGTTGGCATTGTTTTATTGCCTAGGTTTAATGGTTTTTATTGGTTAAAGCGTTTAGTCTCAAGTCACAGCAGTTACAAGGGAGCATTGTGAATGTCTTCTGGATGTAAGTAGGGTATTAACCTGTCTTGTTTAACTGCTAGCTCATTCCTCTAGAGGCATCATGTTTGTCAGATCATTTTTCAACTGTGCCATACAGGCCTGTGTGTGATATTTATTCTCCCTGTAACAAGTTCTTTAATTAATTTATAGATGGGGCATTAGGACCTCCATTTTGTTACCTAGTATTATTATCATTACTTTAAAAGTAAGTTTGGGATAAGTCTTCATTTTGTCAGTTTTCTTTTTTCTTTATTAAAGGGTGCATTCTGCACCAAGTAATCTTGTTATGGTTGTGCAGTAACTGAGAGTTATATGCTTCTGCTCTGGTTTAAGTATGAGCACAACATGACAGGATCGGTGATAGTGGCCAGCGGAATTTCTTTTGTTGCTACTGAATTTCAGCTTGGCTTCCTGTAGACCTCCAGGTACTTTCAAAGGCTTGTCGGAGGGGGCTGGAATCCCAGGGCTATCACACGGCTTGTGTGAAGCTAGACCGCAAAGAGATTGATCTTTACCCCAAACCTTCCAAGCTCAGTTAATTTTACATCTACTCCAGAGCTGAAGTTCCTCATTCCTGGCTCTGCCCCTTGAAACCGTGTACCCATTGCACAGCAACAAACAAGTGGAAACCCAGCTGTGTTAGAAAATCTGATGGAACGAGCACTGGCAGAAGCAAAGAGCAATTCCTGTGTCTGAAAAACATGTTCCTGAGGTGAAGACCAAGGAAGTATTTCTTCATCTTGAAGTTGTTCGCTGCTTCCTCTTAGCTCCTGTCAGTCACCTTTATGTGTCTCGGGTATTTATAAGGCGCCTATTGCTTCAGCATCTAAATGGCACTGGCCTCCTATGGAAGGCAGTTTAGACAAAGTAACTATGTGGAATAACTAAATGACAGACTGCAGAGTCTCTTCAGATGTGAATTCACTTGGGAGAATGAATACATCCCACAACATTTAACTACTAATATCTAAACTCAATTGTAAATATTTATACTCCACAGTATAACACAGAGTTTTGGTACATTGTCCATAAAATCTTGTTATTTTGAGACTAGTAGAATTTAATTTTCATATATTTCATGCAACTATATTTTTAATCAGTTTTCCACAGAACTGTATGCAGAACTGCAGCAGGAGTAAAGTAAATATTAATGAAAATACATTTGACATAATCTTTTAATAATGAAGATATACTGTGTAATACTAGAGTATTATATATACAAAAATATACTTGGCTAAATTCTGAAATAATACTGTGAGATGAGTTTCCAGAACCTCAATTAGCAGATGACAACTGGAGGAATGATAGATTTGGGCCAGTATATGTTTTCCTGTAGGTACAAAGGGTGATGGGTAGAAGCGTTGTGCAAAATGTTGCTTGGGTACCACTGAAATGCTACTTTCTGCAGCAGTAAAATTCAGCATCAGAAATCTATTGCTCTTTTACACTTAGCTTGAATTAAAGGGAGAAATATTTCAATTTATCTCTAATAGAATCATAGAATAGAATATCTCAAGTTGGAAGGGACCCGTAAGGATCATCAGGTCCAACTCCTTGCTCCTTGCAGAACTTGGAGCAAAGCAGATAGAGCTGGGCCACTTATTTCAGGTACCAAATTTGACCTTAGGTTTGAAAATTTTCTAAAACCTAAAAATTCTATTGAAACTAAGGAGTATCTTACGAATAAAGTTGTTCCTCACATTCAACTCATTTTATTTCATCGATCTTAGTAAGACAAAGACCAAGCCATTTTTTGAAGAAAATCATTGATTTTTTAAAATATGTAGGAACCAAAACAAAACAGCAAACATCCTTTTTTCTTCTGTTGATTCTGATGTTATTCCCAGTGAAACCAGCAGAAATATAATAAAATATCTGATCATCATTTTAGTGGAAACCAGAACTATTCAGAAGAGAGAGGTTACTTTAAGAGGAATATGGTACAGACAGAGGTAATTTGAAGAACTTTTAACACATCCTAGTGAAAATGCTTAAAAACTATCTAAATGTGTGTGTATTTTAACTGGAGGTTCTGGCTCACAGTCCTTAATTGTACTCAAAACTATTGTTCCCAGTAATGTTGAACTCTGGATTGATGTAACTGTAGTGAATATACAATGAAGAAATAGGTGTAATTTAGTTAAAATCTAGAAATCAAGGGAAGGGAAAACAAGTTAGGAATTATCCACTGTTTTGCCGTTATTAGAAAAGCAAAAGTTGTGAAGTTGGGACAGGTTTTTTTGGTGTTTACACTGAGTCCATTTCATATGTTCAGGTGTTCTGCAGGTAAAATTACTACCAGGCACTGACAGAGCTTCAATTTATCCCATCTCATGAGCTTTAAATCTGAAAAGGTGACAAAAATGGCTGTTTCAGTGAGTTCTTTCACAGTGTCATGCTAGACCTAAAACCCAGAGCATCTATAACATGAGCCATGCTTTGAGCAAGTAGAATACAACTTCTGTTCCTAAATAAAGTTTAAGATTTTTCATCTGGAGTTGGTTTTCTGCTGTCAGCAAAAAAAGACCATGGATGCAGTTGTGTATTTATGAGCAAGTTTTATCTCTAAACAGATTTGTAACTAAAAACAGAAATATCTTTTTATGGGAGACAGCTGGTTGGGAGATTAAAGAAACACAGCAAGGGAGGGGAGTTCAAATTAACAAACATTCCTAGACAAGGAATGCCTGTAAGCATTAGCAAGCTTTTAGCTTGCGACCTAAAACCATATCTAATCTCATCCATGGGCCTGTACTGATGGGTTTCGCTTTGTTATTTGCTGATAAATCTTTGAAAAGCCCAGTGTGGAGCCATAACTCTTGTACACCTTTAACTATCAGACAGACCCTATAAATATGTGTCAGCCTAAAAATTTCCAATTATGCCATGAGATGAGGCTCAAATGGTGTCAAGCAGTTAAATCTAACAGACATTGTGCTGGTAAAGTTTTCACTGGGACAAGCTGTTCTGAGTCTTTAGCAGCTTCCCAGGAAGCTTCAAGGTCCTCAAGCAGTCTTGCAGAGGCTTTTCGCCAGAGCAGACGTTTTGTTCTAGGGAAAGAAAAATTTGCTCCCTGAAGAGCAAAATATCTGAAGACGGGCAGACAGGAATCAGTTTGTCCACAGCCCGCTCAGTGTGTAAGTCGGGTCATAGTAGTACATTGTATCGGTCATTTAAAACCCTTTCTGACACAAGAAACTGTGCAAGAAAATTTGCATGATGTTCCTGGTGGTATCAAGATGGTAGCCCTCAGATGGGAGCTTTTAAGCACATTTTTAGTAACTATACAGAATTCATCTCGCAAAAAGAGCAATTGTTCTGTGCAGTGAGCATTTGAATAGCTAGACCTTGAGTTATTTGACAGATCTGGTTGAACTTTTCTCATAAAGTATACAGTAATATGTCATTTAAAAATAGTTGGAGTATGCCTGTGCATATTGTATTCTGTCTTTCCTTGTTTAAATATTATTATTGGGAATGCTGCCAATTTCTAACAGAACTATTGTTTGTTTTTAAATCAGTATAGTTACATTTGGAATTGTGTTCATCCTTCATACTGTGTTCATTTTTGTATGATTTTTCAAGTTTGTCTTATAAGGGCACATCTTCTGCTAGAGTAAGCTAGCTCAGATTTACTGACTTCCAATTGCACCATAACAGAATCTTATCTATGTTCAGAAAATTTCCAGAAATATTGGGCCAAGGAGTGACACAAAGTATCAGCATTCTTGATATCAACTTCTTTGAAGCCAGGTTTTTTTTTCCTTCTTAAGCTTTACCTGATGCATGATTGTGTTTTTGTGCTATATCTCATACATATCCCCTAAAAAATTGAAGGGTGGAAAATCCTGGCCTCAACGTAGTTAGTTAAATCCATGTTTCCCAATATCCATATGTTCATCACATCTGCTTTACTTATTTCAAAACCCCATTTGCTCTGAAAGAATGACGAGAAGAAGGGAGACCAAAATTATTTATTCTGATAGCTATTAAACGCTTGAAAGAGGGAGAAGAATGGCCAGTATGTGACTTCCTTTATGTTGCAGATAAGAACTTGAAGAAAAATTTGGAGGAAGTTTGTATGCTAGAAAGCATGTGCTTGCACATCTTTGTGCTCTGACCCAAACTCCCCCAAGAAGCTTCTGAATGCTGATATTCCACCATAAAATATGGCTTAATGAAGGGAATGTAGGTGAATATGAAGAGAAATGAGTTGAGATACTTTAGCTCTGTTCCCTGGTTTCTTGTCTTCTGTTTCACTTATGTGATGTTATTTCTCCTGTTCCACTCAGGATTCCAGGTACTGTGTGGAAGATAATTTATCCCATCTATGTCTGAGGTCCATATTTCTCAGCAGAGGTTTGTTGGAAAATTTGCAAAATCAAACCTTCCTAGAAAATATCAGAGATTATTTGGTTGTTGTACCCAACACAAATGCTAAGTCTGTATGCTCTGGGAGATTTCTCATTACTGGCTTTTAGATAGAAAAATAAAATACATAGTTGGTGAAAAATATGCAAATTCATTTTAAAACAGAAGAGTTATAAGATCCTTAAATTGTTTCGGTCCAATCACAGATCCAATGGAGATTTTTTGTGTGTTTGGTTTTTTGGTTTACGGTATTTTTTGTTCATTTGTTGTTGGATTTTTTTAAAGCAAGATATTAAAAAATATATTTAGCCACTTAGATATATTTTAAGGGGGGGGATGGTTTGCAGGATTGTGACTTAAATATTTTGGGGGTTAAAAATGGAATTTTAGAACTGTTCTATTTACTTTTTAAAGTGGATTGATTGCAGGTGTTTGTGGCAATTTATGCTTTCACCTTCATAGTTGCAATTATGTATATACGTTACAAAATCAGGATCTTGTCTGAAAATCTTTCATTGCTTTGTGAGAGTATCATCAGTTTAGATCTTTCTCACACATGTTCATGATTATATCCTAATGAGGAAACATTTTTCAAATTCATAAGTTAAAAAAAAGGAGAAACAATGTATCTGATTCTTCAACCCAAGAAAGTAATGTGAGATTTGCTTTATTTTGACTGGAATTCTTTCTTCATTATGTGCAATTCTAATCCAGAACACATTTTTATTTCCCTCAAATTGGCATTCTTTCAGCATGTGCTTGGATGGAGATCTACAAAAAGACAGAAATACATTGTGAAAGCACAATTTTTTTTACCATAAAAATAGTATTGGTGAATATCTATTCCATATATTTATGCAGGGAATATTGCCCATTTCATACTTATTTCTGTTGGCTTTCCAGTCATAAAAATTGAGATGGAAGACACCTGTAAATTGTTTGATGTATTTGTCTGCTATACAAAGATACCCACTAGATATTTCAAAATTAGATTTGTTGGTTTGGTGGTAGCTTGTTGGGTTTTGTTTCAGAATTACACTGTTTGTCTCTTCCATTTACATTTATGCCATATTAACTAATCTTGGCAAGTCACATCTTAGACATTTGTGTAGACAGCACTTAAATCCTAGTTTTATTCATGCTAAGAAGATATCTTGAATGCATCCTGGTACATTCTTTTGTTCAGAAAAAAAATTCCTTTTTTGATTAAAAAAGTCAAAATGGGATATTTTTCATAAACAAAAAAAAGTAACCTAAACTTTTCATTTGAGCAACTTTCATTTTTTTAGTGTGAATAGCCTTTGCCTGCCTGGTGCATACTGTAGAACTTTCGCACCCTTTGTTGGTGAGGACTATTAATGTTGAAAATATCAGCCATAAAGCCATAAGGGGACTAGTTCCATAACCTGTATTAAAACAAACAAACAACAACAAACAAAAAGTTAATAGACCTCTTCTGCTGTCCTGTTTCTTCTCCATTAAAAGAAAAAAAAAAAAAAATCAACGTGGAGAACAATAGCAACTGCAAGTAAAGGAGCACTATGAAGGAAATTCCTTCTGTAGTACAGGCATTTGTGAAGACATGCATGTGTATAGAGCTTAGAGAGCAAGTAATCAAAAAGTGGTTTTAATTTCAGGACTGCATGGAACCATTAGATTATCTGGTTTGACCTTTTATGTGCAATAAATCTTGCCCTTTTACTTTACTGTACTGGGCCCCATGATGCAAATGCGGCAATAGCATTTTAACAAGAAAAGCATCTAGATGGCAAAAAATGAAGGCACCATCCTTCCTTAATTATTGCTGTCTTCAATTATCCTTTACAAATACATGCCCAGTTTGGATTTGTCTGATTTCAGCATGTTTTATGTCAGGTATGTTTAGGATTTCCCCAGCTAAGTTTGCTATCTGTTAAGTTCACTGTATTCATCAAAGAATTTAATACTATTCTTCTGTAAAAAATAGCATTTGGACTTGCATGTCCTCCATTTGCCACTGAAAGTTCCTGTTGTCACTGTGACATTGCTGAGACAAAGTAATGGTTGGTGCAGTTCTAGCTACAAATCAAACCACTAAATTCTAGTCTTGCTT
The DNA here is from genome assembly GCF_000737465.1 of Haliaeetus leucocephalus. Taxonomy (NCBI): domain Eukaryota; kingdom Metazoa; phylum Chordata; class Aves; order Accipitriformes; family Accipitridae; genus Haliaeetus; species Haliaeetus leucocephalus. Next base: position 14,140,874 of record NW_010972528.1, read on the forward strand.
GCGTGTTTTAGTGTCTTTGTGTGGGGGGTCTTGTTGGAGTAATGTTTCCCAAGTCATCTCTGTGGTATCGCATCTTCTGGAGTCCACACCATTTTCGGCATGCATAGTCAGCTTAAATGATTTTCCTAGTAGCATTTCTGTGAGTGAAACTGAAGTATTTCCTTAAAATGAAGAGCCAGCAGAAAGATTCTTATTTAATTTCAGTTTCATTTATATGCACTGTTTGTTTTAGAAGTTAATGTTAATATTTTTAATGCTTTACAACATTTTTGCTAGTACTTTCTTAGTAGCCATAATACTTACAGTTATTAATTCTGTTAAGATAATGTTTATACACTGCGGAACTGAAATCACAAAGGTCCCTGGTAATAGGTTATATAATAGGATATCCAGAGTTACAACAAAACTGTAAAGTAGGTACGTTTTTGGTTTTTTTTTTCTTTAAGCTTGTACTTCTTCCCCTTATTGGCAGGACTACATCAGCACCAGTATTCTAGTACCTTCCTGTCACCTTATCAGCAAGAATTTCAAGGACTTTTAAGTAATTCTTATTTAAATGTTGAAGGATACAATGGACTGAACAGTTTCTGTCACACAACCAGCTCTAGAGTTCTGCACAGATCCAAAATAAGTCATTGGCAGGAAGATGAAATTAAGCTAAGGATCTTAATTCCTGTCAATGAAGCATTTTTCACATTTTGGAAAATAATAAGTACAGTTGCAGTAACATTTGAAAACACTGCAAATAATAGAAAATGCATTCTTATACTGGAAACATCAACAAAGTGATGTTAAAAAGAAGAAAACCTCCTGACATTAATGCAAAAAGAAAGATTATATACCACACTACTGATTTAATACAATCATGACTGCTGTTCAGCGGTTACTTAAATGGTTAGCTGAAGGTTACATAAGAGTAGTAGTAAAGTAGAAAGAAAGAAGAAAAAGCAGCAGAGGAAGAGATGGAAAGATAGAGTGGAATTATCTTATCAATAGCCTGGATCAATTATTTTTTTCCTCAGGAGACTTTACGAGATGTCCTATCATCATCCATAATTATCTCTTGCTACCGCAATAGCTTTTTCTCTCTTCTAGCAGCCAGACAGTTCTGCATCTACAATGCAGAATCCAATTTATTTTTATGTTGTATTCTTCATTCAAGGCATAACAAAATGCTTTTCAAATAGAGGCAGCATTACATTTTTTTCATAAAATTTCCATTGCTGTTTTCCCCAATGAATTTTCCCAGATGGAAGCACTGCTCACTATAGCAGTAGTCCAAGACGTGTAACATATAGATGGTTTTGGATTGAATTAGTTGATACTGCTGTATTGTAGTAAGCAAGTCAATATCAACCGGTCACAGATGGAGTTAGACTAACAGGAGATTGTAATAAGAATGTCTAAACCAAACATTTCTTCACTGGATCTTTTAGTATGATCTGGTGGATATTTTAGTCCATATAAAACCCTTAGCGCTGTCAAAGTTTGATGATTTCTTTGGCTTCCCCTAGGGGATCTGTAAATGCTAAGACTTATGACTACAAACCCTCAAGATGATATAGAAGGTTTTAATCGTGACTTCTCAGGCATGTGCTGTTTATTCTCATACTAATAAATGAGTCATTTTATACAAGAAAATTCAGAGGAGGAAACTGGCCATGGTGTAGCTTTTCTAGTTCCATAGACTGTATATGACTCGGGTCCTAGCATGGCCTGTACCAAAAGGATTGAGGAAAAATGAAATTTTGTAACCCTGGATAAGTGACTAAAGCTGGAATAAATATTTCAGCTGGAATGGGATGGACATTTCAAGGTGAAGACAAGTTCCTTCAGTATCCCTGAAACAGGAAGATTTCATGAGGATCAGGTCACGAAAGGCAAGACAGAGTCAGGTGTACCCCACCTTTTGTGCAATGGAGAGCACAGTAAAGGTTAGAAATAAGAAGAGTAATGGCTATGTAAGAATCGAGAATAATAACTTTTTTTATTCCAAAATCCATGAAACACTGAGAAAAAATGATAGGAGATCATGTTTATTTCTGCATTACATATTGTATTATTTTTAATCTAGCTAGAGAAAAAAGCGTAGACATGTGAATTAGGATTTACTAATGTAGACCATTAATTCTACTGTTCTTGATCTTTTGGAATGTTTTACTTTAAACGTTATCTTAATGGACATCTTACCACATTCAAAGCATCAGTGGAGGAAAACAGAGGTAATTCTCCAGCCAGAAGACACTGAAGTGTATGAACACTTTGAAAAAGCCTGGCTGGGTATAGGCACTCCTACTCCATAATGACGGGACTGCAGTGTAGAGTCTGACTAGTTCCCAAAAAGTTCCCCAAGGGGCTACTAAGAATGAACTCTTACTAGTGTTTTTTGAGACTAAGAAGTGATTTCAGCCACTCAGTTAGGGCTCTAAGTGTATAGGAGGAGCTCCAAGGCTTCCATATGCTCCATATTTCCTTGACTGGAACCTCATATTTCCTTGACTGGAACCTGTACAGTTAACAGTGTATTTTCCCACAAATTTCTGTTGACTGAGTGAACATGATACTGCAAAATCAAGAAGTGCATTCTGATGTGTTTGCTTTAACAGTAAATATAAGTTAGTTAAAAAGCAACATTTATTCTTTAAAGTGATAGTTTTAGCAAAGCTATGACAAGTATTATAAAGGAATAAGCCCAGGGATGCCTAAAATAATATTTTATGTATCTCCAGATGGTTGTGCTAAATGATAGAAATAATCATGTTAACCTACTCACTAAGACATTACCGACAAAGGATGGTGTAATGATTAAAAGACAGTGAACAAGGTTCTCATGTTTTGTTTTTACAAATCCAATGAGCTTCAGTGCAATTTACTTAGAATATTCTGGGGGGAGGGTTCTTATTTGGCTTGCCTTTTTTTTTTTTTTTTTGGTTTAGTATTTGAAGTGTTCTACCTGAAATGTTATTCTTCCATACTAACAGAAGAGTATGGCTAGTTACAGTGCTTTAGAAAATTGCATACTTTTAAGATGAATGGCAATTAACACCTTTTTATTTTAGGATTTTTGTAATATCTCTTTTCTTTACCCTTGTACATTGCCTTGTAGCTATTATCCTCACTGTTTTATACTAGTTTTATACTATACATTTGATGTCTTACCTAGTTTTTTTCTGTCTTGCGATTCAAACATCAAGTGTTTATGATTTTTGTAGGTCACTTCAATGTTATATTCATACTGGATTCTTTCAGGCAGTCTGTGCTTTGAACAGAAGCAGTAATATGTAGTTTCCTTCTGTACCTTTCCCTTCACTTTATATTGTATTATTGGGCTTTCTGGGCAGTGTTTCATATGTCTCTAAGTTTTCTTGGAGGATCAACACTTTATTTTTTTATAATCATGTTGTGAACTGGAGAGGGACAAGGATTAATTTATGAATAAAGAAACAGAATTTTTCTCTTTGCCAGTGTCATAAATGTAAATGAGTTTAGTGGTGACTTGAGGAATAGCAGTGTAAGAAGAGAAATTATATTCTGAATCAGAGGAATGATCCAAATAAGTAGTTGTGGAGAGCAAATGGTACTTTAAGCAACGTTACCTTCCCTGTGTACTCTTTGGCCTTTCCGTAAAGACCTGGTAGCCTGTAAGCTGAGAACCAGTGGACTGCTGTTCTTACATGCTGCTAAAAAGATGGGAACTACAAGCAGTTCTCGAGTTGGCGCCTCAGTCAGAGATTTCTGAAATTTTGGTTATTTCGTCTTCTCTGACTTCTGAGCCATAGACTATGTCCTGTGTGTTCTGCACTGGTCTTATAGGTGGGGAATAGAGTTTGTATGGCTGCAGAGCATGGAGATTTATCTGTTTCCTTATTTGTCCTGGTATGAGGAAGGGAGAGAGCGTAGATTGATTTTACAAGTTTTTCAATTTTTGTATTGTCTTTGGAAATCATGCTTTAGAGAGTATTAGTCGGATACTGTTCTGTAAAAAGACATTTTAGTAAGCAAACAGGTTGAGGCCAGATTGTGGTAGGCAGATGTATGTCTATGGCATGGAGATGTGATGCTGAACTACCCCAGGAACAAAATCCTAGATTTTCTCAGTCTGCAGGGTTAGCGCTATGATCACCATTTAGCAGACAGGATTTGCACTATGCTAATCATTCCTCTGAATGATGAGCATGTGTGTCCAGTTTGCTCTGATGGCTGGTCAGGGTCAGAATGAAGAGCAATGTCATCTGCTTTTCACTCGTTGTACATGGCACATGTGTCCTTTAATTACCCCGAGCAATTCTGCGCTAAGAGCTGAGATGCTGATAATTATTTTCCAAGCCATCAGCAAAAGTGAAAGAAACTGCTCCCAAACTAATCTATCTATTATTCTATTAAAAGTAACAAGCATGTTAGTTTCCAGTGCACTCTAATGGAAACCTTTTCTGTATATCTGATATGATGTTTCCACAAAGAATTACTGTTACCTTGAACATTATCAAGGCAAAACGAACCCATCATTCCTTAGAGGAATTTACATAAAAAAGAAGCTATTCCACCCCCATATTGTAAGTAATACAGTAATCTATTCTTTATACTCCCTTGGCTTTTTAAGCCTTTTCTAAAGTGTTGTACAATACAATACACTTGATTTAAATAAACTGTTTCTTGATAAAAACAAGGAGTCTGGTGGAGCTTCTTTGTAATTGTATGATGTCAGAAATAATGGGCAGAATATTCTGTACATGAAAACTGGCACAACTCCATTGACTTCAAAACAGTTTTGTGAATTAATACTAGAGTTTAACAGCCATAGGTGTAAGTTGCAACGGGCCCAGTATGTGAAAACTGGACAGCACTGTTGAAGTTGGTGGACTGGTTTAGGTTTAACTGGAGAAAAACAATGAGAGCTTGATCCTCCCCAAGCAGGAACAAATTACTTCAGCTGCAATCAGTAAAAGTTACTTTTATCCAGAAGAGGTCCAAAGTCTTTAAAATACATACTTCCTCTCTGCCCCAAACCAGTAACAAACAAATGCAAAACAATTCAGGAGAGAAACGAAACAGAAAGGAGTAGTTAATTATGAATTATAAATGTATTAACGTGCTGAATAGTCTAGCGAACCAAAGCAGGAATTTCATTTCAATGCTATTCAGCTGAGGAACGTTGCCAAAAACAGCACCTATGGAAAGAAAGTAATACCTGTCAGATCATGGTTTAAGATCAGTAAAAAAATGTAACCTTTTAAACTTTGATGTCATTTGCTTACTTTTAGGTGAGTGAGTAAAAATGACAGATTACCAGCATGGTATAGCTGAACCCTGTAAAGAATCATTAATACTTAATCAGTAAGAAACATCAGTGGCAAAAGCCATAACACAGTCAGAAGTCTGCCTGGCAAAGGGGTTTGTTAGAGCTCTGTCGCTGGTGGGGAGCATCTGCAATGCTTCCCACAAATTCGTCTGCTTATGCTGATGCTGACTGTAGCAATTCTGCTTCTCTATCACAGTGGATGAGTTGATGTTGATGTATGGAACCAGAACCTTTCCTTCAACAGAAGTAGCGCAGCCCCATTATTTTAATGACATAGATCTCAAAGTGAGTCAGTGGTGCTGCCTGGAATGGCAAAAAAATTCTCAATTTTCAGCTAACACTGAAGAAATTTTGGAGGAATTCAATGTATCTGTGAAGTTAAGCTACTTGCAGAAATGGGGGGGGTGTGTGTTAAAATACAGAGGAAAAGGGTCATTTTTTTAAAAAAATGTAATTGTCACTTTTTTATTTTATGCATCTGCATATATTTTTATTTTAGCACCCTCTCTGTGTAATGTTCTTTAGAACAGCACCTGCATGAACTTGAAAGAGACAATTAATATGCACGATGTCCTGGAGGAATAGTGCTCCTGAGCTGCAGCTGCCGCTTGCCAAGGTAGATGCTGAATTGACAGACATAGACTAAATGTGCCTGCACTGTGCTAAGCTGTAATTCAGATGCAATTCTCTGTATAGCAATGACATCTTGGGGCTGGGAATGCAAGAATATAGTCCTGATAGTTTCACTGCCTGGATCCAGGTTTGGATCTAATAGTAACAGAAGCTTTACGTTGCAATAAGTGAGCTGTTAAAATCACAAATGAATTCATGTATAAAAGTGCCCTTTCCTAAGGCACTTTGTTTGATGACAATGATAATAATACTTTGTATCATGGTGATAATACTTTGCATGTCTTTGGCATCTTTCATCTCAGGATTTCAAAGCGCTTTACAAACGTAATGAATCGTGCCTCACGACAGCCTTGTAAAGCAGATGAATGACAAGTCTCATTATAATTGCTTTGTTATGGAGACAGATTTTTAGCATTTATGTTTAATGGAGTTATGGTATTTTGTTTGTTGAGAAGGCAGTACATAAGTTTTTAATATATTGGCAAGTCTGTAGATTCTTTAGACGACATTTCATTTTAACTTATTCTTCCCTTTTCTTGATGTGGATCCATCTTTCTGTAGATTAGTATGGTTAGGAGTCTGATTAGATTTGCTGTTCTTGTTTTCTTTCCACTTGTCACTGCTAGTATTTCAAAATATTTCCAAAAAATATATCTGAAACACTTCTTACTTTGAACACAAGGTTTTCATCTTTGGAAAGAATCCATGTGTAACTCTTCTATGCACTGAGATGAAGTTTCTTCCCAGATCTTAGCCACCATCAGAAACTCTTCTATTTTTTTCCCCAGTTTGAGCTGGTAATACAAAACACAGGTCACCAGTGTATTTAATGGCTTTCCTGTGTTTTGCATACCTATTTCTGTAATCGGGGAAAAAGGACTATTTTTGACATATGGATCAAATTTTTTTTTTTTTCCTGACTACACCTTATGAAGATTACAAAACAATACAATGCTTTTGTTTTCTGTGGAAGAACTATATTAAGTAATTATGAACAACACTTAATACATATATTTTCCTCTTATTTTTATGCATTTCCATAATTTTCTAGTTATATAACAGTTTATAACAATGGATTGCCTAATCCTCTCTCTTTGCCACTTAGATACACAGGCTTTCAAATATGTGCTTTCAAGGACTTTGATTACAATACAATATTTTGATGGTCAGTGAGGTTACCTGTTAATTCCATCCAGAAAATGCATAATGGTGTGATAACCTCGTTATCTTGAACATTGCACTGCTTCTAATAGAACTTCATTTAACCATCTTCATCAATCATCAGATGTCATGTAATCTGCACCATGAATAAATTGACATTTGTGCTCAGACTTGATTATATCATTATAAATGTTTGTTTTTACACATTTTAACTGCTGCCTTTTCACATTTCATTGCCTTTTACATATCTAATATGTATGAAGACTGATAAAAGTAGGCTGTTCTTTTTTTCTGGGAATATGTAAATTGTAAAAAGATATTTATACTGGATACATTATCATGAGAACCCATCCATAAGCTCCTGGGGAACAAAGTCATAGAAGTATTTTATTATCAAACCAGTGAACTTCATAATTTGAAAGTTCAGTGCAATATTTCTTTGTACATCATTATCATATTTCTTGATACAAACACTCATAGGTGTTCTCATAAAACTTATTTAAACTGAGTAGAGAACTAATTTTTCCATTGTTAGCTGAATGAAACAAACATTTTTTCTCATTGAAATGAAACTCACAAAGTATTTTTACAGTTGAACTAAATGCTGTATTCTGCTCAAAGAGGGTGTTGCAGCTAGGTTTTAAACATTTAGATTTGAAAATTTAATTTTAGGTACATTTCATTTTGGCTTACGTTTATAAATCACATCTTCACACATTTTGTTTAAAATATATGAAAAAAATGTTCTGACTTTTCTAAAGTGTTTCCCTTCCCCAATTCCTCTCAAACCTGCACACTGGATTTAATGCCAATTTACCAATAGTTTGTTTTTAAAACTTCAGTTTAATATTTTGACTAACAACAAATAAAACTTCAAGTAAATCTATTACTGAAATTAACATTCTAAACTGTAGCTGATAAAAAGACATGCAAATTAAGGCCCAAATTAAACAAGGCACTGAATATTTTGTGATGAAAAGAAATATTCTTTTTGTTAATTGGGATTTTAATTGGAGTTTTACAAAAGCTGAAGTGCTAAATGCTTTGAAAGGTGAAAAATTGAGTGCCACGAGGGCTATTTGATTTAGGACAGAGAGGTGAAATGCGTGGAGGCCATGGATATAACTTCAAGCTGCACAGACTAGGAATACTGCTCTGCAGAAATAATTTTATTTAATGGACTGCTCAGGAACGTCATGTGGGACATACTTCAGCAGATGGTAAACACTTTTTGCATTTTTTATTATAATGACTGAAAAATACCAGTTTATATTTCCTAGTGACAACTTTGTTTCTAGAGAATGAAATTATATTGAAATTTGAATACTTTCTTTGGTCTTTAATATCAGGCTCTGTACCCTTTATGTCTGATTTCAGGCCGCAATTGCTCTGGGCAACAAAAAATAAACTATTTTACTTGTATGTGCATAGAATCATGGAATGGTTTGGGTTGGAAGGGACTTCAAAGATCATCTAGATCCAGCTGCCCTACCACAGGCAGGGACACCTTCCACTGGACCAGGTTGCTCCAAGCCCCATCCAACCTGGCCTGCAACACTTCCAGGGAGGGGGCATCCACAGCTTCTCTGGGCAACTTGTTCCAGTGCCTCACCATCCTCATAGTGAAGAACTTCTTCCTTACATCTCATCTAAATCTACCCTCTTTCAGGTTAAAGCCATTACCTCTTATCCTATCACTACATGTCCTTGTAAAAAGTCCCTCTCCAGCTTTCCTGTAGGCCCCTTTAGGTACTAGAAGGCTTCTATAAGGTCTCCCCAGAGACTTCTCTTCTCTAGGCTGAACAACCGCAACTCTCTTAGCCTGTCTTCATAGGAAAGGTGCTCCAGCCCCCGATCATCTTCGGGGCCCTCCTCTGGACTCGTGACAGGTCCATGTCCTTCTTACATTGGGGGCCCCAGAGCTGAACGCATTACTCCAGGTGGGGTCTCACGAGAGTGGAGTAGAGGGGGAGAATCGCCTCTCTTGACCTGCTAGTCATGCTTCTTTTGATGCAGCCCAGGATATGGTTGGCTTTCTGGGCTGCAAACGCACATTGCTGGGTGATGTCGAGCTTCTCATCAACCAACACCTCCAAGTCCTTCTCTGCAGGGCTGCTCTCAATCCGTTCATCACCCAGCCTGTATTTGTGCTTGGGATTGCCCTGACCTATGTGCAGGACCTTACACTTGGCCTTGCTGAACTTCATGAGGTTTGCACGGGCCCACCTCTCAAGCCTGTCAGGGTCCCTCTGGATGGCATCCCTTCCCTTCAGCGTGTCGACTGCCCACACTGCTTGGTGTTGTCAGCAAACTTGCTAAGGCTGCACTCAATTCCACTGTCCATGTCACCAACAAAGATGTTAAACAGTTCCATTTTGTTTCAGATGTTAAATGGTTCCATTTTATTTCAGAAAAACTGCTACATAATTGTATGAAATGTGAACTAGAGCATTGTTGCATCATCTCATCCAAATAATAAAAAAAAAAACAACTTCTGAATTGGAGAAGATGCTTTCTTTAAGGTTTTTCCTCAGCCAAATTTAAGGGCAGTAGAATTTGGGGACTTCTTCAAATTAGCCCATTATATAATGTTTCAAGTTTAATGTATAATGTCTATATGTAGTTTACCTTATTTAAAATTATTCTCTCGGTATCTTTAAAATCTGCATACTTCAGTTACTGCAGCACATCCCTGAAGAGGATGATTTACAGTGCTTGATTTTCAGGGTTAAAGGTTCAAAAAAATGTGTACATCTACTTTGCGTGAGTTTTATTCAATACTTTGGTGTACAGAACCATTATAGTGGTATTCAGAAAGCATACGTATATCTACTCAACTTCATGACTACTTATTTTGTACATGCCTGCAAATTGAAAGGACACACATTACTCGAAATTGCACACGTGGTTTGGGAATGTAGCATTAATGTCTTCTCAAAATCTCTTACCTATAGATCAGCATCAAAACAGAATTCACTGTTTGTTAATCAGTTCTTTGGGATTCTCATTTATTCAGGAAAATTTATCAACCGAGCCTATGACTTTCAGAGTATCAGAAGATGGATATTGTGTCCTCTTATGCCAGATGAGAAATTAAGTTGAATGAAATGAAAATCATCCTCTGCCTCAAGAATTACAGATTAGATTGTTGCACTCCTCTCACTGATGCTCTTGGAGTATCCTGCAAATAACAGCTACAAAGATCTAAGAGCACAGGCCTCCAGACAAAAATAAATTTTTTCCATTAAATTCTATAGGAATACTGTTTAATGAATGAAAGAAAGCAAGAAGAGGTATCACCATTGGAATCAATATTCAGACATGAAAGTGCTGAATATTAGTCTTGTGCCCAGGAAAAAGTAAAATAACTCAGACCAAGATATTGAAATGTCTTCTGAGTTGATTTCAGTATGAGTCTATCATGAAGAGGAATTAGGTAGCCGAACATGGACCTTGATATCAAAATACATATATCTGTGTTTTAAAGCTATACTCAAAGTTTTACTGAATGAGTAGCTAGAAGAATAGCATAAACCTATCCAATAACTGAAGTCAAATGAATCCAGTAATGTACATACGCTCTCATAAATGCCCTCAGAGTTCCCTTCTGCTTGCTTGCAGCCTTGCTTCTGTTACACTCTTCCATGGCGTTCAGTTTCTCTGCCAACTTCCAGGTCCTTAAAACAGGTTCTTTTGGCAGCTGCAAATGCTCTTATCAGCAACTGCATTTGAAATTTATCCAACTCTCAGACAGTTGTAAAATCTTGCAAATTGAAAATCCTTGGATCTCCTGGGATATCACTGTTTAAGATCATGTTTAATCTCCTTTTAATATCCTCTCAGCAGTTTGATCCTGATCTTACAGTGATGTAAACTCAAAGTAACTCTCCTGAAGTCAATGTAAAATCTGAGTAAGCCAATGGTGTTAGTTTGGATTTATGGCATGAGAGCAGAATCTAGCATAGCATCCTTATGTTTTAGCTCATTGAAATCAGAAGTATAAAAGTTTCTCAATCATGTACTCTTCCTTCTTCATCTTTACTAGCCAAAAGGTTTGTTTACTTTATTTGAGCTTGATCTGAAGACTAATGATATTAATAATTAATCAATTATGTTCTCTAGCTTCTTTACCTCATCTGTTTGCCTCTTATTTCGCAGTTCTTCCATAGAGTCTTTGTTAACTTTTCAACAGAACAGGTACTGAAGTGGTATAGGAACAGTATTAATTTGATTGCCTGAATTGCTGCAATAACAGAAAAAAAAAATCTTTTTTCTCTGCATGATAAGGAATTTCAAACATTTGGGCATATTTTTTAATCTTGGTTTTGTTGGACACTTGTAGCCATCATTACTATTAATTTTAGTATTACAATTAAAAGGCTAAAAGGTCCATGGATCCAGTCTTTTTTAAATGTGTGAGCATGTGTAACTCTCGGGGACATACAGGTGTTATTTATCAATACTGTTCTTAAATTCTCTGTTTCTGGTATTCTTGCATCAATATTTTCAAATACTATGATCTACCAAAAGAAGTGCAATCCGATTAAAACTTCAGAACAATGCCAAACTGCATTATCAAACTGAAAAAGAAAACACCTAGGCCTACCTATAATATAGACTTTTTATGTATGGTGCCATAAAAATCAAGTTGTAAGAGGCAGGTCCATGACTTTATTTGCGTAAGGCTAGATGAGACTCCATTGAAATAACTGAGTTTTAAAATCTGAGGAATCTATTAACTGATTTACTTTAACATCTTGTAGGTATGCTCTTGAAATTTTGAACCAGTATCTTGGTCTATTCAGGAAAGGTCTCAGTGCCTGATGTGGAATAGAGAATAGGCAGCAATGGCAGAGAATATCCACTTCTTTCTGAAACACTGCAGAAGGCAACCCCTTTCCAAGAAGAGGCTTAGAAAAGCTAGGGAAAGTCAAAGTAATAAATACATCCCTAAAAGTAGAAAGCAACTGTAGAGGACCTCTTAGAGGTTACTACGCAGGAGAGGGTTGCAGGTACTGCTTTCCATGGAAATGAGTTCATCTAGATGCTAAACAGTTTAGTGAGGGCTACTTGCACATTCCTAGACTGCAGCAGTAGAAAATGGAGAAAGATGAGGCTTTCTCTGAGTAGGTCTTATGGAAATGAAAGCGTTTTCCATGGATTAAGGGCTCTGCAGATCCAGAATATATGTAATTTTCTCCAATACTCCTAGAAAAGAGCCATTCAGATGTGTTAAATTGTATGAAATGCTGATGTGAAGCATTTCTTTGTGTTGTATAACCTGCAAGTAGGCTGAAGAGGCCTAGTCCATGTGGAAATTTACATTAGTTTCTTTTTTAAATATACAGTTTTTCTTCCTCTGTTGATTAAGTTAATGGGGATGGTGTATTGGATTTTCAGATGGAATGTTTTTGTTCTAGTTGTATTTGACAGTGTGGCAGCATAGTTTGAGCATGTTTTCCACAATTTGTTAGTACCCACAATGTTTCACTTGGAAAAAAACTGACATTGTTTGATGCATTAAGCATCTGTGTTAATCTACCTTCTGATTTTGAAAAATGGAAGGTAAACACTAACACATCTCAGCTATTGAATCAACAGAAGATTTGTGGGTTTTTTTTTCTGAAAAACTAAAAAAATCACCAAATATACAGAACAAATAACCAAAAGCATCAAAGGACCGAGCAACAGAAATGCATTATAAAAAGCTGTATTACTCACTGGTGTCATAAAATAGAGCGGGGACAGAAATCTTATTTTTTAAATACGGAAATATCAAAGATTAAACTGGTATCCAAAATGTAAGTCACATGAGAATTGTTTACATTAGTTTACATGATTGTTGCTGTGACGTTATTCTTTTAACAGTGGTAGTATATTTGTAGTGGCTGTTTGACCGTAGATACACAGTGGATCTGTGTGATGAGTTGAGCTGTGCAGTTGAAGACAAGTCTTCTCATGAGCACTTACTGGTTGATCAAAGAATTAAAAGGAACTTATTCAGCCCTTTCCCATGTGTGGATGCTGCAAAGCTACAGGGCCTGATCTAAAGCTCACAGAAGTCAATGTGAAGCCTTCCCCAACTTCTGTAGTTGTTGGACATGCCTTGTTGCAATCTCCCATCTCATGTTCCTTGAGATGTAGAACCTTAATGTTTGTACTGATTTCTAGTAGTTGCCTAAAGGACACCGTTTTTTTTTTCATAGCAGCTTGTTAGATTATCTACCTAGACACAAATTAAATATATATCTGAGCTCCCTGAAGTAAAGCCTATAATTTTCAAGCATGCCTCTCATCACTTGTCTGAGTATGATTTATAACCCCTGACCTACTTGTATATGGAACTAAAATTGCTATGCAGTATTGGGTTTATGTTATTGGGAAATACAGAAAACAATATCACCAGAGTCTTTAAATAATTATCTGGACTCAAACAAAGTGATACCTTATTATACATAGGATTTAAAAAAAAAAAAAAAAAAAAAAAAAATCTTAGTGATCAGTGAAATTTTAAACCACGTGGCAGATTTATAGCAAAGCAGTGCCATTTCATTTTTCAACAAGTTTAATAACTGAGATTGTTTTCATGCTTTGTGATTGATTATTGTGTGAATCATCTAATGTTTTTAGTTATGACTCATCTGACGTCTGTTATATTTTTATCTTCTGATAAAAGCAATATTAAAGAATTATAATCTTGTGAACTTTAAATAGTCAAGCAAACCTATATTTCTTTTTATAATTTTTTTACTCCAGCTCATTAGAGAAAAGTCACATAGTGTTTTTTTCAGTAGCAAATAGATGTTAACGTAGTGATAGCATATCACTTGATTCAGTATTATGTATGGCTTAAAGTAGAATTTATGGCTAAAGGTTTATAATTTTGTCATTATTTTGCCAGTCTATATACAACGGCTCAGTTTTTAATTGTTTACCGTACTTCTGCAATCATGATAGTGATTGATCCTCCTGGATCTGTGTGACACGGTTATTCATATACTGATGTAAAAATGCTTTTGATTATGGCCTTGTATGGATAGATAAGTAGCTACCAACTCATAGCACCTGGAATAGCATGGGGACATACACAAAAATCACAAATAACAATCTGAAATACTTGAGGCGCATGCTGGGCAAGATTGACTATCTCAAGCTGCGGGCATTAAATGAAGAAAGATCTTTGTGCTAGATAAGCATGACTGCCTGGTGTTCATCAGTACAGAAGGGTTAGCAGCTGAGATTACAGGAACATCATTCTCCTTTAAATCTTCTTGGGCACAGTTTGGGCTATTTGCAAACTGATGTTAGATATACCCAATATACATGTAAAGAGTATTCGTGGCAGAGCAGAAGTACATTCTAACAAATCAAATATGTATTCTTTAAACAAAACACGGGAAAATGGAAAAAAATGCAAAATTGTGAAGGCTTAATGTATTTTTTCTTAGGTTTTGGAAGAAGCATAATCATTAATCGTACAGCACGTCCTGCGCAAAATAAGTGACGCTCAGAAATGAAATTAAAAGACGCAATTATTACCAGCTATTTAGCTATGCTAGATCTTACTATCAAATGATGTGTGTACAAGCCATGCATGCTCTCTAGTAAGACGCAGTGCTTTTTTTCAAACTTGTTTTCTAATAAAATAAATTATATAAGCTATAAGTTGAATACATTAGAGGAATATATTTGGAGGCCTCATCCTGCTTGACAGCTTATGCAGACAGTGCCATACACACAGATGTGTGTGCATACACGTGTATATAAAAATACATTTCTTTCTTTTAATGCACAGTGTCGGAAATAAATGAGTCTCCAGTTTGTAACTAAATAATGCCTTGTCTAAATGAGAAATTTAATTTTCTGATCTGTATTTCTAAAAACCCACTAGCAAAAGACATTGATACATTAAAAAGTTTATGAAGTCTGGCTGACTCACCATTTAAGCCTTTTTCCCCCTGAATTCTTTTGCGCTGTAATTTTTGGATACTAGTTTGGAACTATAAATAGAGTGTATAGTTGTGAATCTACATTGGTCTACAGACCCTTTGCACAGAGCATTTTTCAATTAATGTCCTTATGAATACTATTCTCTGATAATCTACTTCAGTATTGTAAAAACCAGCCAGCCAGGGCTTGATCCTTGATTGGGTCAAATCTGTAACCCAAGGCAACCAAAAGGCTGTCTCAGTGCCTCTGGAGATTTCCCAGCCTTGAGAGAACCCTTCAGAACATAGAAGCTGACTAGTCCAGCCCTGCCTAGTCTTCAGGACATCACAGTGGAGCTGAGTGAATGGCATGTTGGCCAGAATGCTGCTGCATCCTTACTTACCACAGCAGTTCTTAAAACGGAATAAAATAATCCCAAAAGATTTTGAGGACTGTATGAGGGTAAGATGGTCTCAAAGCTCAGTGACAGAAATGTCTAATTGTCCGTATTCAGTACATCCCAAACCACTTCCTAGGATTTTATAAAACAAGGTAGCTCCCCTCTTCAAAGTCTTAATAAGAACAGACCTAGCTTTAAAAGGTCTCTGAAAACTGGAGAAAAATACACTTCTATTCTACTGCAGCCTAAATGAAATTGCACTCAATTCTGTTGTCTTTTATGAGTAGGCAGGTGCTTATTCTGTGGCCTAAGTCTGGCCACTTGAGTTTGACTGAAGATGAGGATTTTCATCTTCATCATGAAAACGAGTTAAAATGTGAAGTGCCATCAAGGCCAGATTCCATCAGCGGATGAATTGAGAAGAGCTTTTTTTTGAAGTGAACAGGGAAAGGAGATAATTAAGCTGAAAATACAGGTTCCTCCTTGATATACCAGGCACATCAGTCCTGTATTTGAAAGTACCACCCTGGGCACCACTTGGAATAGGTGATTCAAGCTGATGATTATCAGCGTAGCTAGTGCACTTACAAGAAGCATCACGTGCACATCTGAAATTTAAAAACCACCCCCCCCGCCAAAACCCTGCATAGCAGTGTTCATAAGATTGTAGTATTTCTGTAGTTCAGTTTGTTTTATACTGTAATTCTCTTACCACTTCAAAATTTCCTTTTCTCTCCAGGTTTCAATGCTTCAAGTATAACCCACTGGTATAGCCAAAGAAAGATTTTTGCTTTGCTAACTTTGTGGAGATAGTTTCTGTATCAGTTGCTTTGTGTAGGTTTTTTTTTTTTTAACCTCAGTGGTTTTGCCTTTGTTTTAACTTTTCTCAAGTAAAGACATGTTGTTGTATTCTTATATTTCTACAAGGAAGACATTTGTTATTGGAAAAAGCGGCTTTAGATACCTGCTGCTTTGAGCTGTGCGTTCTTCACTGTGTAAAAGCCTTGTTTCCTTGCTACAAGATGCACACTTTTGTTGAGTTATACTCTTTTTACACGCTTGTCTTCTCACTGTTCTGGTATTGTGGCTTTAATTAGTTTTCCTTTTTTGGAGTCATTAAGAACAATTTTATTCTCTCCTTCAATCCTGCTCACCCTTCACATTTTCACATAGGAATCAAATTTTGCTTTGTTTCATTAGTAAAATGACACTGAAATTGAAGGGCATTTTAGTCTGAACAAAGTTTTCTTCCATGTGGAATATCCTTTATTATAAACCTCCTCTTTTCTTTCACTGTCTCTCTTGCTTCTTCCTAAACTCCCAGCTCCTGTGGATAGCAATATGCTGTTCGTGTGCCTTTTAAATCTCTAACACTTTCCAGGTGAGAAGAAAATGAAGGAAATTGCAGGTCTATTAAAGGTAGCTGAGAAGGAAGAGAGTCTGTTGGAAGTCATGTGGGAAAAGGGCCTGTAGGGCCTGGAGAAAACAGAGTCAAAAGATGGAAAGAAGTTTCTTCTTTCATACTGACTGCGTAGATATGCTCAAGTTCTTATATAAATGGGTCATTTATAAATTCTTTTGAATTGCAAAAGGCTTTTTGGAGTTCAGTTTCCAAAGTTCACAGTTCAAGCGTTTTCATGCACCCTAATACAAATGTCCAGCTTAAACTTATAATATACCTGCTTATGCTTATTTCATGAACTCAGCTGCAGCGTTTCCTAGAACAATGATTCAATTAGGAGAAGTGCATGTAGCCCTTCAGATGCTTAGAAAACAAATCAGCCAGCTTATTTTCAAATGATAAATGGGTTAATTTACCAAGCAATGAGCAGAATTTTAACAAACTTCAGATTCTGTAAGCCCACAGTAGATAAAGAAACCTTTTTTTAGGTTTTGCAGATTTGTTATCACAGATGTTCTTAACCTAAATATATGGATATGCAAAGGCAAATACTGTTTAAAATATGTATAAACTTCCTTTATTTATGTCTGACGCTGATTTCATTCTGACACCAGGTTTCAAGCAGCTGTAAATGCTAACTCCAGACCTCACTGTAGTCCCCTGCTGCTCTGCCATGACTTCCATGGCAGCAGGATAGCTAAGGTCTGCTTTTTTGGTTTGCATCTAACATTTTGTGAAAAGAGGTGGCAACTGTATTTAGAAAGATTTCCCACTAGCTAATCTGATACCATCCACACTGAATTTACATTGGCTTCAACATGCCATTCATAAAGTTACCATCTAGCCTAAGGCTTCATAAATGAAGAGTCACCAAGCAGTAGAAATAGTCTACAAAGGGAGAAATTTGCAGTAGCATATCCTCTGTTCCTTGATGTTGTGTATGGTAGGAATAGTAAGGTCTGACTTGGGCAAGCTATGAAAATCTCCCATCTAATGTGCTGTGAATGCACGCATAAGCACTGGTTGAAATTCAGTGGAGTACTTCTGCAAGTGTTCCAGGGTAGCCTTCCTCCCTGCACGCTTCTGTTTTATGTGATCCACTGTCATTTCTTGTGCTGCAAGGACTCTGTGCAATATTTCTCCTGAAATGATGGCAAGGTAGTTTGGAATTGCCTGAACGTAAACTGTAATGGCTAAAGGGAATATACCAAATGTTGTAATTTATCAGCATCACATACTGGTTTTGGTTTGACCATTTCTTATTTTCTGTATCTAACATAGAAAGTAGGACTCATCTCATCTGACTTGTAGGTAGTTGTAGGTAGGTTTCTAGTCTGAGCAAGTTTTTAAGAACGCTTCAGTATATAGAGAGGCATCTTCAGCTAGTGGCTTGTCCCAGTAGGAGGGACTTCTTTTTATTGACATTAAATGAACTTTTACTACAGATACCCTGTTAGATACTCAATTTTAAAATGGCTTAAGGTAGGTGAAATTAATTCCACAGTGGTTATTAATGTAGTCAGACTTGGGACTTAGCCAGAGGTGCAAACACGTAGATTTCAGCAGGAGTTTTGCTTTAATTTTGTTTGCAGATAATGACCGTCTATCTATAGATCTTACAGGAAGATGAACAAATGAGAGAAAAAGAATAGCAGAATCTGATTAGTTTACACCGAGATTTCAGTGCAGAAGGAAGGGAGGAAACAAGCCACTCACCAGATCAGATGTTACTACACTCATTTGTTAACATGCCTCCTTGAATGGAATTAATGAAACCTTTCATTATAGATCAATATGCTCTTTGACTAGAGAACATTATGGGTACCTATTGTATATGCTTAATTAGATTGAAATTGCTTTCACATTTCCTTTATATTCAAAAAAATCTGATCTCAGCAGTTTAAAAAAGGGAATTACAGAAGTCATCCCCTCCACCCTGCTGCTAAAGCCAGCAAAAGAAGGGAAAAAGAGAAAAAAATCCTCAGCCAACTGCCCAGCTCTGGGCTTCAGCTTAGTGGCAATTTTGGCAGAGCTGCACTAAGTAGTACTCACTACAGTGTATCCATAAAGAAAACAAATGGCAATTCTCTTACTATGATCACAGGAGACTGATGGTGTCCATTAAAGGCAATAGGTTTGGACTGGGACTGTATGGAACTATTTTGAGACGTATTTCCCTTCCTCTCGTGTTTTCTGTCCAAAACCAATTTCTTGACAAAACTGTTTCAAATTAATGTGCCTCGCCCTCCCTCCTCAGCTACATCTCTCCCAAAACATTCTTGAGTGATCCTTTCCATGTTGTATTTCTCAATGGCAATTTATTACTCCTTGAATTTTCTATCAAAACCCACTTCTAAAACTACTTTTCTTAGCACCGCAGCCCTATTCCTACGAAAATAAAGCCCTTAGTACTTCAGTACTAATTAATTAGCTGTCTTGCAACCTCATGCTTTCGGCTCATCCCCGGGTCTTTCTGGGTTTGTTCACTGGTTTCCCCTGTCTGTCCCAAGCTCTGAGTTTTCCACACCAGGGCTGCCCTGCTCATTCCGGCTGGGTCCCGGAGTGTGGTCCTGGGTGCTGCCTCAGTGCTCCCGGCCGCCTCGCCCTGCATTCGCCTCGGAGCCCTCCGGCCTGTGCCCTTCCACCTCATGGTACGTGCAGGCCTTTCCCTGGTGCGCTTGTGAATCGAACTGTGAATGCTCAACATCTCTCGGAAGGAAATTTTAGCCTGAATTCTCCAAGGCCCTGAGCTTTGCAGCCAGAAGGCTCCTGCTCTTTCCCTGGGGCTGACACCAGGCAGGACTTGCTACTCCGCTGTGCTAAGTTCGGTGTCCCTCGGCCTCCTTAGGATGCATTGTTTATCAGCTTTCCTCCTTCCAAATTCTTTGTTTGTACAGTGGCAGCTTTTGTGCCATTTTTTTTTCTTTGCCTGGAGTTATTGGCAGAGCTAATTAACCACAGACTATAAAAGCCTTGTTCTTTGGGGCCGAGTGGTGTGGTCGCAGAGCAGCGTGAGTGCTGCCTTGTGGCGTGGGGGGTGAACGGTCGGATGGGTTGCCTGAGGATGGGCAGATTATCTTCACAAGGAGGTACCTAGTTATTTCCAACACTGAATGCAATCCTTATTCTTGAGGGGCTGCGCATTGCATCCTTCCTTCTTCTGCTCTGCGCTGCTCCGCAGCTACACAGATGGCACTGGCTGCGCTGACAGCCACCTCGGAGCGCACAGGTCTTGGCCGCTCTGAGGAGAGCGGATGGGTGAGAGGGGACCCGCAGGCTCCTGCGTGCCCGTGTGGGCATGACAGGAGGGGACTGCGTGCTGCCTCTGGGTTGGGACGGGTATGTCGACTCGGGGCGCTTCTCCCTGGGCTCATAGAGCTCAGCCCCACCTGGGAATCGCGCCCGGGGTTTTCACTTTAGGTAATGAAAACAGAGAGTGCGAGCGAGCGAGTGGCAGCCCTTGAGTCAGGTGTGTTTGAGGAGGAAAGGGTCACCCCCTCCACCTCCAGCGCGAGGGGAGCCTGCCCGGGCAGAGAGGCCTGGCCTCGGCCTCTGGCTGTGAGCTACACCAGACCACGATTTTCCACATCCAGAAATGCTTGGGGAACTTCTTCTTCTTCTTTTTTTTTTTTTTCTTCCCCTCCTGGACAAATGTCTGCTCATGACAGGAAACATGACTGGATTCAGTATAAAATGCTCCTGCTGTTTGTCCAGCTCAGACGATTTCTCTGTCTGTGCTACGAGGTAGGGGTAGCCCCCCACGCAGGAGACCTCCGGCGGCAGTGGGTCACGGCTGGCCGTGCCCGGGGCTCTGGCGTGGGTTTCAGCCCACCCGCGGCGCCGCTGCCGCCGCCGTGGGGTGGTCCTGGGCTGCCTGCAGAGCAGTGGCGACGGGGAAGGGACAGGGCATCGCTCCCCGCAGCCCGCCAGCCCGGCAGGATGGGTGTCCCCGTCCCCCTCGCCGACGTGCGTGTGGGTGTCCGCGTGGCTGAGGGGGTGCAGAACCGATCCGTGGGGTGGGGACCGCGTCCCCCTACCCGTCGCCAGGCCTGGCTGGGCAGAGGGAGAGAGTGCCCTGGGCTCCTCGGCCCCCTCGCTTTGCTCTTCCAACCCCGACTTCTCCCCCGCAGGCATGAGGGGGGCACTCGGGACGCGGGGCCCTGCGGGAGGGCAGGAGCTGGGGTCTGCTTTCCTCTCGGGGTGGGGGGAAGGGAGAAGAAAAGAGAGAGAAGAAGCAACAGCCTCCCGCTTTTCCCTTCCTCTAATCTTGCTTCACTCCCCCTTGCTCCCTCTCCCTCCCTCTCCCCTTTCCTCTCCCCTTTCCCCTCCCTCCCTCTTTCTAATTCCTGCCACTAGCTCGGAGCCTCATTCAGCAGCCGCTGCCGGTGGAGTGTAATAGGCTGAAGATGCTGCCGTGCCTGCTCGGGGTCTAGTTGTGAATGGGACTTGCCTCCTCTCCCTCCTCCGGAGGCGGCCGAGGGAAGCAGCCAGCCCCGCCGGACCCGCAGGTAAGCGGCGGCCGCAGCCGCCTGCCCCGGG
>NW_010972528.1:14162246-14165345 GCF_000737465.1 Haliaeetus leucocephalus
GGGGCGGCCGGAGGGCTCCCCGAAGGGGCGAGATAGGCTCTCCGAAGGGAGAAAGGAGACGCCGTGGCAAACGGTTTGGTTTGGTGTTTTTTTGGTTGTTTTTTTTTTTTTTTTTTTTTTTTCCGTCACCTCTTGCTCGGTGGGGGGGGAGGGGGGAGGGCGAGCATTTGTCCGTTTTTAAAATGCTCCTCCGGATAAGCAGATATTGAAAGCCCCGACCTGAAAATCTTTTACTTGCACTGTAGCTCCCAGGCACGAAATGGATATGCAGAAATTATGAGTGCATGAAATGAAGGATACTCTATCCAGAATAAAAGAGGGAAAGACTTTGATTTATATATATATTTTTTTTAATTTATTTTGCTTGCTGGCTTTCAGATGCCTTACTGTTCACAGGGTACCAAAATGGTATCTGTCTCTAATATGGGCTAGTCCAAAAAGCATTAGACTCTTGGGTGATACATGCATAAGCACGTCCCCAAGAAAGGTAAAATAGATCAGGCTGCGGGTCCCCATAAATACCATTAACTTTTAGAATAAAAGTGCTTCCTGTGCAGTCCTCCGGGAGCACATATAGCAGTCTGACATCATGATACAAATGCCTTTACCTTCTGTAGAAGTCCCCCTTTATTGTCTACTCTTTTAAATATTCATTTGGTGAGGAGAGAACCAGTATATGGCAGGAGATCTTCTTTGTACCATTGCTACAAAGGACAGTGTGGCTGTGTAACATAGTATTTACCTACCAAGATATCTGTGACAAAGGAACCTCTTTAGCAATTCAGAAATTGGCCCTTCATAAGGAGAATGCTCATTTCTTTTTTACGTTCCAATGACTAGTGACTCCCTGGGAAAGACATTCTTTCTGTTGATTTGTGATGGTGATGCAACAAGAATTTCACAGACACTGCACTCCTCTTGAGAAATTAAACATTTTAAATTATTTAATAAAAAACTGTTGAATGAGAAAAGCACTAACAGATTCAGGAGCAGGGAAGCACGCACTCAGACGTTACTGAATGTCCATCTCTTTTCCCCCTCCCTTGCTCTTATGCTTGCTTCAATGTTTCCAAAGTCTGTGTGATTCCCCAGGTAAATACTTTGTTCTCTCTTTCTACGCTGGCGAAGGTATACCAATAAATAAATAAATTTGCTTTCAGTGTAGAAGTTCTTCAGTAATTAATCTGATATCTGCCTCAGTCAGGTCTGTCCACTGAGATTTGGAACACAAATCAATGATTGTACTCAATCCTTTGGATGATTTTGTTTGGAGAGATATGTAGAAGTATATGGAAGTAGAATTGCAGATGTTTGCTTATGAACAGCATTTTCATAGCAGAGCGGCACAATTCATGTTGCTGGGAGATGGGCAGTAAGAATAGTAGGGAGATTGAGAGCGGAAGGTCTGGTTTGAGCTTCATACCTTAACACACAAAACAGTCTTCTAGCACATTTCTCAGTCTACTACACTCTAGAAAATAGAAGTTTCTGACTGTACTTCTAAAGCAGTTCTCCCTCCTCTTGCAGGAGGAGAACAAAATAAAGTTACAGAACCAAGAACAAGATCTTCAATAAAAGATTTGGAAATTCCTTAGGAAAATTACTTAAAAGACATCTTTCTTTTGCAAGCTCTTGTTCTTAGGCCCTGGAATAGGATAGTTACTTTTTTTTCCCCTCAGCCTTGCACTAGAGCATCAGAGAATGAGCATGGACAGAGAATGCCGTTTATAGACTTCTCTACATCAAATTTTAACTTTGCTAAAATTTTAAGTGTTGCCTGTCCAAAAAATCACTAGGAACTAGATTACCTCATTACTAGAAATGCTGCTACAATAGTAATGTCAAGAGATGAGATAAGTCATTGCGATTTATCATCAGCAGTTTCAGAAGGCAATATGTATGGAAATGCTTGATTGAGAGACAGGACAGCTAAATTAATTTTTCTTTTGCATAACAATGTGGGGAAACTACAAAGATTAGAATGATTTCTGTTATTTATCTGATAAAGTGCTTTAAAATATGTCATGTGATTTCAGCTTCAATTAATATGCTATTCTGACAATATTTGACATCCTTAATTTAATTTAGTATAAGAAACATATGTGAAGTTCAGAGTTCCAGTAGACTGAGTCTAACATTTTTTTTGTTTTCTGCAAATGCTGTAACTAAACAAAGCATAACCTGAGCAACAAACGTTTTATTGCTGAGATTTCCAATAGAAGTTATTTCTAGCTCGGACGTCATAGAAATTCAAAGTAATTTTGAACTTAAAACTAGTGTCTGCTCTTTTTGGTGAACCCCCTAAATCAATTTTGAATCCATTTTGTGAGCTGGATGCTTAGCGAAATATCTTCAGTGCGTGAGAAACAGAGGTCTCATCTGGAATCAATTAATTTGAAACAGTTTAGCAACATACTTCCTAGCCTTTTTTGTGTGTCTGAGTTTTTCTACTAGCATTTTAAGCTAAAAATCTGTGTGTAATTTCCTATGCTATACCCCTTTTATTATTATTTTTTTTTTAATGGCATCGTTGTCCCTTTGTTGGGGCCAACCCAGAGCTTAGGGAAATAAATGGAAAGATGGCCATTGATTTAAACGTAGTTTGGATCAGGCAGTTTGCCCATATGAATTAAGAGGACTTGCTTTACACTTGAGTATTGTCATTTTATGTCATAAATATATTGCTTTATCTCCTATCAGTCGAGGACCATTGTAGTCATTTGCTTCTAAAGCCCTTTTACAGTATTTTAGGAGAAAACGTATTCCCGTGTTTGGGTTTTGATACCGAAGACTAGGGTGCTCGTGGGCTGTGAAATTATGGATTCGTTTTAGCGCAAGCCTGCGTACGCCGAATTATTAAACCCATTCATTTTCTTTCCCCGTGTAAGGAAGGACTTTAAAGTCATTTAAATATTACCGAAGGGTAGCAAATTTGCGCGCGGTACTCCCAGAGGAGAGATTTGACTGGAGGAGCCGGGATTTGTGGAAGCCCTTCTCCCGGCGCCGAGCCTTGCCGTCGCTCCGCCTGGCTCAACAGGTCGGTGGAAGGCGGAATGGCCGCGGGGGCCACGCAGCTTTGGCAGCGCCGCGGCCGCCCCC